>NC_137775.1:180882085-181273130 GCF_963455305.1 Plecotus auritus | reverse complement strand
AGAATTTTGATGCTAAAAATTCGATTAGGATTGTTTTCAGAGAGGTTATAAATCAAAGTTTAGACATGTGCTTTAGCAGTATCTCTTTAAGTAAAGTATCTTTATAGTTTCTACAAAGTTGCCAGTGAATCTTGTTCCCTAACCCATTATTCAGAAGGTCCCATGGGTCTTTGATCTCTGGCAGCATTTCCATTGCTATTGATCTAGGTGAAACAAGGCAGGGGTGGAAAGAGCAGCTGGATATAGCTATTGATTTATTCATTTGACAAATATTTATGGAGTTTCTGTTACATGCCAGGCACTGTGCTAAGTATGGTGAGTAAATTATAGAAGAAATGACAAGGACCCTGGTTACAAGGAGCTTATAGTTTACTGAAAATAAGACCTTCACACAATGTGGAACATGAAATAATCATAAAGGAATATGGGAATTTTGAAGAGGAAAATATTTGTTACTTCCAGATTCTGTCATCTGAGATGGCTGCATGGAGAGATGGCAGTTGAAGTGAGCTGGGGAGTATGTTTTGGACTTGTAGACATGGGCAGGAAAGAAAACAAAGGCCCTGCAGACCATTACAAACCATTGTATCTTTTACAGTAGAGCCAAAGGGAGGCAGCTGTCAGGGTCTTTTGTGTGGAGGGCAAGCAAGTGGTATTGCTGTTGGTCATCTTATTTCTTATATATTACGTGTGTGTTATGTACAAATGATCTATATAATAAAAGCCTAAGCGACCATTAAGGCAGAATGACCGGAACAACCGATTGCTATGAGACACACTGACCACCAGGGGGCAGACACTCAACACAGGAGCCGCCCCCTGGTGGTCAGTGCGCTCTCACAGAGGGGAGCACCACTCAGCCAGAAGCCGGGCTCATGGCTGGCGAGTGCAGCGGCAGTGGCGGGAGCCTCTCCCGTCTTCCTCCGTGGCAGCGCTAAGGAGCAGCAAGCAGGCGGGTGGTAAGGAGTGAGGGCTCCTGGACTGCGAGAGGGCACAGGCTGGGCTGAGGGACTCGCCCCCGTCCAGTGCACGAATTTTGTGCATTGGGCCTCTAGTAATTAATAAATCTGCACTAATAAAAGAGAAACATGCAAATTAACCATCACTCCGCTACGCCCACCAACCAGAGTGAGTATGCAAATTAACCCAACGAAAGATGGCGGTTAATTTGCATATGCAGACAGAGTGAAGACTGAAGACAGCATAGAAGGAAGAGGGAGGGAAAGCGGAAAGCGAGGCGGCGAGACGGCGGTGGCAGCGGGAGGAAAAGTATGGGGTGGGGGGCAGAGGCAGCGGGAGGGAAGGGAAAGCGGGGGGGGGGGGGGGGGGGAAGGGAGGGGTGGCGGTGGTGGGAGGGAAGCCCTCTGGAAGCCCTGTTCTTGCAGGAATCTTCCTGCAATGGGCCTCTAGTGATAATATAAGAATAAACTCTGTGTTTCACTTACAACTGTAAACCTGCTTTTGCCCCACCCTGTATGTCTGGGTGCCATCCCAAAAATGTCTGATGTTAATTGAACTGAGCTGAGGTTGGGTCTCCATGTGTTTAAGAGGCCACACCGATGATTCTAATGCCATCAAGGTGTGAAATACTGCTGAGGACAAAGGCTTGGTCCCAGTGGCCAGATATTCCTTTCCAAGCAGGTTCACTCAAGAAACCATAAGTACAGCACCCTGGAAAATTTCCTTGAAGATCAAGGCTGGAATCAAATAGCTTATATAATGCCCAGAAGTTCATGCTCATAAAGAATATGTTAAAGGGAAAATCACAAAGCCCAGACCAGGTAGCTTGATGAGTCTTGTGTAAATTAAAAGAATTAAATTAAATTAAAATAAAAGAGCAACATTACGCCCTAACCGGTTTGGCTCAGTGGATAGAGCGTTGGCTTGCGGACTAAAAGGTCCCAGGTTCGATTCCGGTCAAGGGCATGTACCTTGGTTGTGGGCACATCCCCAGTAGGAGGTGTGCAGGAGGCAGCTGATTGATGTTTCTCTCTCATTGATGTTGCTAACTCTCTATTCCTCTTCCTTCCTCTCTGTAAAAAATCAATAAAATATACTCAAAGAGCAACATTACAAGAGAAAAATGATACAAAAAGAAAATCAGAGGTAACATATGTATTTTAGAAGAGAAATAAAAATGAAGCTATCAATTTGACAGTGAAATTATTGAGTCCTGATGTTTAGCCACTATTTGAAGTTCTAAATAGTGTGAGACATCTGCCCTACAGCAAGGGAGGAACAAAGGGAGCTATAGAAATGCTAGCTTTTTGAAATGGAACCTTGGCAGATGCCGTCTTCTACAACTCAGTGATTCATTCCATGACTTGTAGGACTGTTCTTGGTACATTCCCACAAAATAAATAACAGGGTTTATCAGTCTTTACTTTTTTTCTTATTTATTCTCTGAGAAAGCCAAGACAGTGACAAATCACATTTGGGTTAGTGTCACGATCCAAAATTAAAATTGGAAGACTACTAATTGCCATCTAAAAATATTAAGTAAATATTAATACATTTTAGTGTCTTAAAAAAATTAGAGACAACACTTCAAGACTTATTTTTTTTCCTTAGAGTTTGTGAATAATAGAGTTGAACAGGCTATGCATAATCTATTGAGTTGATTAATATGTAATTTTTTCTAGATGACCTCTAGGACAACGATCTCTAAACTTTTGGATTTCATGTACTTGTAAAATTTTAAAATAAAGAAAAATTATCTGTGGTTGCAAATTGGCCCAAGTAAGGCCATGAAAGAAAATAAATACTGTCTAACAGAATTACCAGTTCATTAAAAAATGTCAACTCCCAAAAAGTAAAAAATGACTCCTTTAATATTCCTTCTAATCTTAAAGCTCTATTTTAAGTGCTGATTGTAAAGATGATAGTTGGTGATAGTTGCCTGTCCACATTCCTCTATAATAACCACCATAGTTCGCAGAGTACTAAAAACATAGGTGGTTCTCAGGAAATATTTTAAGACCAATATTCTGGTTGTTCTAGACTCACATGATATCTGACACAGCAGTATCTGCTCAGTAAAGAGTTACTGAATGAGTCAGTGAATAAATGAATGCACATTCTCTGTTAGTATATCCAGAGTTCAGACACTGATTTCCAGCAATTCAGCAGATAGATACGATCACCAAGCCTGATGCATGGATTCTTCTCTACGCGTCATTGTGCTGCTGTAAATAGCCATAGTCAATGAAAATATAAATTGGGTTACAAATGGTTGTGTTTCTGCTATTGATTAATTAGTTCATCTTGTGTAAGTAATTTTTAATAGGTACTTAACATTTTCCAATTTACTCTTTATTCTTATCTTGAATGTGAGCTGAATAACTTTGCAAGCAGTTTATTATCTTTCATCCTGTTTCCTAAGTACAATAATCTTTTCTTTAACTGCCCAACGTTTAGACATTGAAAAGTTGATGAGAAAGGTCAGGTAACGTTTTAGGGAGATGACATATGTGTTTAAATGTTTCTCAATTCTGCTTTGATCTGCAGGCTGCATGCTTCTATTGACTACTAAATTGGATACAAGTGAGTTAGCTCATTACTCTTTCATTGAAAGTTACAGCAATTAGGATCGAGAAACCACAAATGGATCTAGGTCTCATCCCAATAAAAAAAAAAAGATGTAAAAGTAGTATTGGCTCACTGAAAATATTGAAATTACACAGAAGTAGTTAAAAGATAAAAATTCACCTCCTGACCACTCTCTTTCCCTACCTCTAAAGGAAAACTCTTTTAACAATTTGGTATTTATCCTGATACACACCCACACACATACCAAATTTTATAAAATTATTTTTTTTAAATTGTGGTAAAAATGCATAACATAAAATTTACCATTTTAACTATTTTTAAGTGTACAATTCAGTAGTAATACTTATATTCACATTGTTGTATGACAGTGCACCAGAATTTTTCATTTTGCAAAACTAAAATTCTATGTACATGGAACAACTACTCCCATTTCTCCCTTCCCTCAGCCTCCTAGTAGCTATCATTTTACTTTCTGTTTCTATGAATTTGCCTGTACATTTTAAAAAACAAAAACAAAAATAGGATCAATGTACATTGACTGTTATGTAATTTGCTTTAAAAAATTTTGACCATGTATTAAGAACTTTCTTCCACGCCCCTACTTTTTAAAAAGAAATTTATTTGCTTTTATTTCCCAACCTATTAATTATTTAATACATATTTTTATTGATTTCAGAGATGAAGGAAGAGGGAGAGATAGAAACATCAATAATGAGAGAGAATCATTGATTGGCTGCCTCCTGCATGCCCCCCACTGGGGATTGAGCCCATAACCCGGGCATGTGCTGTTGACTGGAATCAAACCCAGGACCCTTCAGTCCACAGGCTGATACACTATCCACTAAGCCAAACTAGCAAGAGATGGAAGGGACTTTCTTGAGGCCATTTTGTTGATGGTTTCCTTTGCTGGACAAAAATCTTTCAGTTTGCTTCATCCCTTATGTTTATTTTTGTTAGTTTGTTTCCTTTGCCTGAACAGATATATCATAAAAAATATTGCTATGAGAAATGTTCAAGATTTTACTGCCTATGGTTTCTTCTAGAATTTTTATGGTTTTGAGTCTAACATTTAAGCCTTTAATACATTTTGAGTTTATGCTTGTGTATGGTGTAAGAAGGTGGTCTAATTTCATTTTTTTGCAAGTATCTGTCCATTTTTCTTAATACCTTTTGTTGAATAGGCTATTTTTAGTGGTATGGTGTTGCCCCTTTGTCAGATATTAATTGACCATAAAGGCGTGGGTTTATCTGGACTCTCTTTTCTGTTCAATTGATCTCTGTGTCTGGTTTTATGCCAGTACCATGCTGTTTTAATTACTATGGCCTTGTAGTATAGTTTGATATCAGGCAGCACAATTCCTCCTACTTTGTTCTTCTTTCTCAAGATTGCTGTGGCTATTTGGGTTCTTTTGTGGTTTCATATAAACTTTTGGAGTATTTGTTCTGGTTCTGTGAAACACGTCTTTGGTATCTTGATAGGAATTGCATTGAATCTATAGATAACTTTGGGTAGTATGAACATTTTAGTGATGTTAATTCTTCCTATTTATGAACACAGTATATGCTTCCACTTATTTGTATCTTCTTCAATTCCTTTCTTCAGTGTCTTATAATTTTCTGAGTACAGGTCTTTTACATTCTTGGTTAAATTTATTCCTAGGGTTTGTGTGTGTGTTTTTTTTAATGCAGTTGTAAACAGAATTGTTTTCTTAGTTTCCCTTTCTGATAGTTCATTATTGGTGTATAAAAAATGCAACTGATTTCTGGATATTTATTTTATATCCTGCTACTTTACTGAATTCATTTATCAGTTCTAGTAGCTTTTTGGTGGAATCTTTAGGGTTATCTGTATATGGTATCATGTCATGTTTTATATCCTATCTTTTTCACTTAGCATTTTGACTTTTCATTTAAAATATTTGTATTCATCATTTTTAATAGCTGTAAAATATTCCATTTTTTCTATAATTATAATTTGCTTTAAACATTCCTTTTGTTGGGCTTTTAGATTGCTTCCAACATTTTGCTATTATTAATAACTGGCACAGTGTTGGGAGTAAATAGTCAACATTTTCCATTACTTCTTAGATGGACTGTCAGATGCAGTAATCCTAAGTCACAAAGGGTGAGATTATTTACATGGTTCTTGATATATAACCAAGTTGTTTTCTATAATGGACCAATTTATTTTCCAAAATTAAGTGAATATAATATTCATTGCATTGCATTCTGGTCAGCATGGGGGATGAAAACAAATTTAAATATTTTTCAATTTGATTAAAAATTTTTTTTTATTATTGACAGTATTACAGATGTCCCCCACCTATGTTCTTTGCCCCCCTCCACCCAGCCCCTGTCCTTCCCCAGGCCTTCACCACACTACTGTCTATTTCCAGTGATATTTGACTTTTTGATGTGGTATTTCATCATTTTCAAATTTTTTAAAATTTAGAGATTGTCTTCTTCTTCCCCCATTTGATGTTTTTATATTGACAAATATATTTTATGTTTATCAAATTCCTAACATCAAATCTAGCAAATATGGGAAGAAAGCTAATAAATTTAGGATGTAAGTTCCTTGAATGTAAATAGTTTGTCTAAACTTGAAATAAGTAGCTAATAGTGCTATTAATGTTTGTGGCTGGAAAAGAGTCTTAATGTATCTGATTGAGAGGTATTATATTAATTTAATACCTCTCTATTAGTCTCTACAGACAAGAAATTGGAATATAGAAATTTAAAAATATAAAAGCCATCTGAAATGGCACAACCAGAAAAATTTTGCATAAATTCCTATAGTAAAGAAGCTAGCAAAAACAAGTTTTATTGTGAAGTAAAGAACAAGGACTTTTATTTAAGTGGGTGAAAACATTTCCATTCAATTTTAATGTCTTTAAATGACGCATTTCCTACTGTTAATAGCAGTAATCCCCATGGAGAGTAACGTTCTTGTTAAAGTCATAATAGATCTCTGTTCACTCATTTAACAGCTGGAATGTACACTTTTTAGATAGTAGAATGGTAATTAATCTTTGCTGCAATATTTCTGTAATAACTTGTGAAAAAGCAGGATCTTTGAGGGAGTATCATTACAATTGGTGAGTTTGTGGAATTACGACTATGCATCTTAAATTTAAGTTTACATTTTTAAATTAGACATACCATTTACATATTAAGAGTCATTTTTACCAATTAACCATTCCTCTTTTTACAATTGTAAATCCTAACTTTGGGCCATGGAAACAATTATAGGTCATTACATGTCATTCTATATTTCTCATTAAAAATTTATGTCAAAATGTTCTGATATTTAACAAAATATTTTAATATACTCATTGTCAAATTTGCATTCCATAGCCAATAGTCATATTTATAATCTAAGAGCACATTTTTATCAAATTAAAATTGTATGTATTATATTAGAAAAGAAGGCTGGCTGAACTGGGTCTTTATAATATACTAGTGACCCAGTGCATGAAATTCATGCACATTAAAAGGGGATTAATTAGAGGAAATAATTTAATATTGCTATTTGCCCTTTCTCTATAATAGAAGTGTCAGAGATGAAAGAAAATTAGTAAAATGTATATGAAAACCTTCCTCCTGTCAGAGTCTGGGGCTCACCACGGGACCCAGAGTCAAGTCCCTGCCCACCCACATGCACCTCAAAATCATGTGAGACCCAGATCCAGCTGCCCCCCTCCCCAAATTGGGCTAGATCCAGACCCAGCCAGTCCCACCCTTGTCAAGCCCTGCTGGGCAGGGGGCGTAGCCTCAGGTCCCCTGGCCCAGTGCCAGGATGGGGGGCGTGTCTTGAGGTACTCCGTCAAGCCCCACCAGGTGGGGGACACGGCCTGAGATCCCCTGTCAAGCCCTGCTGGGTGGGGGGTGCAGCCTCAGGTCCCCCGTCAAGCCTCCATGGGTGGGGGCGCGGCCTGAGTTCCCCTGACCCAGCACCAGGACGGGAAGCCTGAAATCACCTGTCAAGCCCAGCCAGGCAGAGGGGTGCAACCTCAGGTCCCCTGGCCCGGTGCTGGGGCCAGGGGTGCAGCCTGAGGTCCCCTGTGAAGCTCTGCCAGGCAGGGAGTGTGGTCTGAGGTCCCCCGGCCTGGCTCTGGGGTAGGGGGAGCAGCCTGAGGTCCCCTAGCCCAGCACCAGGACGGGAAGCGCACCTTGAGGTCCCCTGTCAAGCCTTGCTGGGTTGGGGAGGGCATAGACTCAGGTCCCTGCTGATTGCTCATTAAGGCTCCTTATGGGAACTTGGCCTCAGCTGTGGGTGCAGCTATCTTTGTGACGGAGTGATGGTCAATTAGCATATTCCCTCTTTATTAGATAGGATTAGTTTATATTCATTTCTCATTTATCACTAAAGGCTATTAATATACTTTGTAGGTACTTTCATAATTCAACAATTATTATTCATTTTGAGAGAAACTGAGGTGATAGATGTTAAGTGGCTTGCCAGGGTCATAGCACTAAGAGGAAGATATTAAGATTGCTGAATCAGTCCTTAACCATTAGACAAAACTGTTAGTATATAATGATATATAACAGTTGTTAACCTTTGGGGCCTCTGGAAAATACACATGTGCATATGAAAGGGGGCATGTTCCAAATCAATACACAGCTAAAACAAGATTTGATTAAGAAAGAAATCATTAAAAAGGAATAATTGATAACTACAGTATTTATCATTGAATTATCTCAGCATACTGGCAAATATTATTTCATGTTATCATTCCTTATATTACACATTCATTTTCCTTATCAAAATGCAAAAGTGAATATTTTTGAAAAAATAATCCCATAATTACATTACTCTGACTTAATTATTCACCGGTGTGTAAATGCATTGCTGTTTGTAGGTTGTTTTTCAGGCTTACTCACACCCATAATGTTTTTTACATAGTTGTAATCATCATATACATACAATTTTTACTTGGATTTTTATCATTTTATTTTACATTGAGATTTAAATAATTCCCTAAAGACCCATCTGAATTGAAAATTCTCATAATCTGTCATATACTGAAATTATTTTGCAACACAGACCATTTTTGTTAAACTTTCTTGACTTCATACTGAGAACCCATGGAATCATGTAACTACTTCTTTAGGTATAGTTGTGAAAGGAGAACAGCAATACAGGAATTCTCTAAGGATTTCGGAATAGAGTCAGGTACAAACAGGCCCCCTGAGGCAGAAATGACAGGGTGGGAAGGGTAAGACAGTAATTCATCTGAGGTTTTTGAAATGATCGTTATCATGAGGCTGGGTGGGTCTAGAGAGGACATGCAAGCTGTTGGGCTCTCCATACAGATGAGGTGAAAGATACGCCAATAAAATTATAGATATCGTGACAGTCTCATGTGGGGATAATGGTGTTCTTCAGCAGGCAGAGACAGAGAATCCAGGAGCTTGTGGTGTTTGAAAATTGGCAAGGCCAGATTGATACTTCAAAACCCTTGCCTTGGGATTTAGGATCTGCTGCAGGATTCTCTTCCCCGAGAGGGGCCTGACAAAAAAGCCTTGCAGGCTCATAACCCCCAGGGACTGCAGCACCAACTGAAATTCAGGGAGTGAGACCATCAAGGATTCACGTACCATAAATGGAGATGTGATCGGTGGAATAAGACTAGAGTACAGGTGACGAAACTGGACTGGTTGGGCCAGTCCGAAGGGATAGGTTGAGCTTGGTTCCATAGTATTGAGTTAAAACTCATTAAATCATTATTGCCTAAGGTCAGGATTGATTGTAGAGACACGGGTCAGAGTTGACCCCAAGGGTGAGAGTGTAGGGCAGTGGTCGGCAAACTCATTAGTCAACAGAGCCAAATATCAACAGTACAATGATTGAAATTTCTTTTGAGAGCCAAATTTTTTAAACTTAAACTTCTTCTAACACCACTTCTTCAAAATAGACTCGCCCAGGCCATGGTATTTTGTGGAAGAGCCACACTCAAGGGGCCAAAGAGCTGCATGTGGCTCACGAGCCGCAGTTTGCCCACCACGGGTGTAGGGGAAGGAGATGAGGAGAAAATGGAATCAAGAAGCTTGAATTGTCTGGAAGGGTGAGAGAGGATAGAGAACTTGGCAGGAGTGGATTGAATGGATGCAACTAAAATACACTAGATGTTTTTAATATCTTTTACAAATTAGAATGGAAAGTCAGAAAATTATTTTTTAGTTTTAGGGATACTTGGAGCAAAAATAACTCGAGGTTTTTCACCAAAGCTGCACAAATATTTGATCAAAATAATATAAATGTTACACTAGCTATGTGAAAGTTCAGTTGCCATTTTTAGTGGCTTGTCTTAATGATCAATCCAATTTTTAATTTTTCCTAAATAATCTTTTCATTCTAGATAAGTATTTGAAGTCCCTTTTATTTAGTGATTATTAAAATGATGTACATGATTTGACACATGACCTCCATTTGTTTTTAAAATTGAGATATGACTGACATATAACATTATATTTGTTTCAAGTATACAACATAATTCAATATTTGTATGTATTGATCACCATAGTAAGTCTAGTTAGCAACCATCTCACACCTAGTTACACCTTTTGGTGTATGGGATGACACTCCAACCAACTGAGCACCTGGCCAGGGCTCTTTAATCCATTTTGAGTTAATTTAAAAAATATATTTTTATTGATTTCCGAGAGGAAGGGAGAGGGAGAGAGAGGTACAGACTTCAATGATGAGAGAGAATCATTGATTGGCTGCAACCTGCATGCCACCACCTGGGGTTCAAGCCTGCAACCCAGTCATATGCCCTTGACTAGAATCGAATCCAGGACCCTTTAGTCTGCAGGCTGATGCTCTATCCACTGAGCCAAACTGGCTAGGGCTTGAGTTAATTTTTTTGTATGGTGTTGGCCTCCATTCTTACTTGGTTGACCTAAATCTTAACTGTTTAAATCAGAGGACTTTCTTAAGAATTTCTGGTCCAAACTGGGACGCTTGTGAGAGCGAAAGGGGTGCTATTAATAATTAAGCTGGGACAGTAGATATTAGTCAGGGCTGTCACAAGCAAACCAAGATATATGGTCATCCTAGTGTTAGGACATAATTCTCATTGGTTCCCTAACATTTCTGCCTGGCTTGTAAGCATAGCCATTGCCAACCTTTTGTTCAGTACTGTTTTTTCAAGACTGTTGGTACAGCAAACAGCCTTGGAAGAGAGAGTGCCTCTCTCTGAAGCAGAGGGAAAAGATTGTGTTAGGGTTCCTACCCATTAACATAACCCACTCTGTGTGTGCAGGTATGTCCTGGCCCTTGCTGTGTTACCTTGTGGGGACTGGGCTTGGAGAACTGCCACAAGGAAATGATGCTGTTCTGTCAGTAAGAAACTATCCTTTGTCTCTGATCCAAGAGTCTTGTGTCTTCTGCCAGCATCCATGACATTGTAGCAGGCTGACTTTTTAGTTTGTGAATAGGGTAAAGTCTCAAACCCTTACCTTTCTTGCCATTTGGTACAATATAAATCATTATACAAATGTAAGATATTACTACTACTACTACTACTATTGTTATTATTAATTCAGTTGAAATTTCATTCTGTGTATTTAAAAATATCTCTCCCCCAAAATATTCTAAGATATTAACAGCAGCCAAAAGCAAAGATAGGCATTATTGGATCTGGTCTTATTGATTTCAAGATAGATTGTTTCAATGAATCAGATCAAATATATAACTATTATACTTAATAATGAAATAACTTTATCTCAATGCATAATTTAATGGCTTAGTTCTATTGAAAATAGATTTCTTAAAACTGTATAAGCATATTTGAACTAAAATTGTCTGGATAAGAACTTTTCTTCTAGAACAATGATCCATACTTTTAAGGAGTATAAACTTTATTTTGGTGTGATGGTGAGGTTGGATTTATTTTATAATAGATTTGTTCAGGTAGAATACACATACCATGCAACTCATCCATTTAAAACACACAGTTCAATGGTTTTTAGTCTAAGAAACATGTAACTTGATGTGACAAGAAAGATGTAATAAAACATACCAAATTCCAAATTTCTCTTTCTTCTACCCTAACTTAGTCCATGTACTTTTTTTTTTTTTTTACTTCTTGAACTTTCCTTAACCTTTTGTAAGTATTCCAGGAGTGAGGCACCCTTGCAAGCCGTAGAATTTTAAGTTGGCAGATAATTGCAAAGAGATATACAGTGCACACTAATGAAAACATTAGCACTTAGGCAGTGCTTGAAGAACATTAACCAATTAATTCACACAGCACCCCTGTGAAGTAGTAAGTAGCATTATCTCCACTTTCACAGTAAGAAAATATGCAGACAGGAGCTAGTTGACTTACCTGAGACACTAAAGCTACTGAGATCTTTATAGAAGTTAAAACTGTCCTGTATTTAAACGTCTGAAACACGCTCCATTCATGATAGAAATTTAATTGGGGATCCTTGAAAAAGGTATATTTTTAGGCTCTCTGTCTTGTATATGTTCATATTATTTATTTTACAAAGTGTATTATTAAAATTCTTTTACTTAAAAAATGGTGCCACTGGTTTAACAAACATTTATTGAGCACCTACTATGTGCAGGTAATGTTCTAGATACTGGATAGAAGAGGTAAAAGAGACACCATTCTCACCCATGAAAGATCTAGATGATTATCTGCAGCTAGCAGGTAATTTCTAAATCCCCTAGTTGTGAATCAAAAAATCTGATTTTATTCTCAACTGTATTTTTATTTTAAAAGGTATGAATGCATACCCATAGTCAAAATAGCCAAACGCTAGCAATGAGCTGCCTTGTCAGCTTATCACTGTTCTCCTGCTGGTGAACAGTAACAGGTGTGTGCCAAAGAAATGGTGCGTTTTGACAGAATAGGAGCTGGTCTAGCTTCAGTGCATTTGGCTTTCTCTTAAAATATCAGCACTAGCAGCCCATATCCTTGACCTGATTTCGGCGCTTAATGAGGCATTTGGGTCAATTAGATGTGAGTGGACAAATTCAATGAAAAAGCATATTAATAAGATTGGCTTGGGAAAGAGTCATGGTATAGTCAAATGAAGCCGTTTTCTTATCCATGTGCTCTAAAAGGAAGGTTTGGGTTTGGAATACACACAAGGGTTAGATTTCTTACTTTCTTAGTAAAAACTATTCTCTATCTAAGTTAAGTCAGTATAGATACTACTAGAAAGAGAATGGGAATTACAACCTTCAGTAAGAGATGTGCTTTAAAAAAGACTTCATGAGAAGTTCCTGAAAATGAGAAGCAAATAAATAGAATTTTATATTTAAGGTAGCATAAAACCATTCACTTTCAAAGTGTGACTTTATGGAATGAGATTTTTGACGAAAAGAAAGTAGATACTTTCTTTTTTTTCCACTCTTCTTCTCCTTGTTGAAAAAATAAAATAAATTCTCCCCAGTATGGAAACATTTACTAGCCTGAACTACATTTGAAAAAATTTGTTAACCTTGGCATTTGACGATAACCAAGAAAAATACTTAAACTTGCTGAACACATGAGCAAAGATGACTCTTTCAAATAGAATAACTCTATTAAAGAAAGACAAGGTTCAAAAGTGAAAGTAAAAAGTAGGTCTGTATTCTAAGCTACTCTAAAGGCAACATTAGCACTTACGCTCATGTATAGAGTTAGAAGACAGAAGGTCCTCACAGTGGCTGACCACAAACATCTGAGTAACCAAAGGAGAGGAGTGAGTTTGTATTCACTGGTTAAAAGTGTTGGGGTTATTTTTGAGTACAGGCAGAGTAAATCTGATTAAAGCCAGAAAAGGTTGCTTAAAATACAACATACCCTAATGTAATTATTTTTTATTTATTTAAGAAAATGATCAATCCCAGAGCCTATGTACAATAATGAAATAACGTAAGCTAAGGACACAAAACTATTCAAACTTTTTCTTTTCAAAGTAATATGTGTTTATTATGCTGTATTTGGAAAATGCAAGGGAACATAAGTGGAAAAAATACTCATTATCCTTTTATTCCCAAATATTATTAGTATTTTGGTGTACTTACTCCTAATAAGTATTTTTGTGAGTAGATTTTTTTTGCACATACTTGTCGAATTAGATGTGCAATTCTGGTACTCATTTTTCTTTTAATACTACATCTGAAATATTTCTCAAGTTATTTGTTATATCATTTTAAAAAATAATTTTTAGGATTAAAAATGGTGTATAATGTTTATTGAGTCAATATGTAGTAATTTCCTTAGCCTTCTTTGTTGGATGTTTACATAATTTTATTTATTATTATAAATAATATTTGAAT
This sequence comes from Plecotus auritus, assembly GCF_963455305.1. NCBI lineage: Eukaryota > Metazoa > Chordata > Mammalia > Chiroptera > Vespertilionidae > Plecotus > Plecotus auritus. The sequence continues at coordinate 181,259,293 of NC_137775.1, read as the reverse complement.
TGTGTTTAAAATTATTCCATAGTTACAGTTTTTCCTTAGGGATTGATAACTAGAAGTATAATTAGTGAATAAGAAAAACATGACAAAATTTAAAACTCTTGATAAATATCATCAAATCACTTCCAGAAACATGTGTAGTACTTTTTAAAGCTTATTTTCACATGTATTATCTAATGTGATGGCATCACAAACTCCAGTTAGGCAGGACAGATATCGCTATGCTCATTTGCTAGATGAGGAAATTGAGGTACATAATGTGTGAATGTATTAACCCAGGCTCACTCACCTGATCATGAACAGATAGGGACTATGGGAAATACAAAACGAATAAACTCAGAGTTGAGTTGAAGAGAGAGATAGAGACACCAGTAACTATAAAAAAAAATGACCTGGGAGAAGCTACAAGAGGTCAGAAGGGCATTGAATGGGCACCCAGAGTGTGCTCAGTGCTCAGATTCATCTCCGCCAGGGCTCTGTGAAAACACCCCGGGGTGGTGTGGAGACAGAGGAGGAGATGGAGCGGGGAGGCAGGGTCTTCCAGACAGGCTAGGACATGGATGGGGAGACGGCAAGAGGTGATATTTTAAGAAGAATGTTTAGCTAAATAAACAATGACTTCTGTATTTTAAAAATAGACGTATCCTCTTCTTAGGCTCTATTAGAGGAGCTTTTGCTAAAAATATTGTCTCATCCTAGCCTGTGGTTTATTAATTAACTCCTAAGCATGATGCTAAAGTACTGGACTCATTTTGGGTACCGGGTGGCCTAGCTCTCACGTTTTGAACCACTTACAGACTTTCTTGAGGCGAGCGAAAGGCAGACAATCACCAGCACAGTGTGTGCTCACAGCAGCCCACGGCCTAACAAGTGCTGTCAGGCGGCAGTGCATTTCAGCTGTTGGTTTTGCTGAAGGCAGATAATTTATGCTGCATCCCACAGCACAGTCAAGTACGTGAAACCAGAGAGGAATGTTAATGGAAAATGTTACAAATTCTTAAAGTGACAGAGTTTGGAATATTTAGCTGATTTAATCAGATTGCAATATTATCAGATCATACAAAAATCTGAATGATATGCAGATAATGATAAATGTAAGAACTTTGCAAGAGTGAATAAATACGGAATATTTGATCTAAAACGGAGGGCAGTGTCTGGCACATAGTAGGCATTCAGAAACATTGACTGACTAGATGAATAGGTGTATTTATATTTTCTGATGTGCTTACTATACATTTTTAAATTGTGCATCTACTGAATTTTACTGAATTGGCAAAATTTTAAAATATGCAGAATGAATTTTATAAGGCTGATAAACCTTTAAGCAAATGAGTTTTGTTTTATTTTGCTAGAATTTTTGAGACGCTTGCCTCATTGCTTTTATGACTATGACTTAATTATAAAACACAACACATAAATATGGGAAGAATATTAATCATAGCTCCCAGAGACAATTCAAAATTTTCAATTACCTCAGATAAATTTTCTGCTCAGTTTAGTGAAAGCATAATAATGAGAGCCAGATTGCATGGTAGGCCAATCTAAAAGTATTCTAATGCCCTGGGTAAATTGCTTCTTTCTAGGAAAGGCTGATATATCTTTTTATTTTTATTTTTATTGATTTTTAGAGAGAGAGGAAGGGAGAGGGAGAGCGAAAGAGAAACGTGGGTGTGAGAGCGGAACGTCCCCTACTGGGGATGGAGCCCATAACCCAGGCGTGTGCCCTGCCCGGGAATCAAACCTGCAACCTCTTGGTGCAAGGGATGATGTCCAGCAACTGAGCCACACTGGCCAGGGCAAGACGGATAAACCAGAAAAGAGAAAGTTACTTCTGATGACAGTAAGAATCGATTCCCAATAGAGAGTATATCTGGCTTCTCTCCTCTGAAAGGTGGGCTTTAAATTAAATTAATAAACAGCCCTGATTCTTTTTTTGCCGTGGAGGAAGCCATACTAGCCATCAATGGTTAAGCACTTTCCATCTGGCAGGGCTGTATGTCCTAAGGGCTATACTACGATATGCATCGTCTCATTATACTTCACTCCAACACCATGAGATGGGTACTATTATTATCACCCCATTTTACAAATGTAGAACAGAGGCATACGCTTATATGACTCATCCAAGGTCACAGAGCTAGTGAGAGCAAGAGCTGGAATCCCAACTGAGCTCCGATGCTAGGTGGCCCCTGGGACTTGCTGCTTTTCTATGCAGATGTTCAACTTGTTATCTAAAACACCTCACAGCACAAACACTTGAAACTTTTTTTCAGTTGTCAATGAGTGTGCGAGGTCTGTTCTTAGGTTTGATGCTACAGGAGAGTTTTCACTGTCTTTCACTCTAACGTCCTATTCTCTAAGCCAGGGATGGGGAACCCTTTTCCTGCCAAGGGCCACTTGGATATTTATAACATCCTTCGCGGGCCATACAAAATTATCAGCTTAAAAATCAGCCCGCTATATTCAGTCAAACATTTAATTAACTCGCTCCTAATGCCTTGGACCAGACCACATGATTCCAAGGGCCTTATATGAACGTTCCCCACTCCTACAGCCTTAGGAACTGAGGTAAGCTAGCAAACTTGCCTCTTCTAACAACACCATAATACTAGCCAACATTGAACTACCTGCTAGACGCCAGGCACTTTCTAATTGCTTTAGAAACATTATCTTCTTTAATCATGGCAGCATCCTGAGGAAGGGACTATGATTAGCCCCCATTTCATGCAGCAGGAAACTGAAGCTTAGCCACATTAAGCCACTTACAAAGGAAAGCAGTTCACACTCACACAGGTTAAGGACTGAGCAGAGGAGCTGGGATGTGAACCCAGGCAGGGTGACTGACAGTTGGCTTACCTAACTGCCTCGCTCTGCTGACTTCCTAAATCATAAGCAGCAGGCCTGTCTCTGAGCAGGTTCAGACACCACCTCCCCTCCCTCGGAAGCGTGCCTCCTGCTGACATTCCCAGTCCAAGCGAGAAGCTCGCAAGAGGCAAACTCCCATAGAACATTGCTCTGAGCTCTATCAGGCCTCCACATGTTGGAATGTTCTATATAGATTTTTTGTTTTCTCATGGCTAGAACATTGACAGCCTTCACAATCCCCCTGCGGGAGGACAAACTTTTCTTCTGACATGTGAGCCTCTCTCCGATTGCAGATGGAGGGTGTGGATTGCATCTGTCTTGGGGCAGTTTCTCTCTCGTTCACTTACCAGCTGAAATGCCCCAAGCACTTGCTTGCTTCTTTCATTCTCCCACGATTTCCCACAGGTTTTTTTTTTTTTTTAAAAGGTAAAACAGATCTTTCTGTTTCATGTAGCACCAGCTGTCTAGTTTGCTCTTCCCTCCTCCCCTCCCCCCCAGCTTCACCTCCTACCACCAGTTGGAGCAAATGGAAGGGGATACATTTGCTAAAATGGGATTGACCCATGCTGCCTACCCCTGTGGGCTCCGTGGGTACCCTCCGCAGGGGAGACAGTGTGAGTTTTTGTACTCTTGCTACTCTCCCTGGGAGGTCTTTTAAGGGGTGAGGACCTAGGGATGTTTTCCTATCAGGTCATCTTTTTTTTGTTTGTTTGTTTTTTTCCACCTAGGTTTGAACTTGCATTCCACTGCTAAGTCCGATAGTAGTACCTAATATCTGCTACGGGACTTGATAGTTTACAAACTTCTTTTATATCCATGCTCTTGTTTAACCCTTACAACCACCTGGTGGTGTTAGTCATACATTTAGGGATGAGAAAAGTGGCTTGGAGACGTTAAGTCAGTTACCCAGAAAGCCCAAGACCTTTGGCCAGGGAATGCCCGGTCCTTTCTATTCCACGATGTGACAGTAGCTTTAAAGTGGCATGATCGTCAAGTTGAGTGAGACTCAGAGAGATGCTTTATACCAGGGAACTGCAGCGAAGAGCACTTTGGAATGTGGAGGTCAGCACAGGGCCCAGGCCCTAGCAGGTGTTCGATAAATTGTTGAACTGAGCTAGCCAGACATTGTCACTAACTTGTAATGTGCGGTTTAGCCTCAGGCCCCCCTCCGAACCTCCCTTGCCTTTTTATTTAAAATCATCCCTGATGGTCTCAAGAGTCGCTATGAGGATCCAATAAGGTAATATATAGCTTTACAGAGTGGTTTAGAAATGTAAAGGAGTTAACTTTATGTCCTTATTCTGAATCTGAATTTCCCCACACTTGGTTTCCTTTATGAATATCTTTCTTTGGGATGATCTTATCTCAGAGACGCTGTGGGAGTGTTTTAGTGACTGATTATATCCTCTTATTAAAAAGAAAGGAGGCCCTGTTGGCGTGGCTCAGTGGTTGAGTGTTGGACTATGAACCAGGAGGTCACGGTTGGATTCCCGGTCAGGGCACATGCCTAGATTGCGGGCTCCATCCCCAGTGTGGGTTGTGCAGGAGGCATCTGATCAATGATTCTCTCTCATCATTATTGTTTCTCTCTCTCTCCCCCTCTCCCTTCCTCTAAAAAAAAAATCTTCAAAGAAAGAAGGAAGGAAAAAGGAGACAAAAGAACAAGGCTTAATGGGAAGGGTAAGTATTAGGCCAGGGAGGCAGCACTTTTAAAGAAAGGTAAACAGCGAGCAGGTAAAGTAGCAGACATTTCCCCTGTTCTTACTGGAATCAGGCGCAGTTCCTTTTGTGTCTTGATTAATCCTTGCAGTGACCTTATGGGATAGATACTAGTCTGACCGCCTCTGTGCAGATGAAAAGCAAGGCACCGTGCGGTTTCATGGTGTGCACAGGACATACAGCCACCAAGGGGTAGAGCGGGCATTGGGGTTCGCTTTGCTCCAGGGCTCAGGCCTTTGCACCTCACCTTCTGCCTTTGGGATCTGAAGTGTGAAAGAGGCCGTACATCGGTGTCTTAAAAAACTGAAGGAAATGTTCAAGGAGAGCACATTCAGTCCTACTATAATGTAAGTCCTCTTTAGAATACTTTCTGCTCACTCTTAAAACATGGATGAAAATCAATGAAAAGCCATAGGATTAGTAGATAATATTTTGGACGTCTTTCAGCCCATTCTTCAACCAGAACCAATCCTAGCTTCTTTCACAGGTACTTTTTTAAATTTTGTTTTTTAATTTCCTGATCATTTATTCTCTACCTCAGACTATAGATGCTTCTCGATTTATGATAGGGTTATATCCCAATGAACCCATCGTACGTTGGGAATATCATAAGTCAAAAATGCATTTAATACACCTAACATACTGAATATTATGGCTTAGCCTGGCCTACCTTAACCGTGCTCAGAACACACTACACGAAAACACTGGCAACACGTACACTGTAGAGCAGCGATTTTCAACTGGTGTGCCACAAGAATTTTTAAAACATGCAATTCCTGAGTATTTAGTTAGGGGCACTGACCTTTTTCCCTTTAGATTATCCAAAAAACCCACAAAAAAACAACAACAACAAAAATGACAACAGGGCTGGCCAGTGTGGCTCAGTTGGTTGGAGTGTTGTCCTGTAAACCGGAAGGTTGCAGGTTCGATCCCTGGTCAGGGCATATATGGGAGGCAACTGGTTGATGTTTCTCTCTCTCTCCCTTCTTCTTTCTCTAAAATAAATACATATATCCTTGGGTGAGGATTTTAAAAAGCTGCCCAGTGTGAATGAATCAAAATCTTACCTTTTTTTCCTTGTCAGATCAGCAAAAAATATAATTTTAGTAATTAGTTTACGTGTGCCGTGAGATGGAAAAGGTTGAAAACCCGCTGCTGTGGAGTATGAGTTGTTTGCCCGGTGGTCATGCGCCTGACTAGCAGGGCGGCTTGCTGCCGCTGTCCAGCATCACGAGGGAGTGTGGTACCACTCGTCACTCGCTGTGGACAAGATCAGTGTGTGTATAGCTTTCCTACCGTCGTGAAGGTGAGAACGTTCAGTCGAACCACTCTAAGTCAGGGACTGTCTGTATAGTGTCAATAGGCTGACTAAGAATGAGACTTTCTTAGTATTTTTTTTCTTTTAGCCCCTTTGCACTAAATAAAGCCACTATTTCTTTCTCTTTAATTTAAATTTTTGAATAGGCAGTATGCCATATAGTTTAAAAGTAAGTAAAAGAAGTTTAAGAAGGTATATCATGGAACGTGTTCTCTCACTCACCTGTCTTTCATCACGCCTAGTTCCCACACCCTCAACCCCAGTAACCAGTGTTTGGTTTTTAATATATCTTTTCAGGGTTTCTTTAGGAATATACAAGCAATCATAAATGGTTTTTCTTCTGCTTTAATGCAAAAGGTAATGCTATTCTGTGTTTTCCTTTTTCACTTAATATATCTTTGAAATCTTTCCATACCAATACATAGAGAACATTCTCAGTGTCTTCTTCCTTCCTTCTTCCTTCCTTCCCTTCCTTCCTTCTTCCTTCCTCCCTCCCTCCCTCCCTCCCTCCCTCCTTCTCTTCCCTCCTTCCTTCCTTCTTTCATTTTCCTTTGCATAGTAATTCATTTATGGAGTATCATAATTTATTTAACCAGCCCACTACAGATGGACATTTGAGTTGTTTCAGTCTTTTCAAAGCTGCCTTAGTGAGGGGTGTGTGGGGCAAAGGTAAAACTAGGACAAGAAGCAAAATCTAGAAAATCTCCAGATAAGAAGCGGTGACCTGGGAGGCAGGGATAAAAACACGCTGGCTGCACTGTGACAGAGCACATCTGGAACGCCGGAGGCTTGCGCTTTGACTACACCTGTCCTAGTTGGAGAAAGGAAAACAATTTATTCTTGTGAGGCTTCAGTACACCGGGGCTTGGTTTGCTGCAGCGTCTCGGGGTGAGGAAAGATTGACAGCTGGTGTATGAGCTGCCCAAAGGTAAACTCCGGGAATAAAGAAATTGATAGCATGATAGATAGAGCTGAGATAAGGACTATTATCCACAGGTAAAGTTCTTTCAACAGGCTGCTACCAACTCTCATATATAACTTGCAATAGAAAAAAAATAGTTCAACAGCTCCATTCTTAAACCTTTAAGAAAGCTCTGGCATCTTATCAAAGAGCAGGAGAGAAGATTTATCATTGTACCTTGGACACATGTCAAATAAAAAACCTCCGTAAAAGGTAAAGCATTTAATAGAAAGGACATATCTTAAATATATAATATTTAGCAGTTTACTAAATGCTTGTGTTGATGACAACATCAAGAAGCAGGTTAATCTCCTGTTTTCTCAAGTTAATAATCATATATGTGAGATTTTATGTCATAGTTTTAATATGGATCCGTTTTCATCTGTTAATAAATAGGAACAGATTATCACTATACTTAAAAGTGAAATATATAAAAGATACAAATGTATAGTTTATGTGTTACACAAACATTGTTTTGTGGATTGATAATGAAATGGAATATACTTTTAAACTTGTTATTGTTCAAAAGAATTTCCTGGTTTGCATGGTTAAGGAAGGAAGAAAACTTGCTGACTCTGATAAATTTCCCCCATATATTCCCATTAACTTATTAACTTTCCCTCTCTCTTTCTCTCTCTCTCTCTCTCTCTCTCTCTCTCTCTCTCTCTCTCTCAACTTTTTTGTCATTTTGAATGTCTTAGATATAAATAGCTTGTTCGTGGCTGCAAATAACATAGCACTTTCCTTACAGGCAGAATTTGTGCATATGGTAATTTAGAAAAAGGCAATTTAGCTCCCTAGTATAAATTGCCATGACTACCGTGGATCTGCTTTGTGGAATTAGAGACAGATAAGATTGAGATGATTATGAAATCACTAGTTCAGCCTTATTGAATTAGGTTTACCTGAAAGGATTAAAAAATTGAGGTTATCATTTAGCCTAATTGGAGAATAGTTAACAAGAACCCCATAAAATCTCCCGGAAGTCTTTGTTTAGTGTGGAATAACCGCTACAAGGATGATGAGCTAAAAGGACCACAGACTTGGGCATTACAAATGTGTGGATTTATAATGTTTGAGCTTTCTAAAAATTAAAGGTCAAGAGACTAGACTGCAAATCACGGATATGGAGTAATCTTAACGCAGAACCCACGCTGCCTTTGGAGATCACTGTCATGTTTCCTTCAGCTTCAGAAACAAATGGGCAGAATGTGATCTACTGTCTTCCTGCCACGGGCAGCAACAGGAAACAGACCTTTTATACGATTTAGGCCTCCAAAGAGAAAGAAGGGAAAAGAACAGAACGTTAATAGTTAACGTGGCCTTAACATTTGAATATTGTCCTTTTCTGAGCCTTTTTTTTTTAAACCAAGCACCAGTAATCCATTTAAAAAAATCAGACTTTTATGGGAAAGGTAGTGAAGAAAGATAATTGGGTAGCAATTGTTTAAAAAATATGTAAAATGTTTTCTTGCCTGTGAAAATCCATGGGTAACCAATTTGTATTATACAAAGTTTTATTTATTTATTTCAAAAATGCTTTGAAACGAGCTTCTAGTGTATATGTAAGTTTAGGTGTATTCCCTTTGTTGTTATGTGTCTCTGAATTGACCTGCCACCTGTCTTGGCACAGGACACGCCAAATTGCTTGGGCAGTAGCCAAAAGGCTTCCATCCTGAGTTAGCCATTTTCTTGCCTCGAAGAGAAATATTTGTGGTTTTGTTTACATCTTTTTTTTCCTGTGAATCAAAACAAAAATTTGTCTCACCATTGATGTCTCTATCTCCCCCCTCTCACTTCCTCTCTGAAATCAATAAAAATATATTTAAAAAAACACATTAAAAAACACACAAAAATTTGAACTCCAAAGTCCTTTTAAGTGGTAAGCCTCTTTAAAACGAGTATGGTTGTCATGACATTATATATACTATACTAACACAGATCATACATACACCCATGTATGTAATTCCCAAAAGCCAAATCTGAAATAATGTGTCCCTCTAGAGTTTGTTGGAATTATCAGCTGTAGACCCCTCTCCTTGATGGGCTCCAGTCCCTGGATATGCTGGCCCTCCTTGAGGAGCACAGTGTCACTGCTCCTGTTATTGATGCTGATGGCAGAGCCTTCTAATTCTAACCCCTGCTGAGTCTTTAGAAATCCTGGTAGATTGTTAACATGGTGAGCCGGAGTTCATGAACTCTGCTCCGTATAAATGCAAAATCCCCAGGACTTTGCTATGGGATTGGCATAAAAAGATTTCTCTTCAGATTCTAATAGTTTACATTTTAAAAGGGTAAATTTATAGAAGCTTGTCAGGTTTTAATATTATAGTTTCCATTAGATAAATAGTGTATTTTCAAACATAACATGCTTAGAAAATTGTTATAAAGCTCATTTTTTAGCAATATGCTTATAACGCTCTCCCCAGTCATTTAAAAATAAATAGCAAATGTTTTCCTAAATGCTAATGGTGCAATTTAGAAATATTTAGTTATTTACATAAAGGAAATGTACGTAGCAATGCAGTGAAAATCAGTCATTTGGAAATGATTAGAACCTATAGTCGTTAAAGGGTGTATTTATCACTCACGTAAAATTAAGGACATATCTAAAGGAACAATCACTACATTAGATTTACAGTTAAGATACCCAGTTGTATATGTTGTGGTTGTAAATCTAGTGTATTTTTCCAGAGGGTCTTGGAGTATAGAGGCTAGAAAAATTTCCCAGTGGCCACTTTAACTTTTCTCTGCTTGCCGGAAATGATCTCAGCTAAATAAAGAAGGGAGAAAATGAGAGGTAGAGAGGTAAAGAGAGAGAGAGAGAGAGGTAGAGAGAGAGAGAGAGAGAGAGAGAGAGAGAGAGAGAGAGAGAGAGAGAGAATTGGAGAAAGAAAAACTAACATGAGAAACTCAGTTTGTAATTTTTAATGCAAATTTCCAACCAACTAGATACCATTTACCTGTATATTAATTTACTAAAGTACTTTTCAGTATCTACTGAAAACAGAGCACTGTGGGAAGGTTCTGTTTAGTCCTCAACTTTGTAACCATGGAATCAGGTCTCTTTGTCTATGTGGGAAAAGTACACTGAGTCATCAAAGGAGTGGCCACCTATCCTCTTCCCCTCCCCCTCTCCCTCTGTCTCCTACCCTCTCCCAAGCCCTTCAGTCTCTTAGGCTGAAGGAAATGTGCTGATCTTATGCCAGCTGTGGGCTGATACCCCAGGCTGACTCCATGGTCCTGAAGCACTCTCTCTGGGAAAGGGCTGCACTTTCTGGGGGGTCCTGCAGTTCTTTTCTGTGTGGGAAGCTGGTTCTCTTGATATCCATTAGCCTTTATTGAGGGTTTAGTGAACAGCTGGGGACACCAAAAGGAGTAAGAGCTGATACCTGTTTTTCAGGAGCTCACAATCTTCGAATCACTTGTCCAAGGATATAAATAGATAAACCAGTACTTGCCGTGCATCTTGAAAAGTGCCCTGGTAAAGGACCACAGATGCCACAGTAGATGACATTTCTTGGGCAGTGAGGGAAAGCTTTCCAGAAGAGTGACATTTGAGCTGAATATTAAAGAAGGTGGAGGGCTCACCAGGCAGGAACAGCTTTGCATATAGAGGGACATGTACAGGCGAAAAACAAGGATCATGTGTTTGGGGAGTGGCAAGCAGCTTGGTGTGGCTGAACTGTAGGGCTTGAAATAAGGGTTGTGGGATTTTGTAGGGGGAATTGCAAGAGATGGGGATGTTAAAGAAGACTGAAGTAAGATTATGAAGACCTTTATTTTTGGAAGCAGAGAGGATCCATCAGAAGTTAAGGTTATTAAAAGGGAAAGTATTAGATTTATATTTTAGAAAGTTCTCTTTGATACAAAAATTGTCCAGAAAAGATACCAGAAACAGAGAGGTTATTTAGGAGGCCAGGTGGGAGGTGATGAGAGCTTATCTAAAACAGTGGCAGTAGGATTGGAAGAAGAGTGTAGATTGGAGAGAGATTCATGAAGTAGAGCCAACAGCGCCTGGTGATAGGATGGAGTTGGGAGCTGAAGAAGAAACAATCAAGAATGACTTCAGAGCTGTTTTTAGTTTGGGAACTGGTAGATAGGTGTGGATGGTGGGAAGAGTTTTAGGAAGAATGGAGAGAGCCATTTTTTTTTTTTTTTAATTTCAGAGAGGGAATGAGAGAGAGCGAGAGAGAGAGAGAGAGAGAGAAGAAAGCACCGATGTGAGAGAGATACATTGATCAGTTGCCTCCCGCACTTGCCCTGAGTGGGGATTGAATCCACAACCTAGGTATGTATGTGCCCTGATCAAGAATCAAACCCACAACCTTCTCATGCATGGATGACTCCCGTACGGACTGAGCCACACTGGCCAGGGCTGATTGGGAGTTTGAGAAGAGAGAATGGGGTTAAAGATGTGTATTTGGGAGTTGTCATTATTTAAGTGGCAAGAGAAGCTAAAGATATAAGTAAAATTGTTCAGAGAGTGCTTCTGGAGTGAGAGCTCTAAGGAGTGAACGCTGGACGCTGACCAGGGAGAGTGCAGCAGGAGGAACAGAATAAAGATGTACCCAGCAAGCCAGGGGCTGAGGAACTCCAGGAAGGAGGGAGCGGGCAGCAGTGCTGCCCACTGTAGGCTCCCTGCCCAAATGCTTTTCTCCAGCTGCCCGCTGAGGGCCGGCTCCCTTGGAGGCTAGGAAGAGAGAGAATCTGCTTCGCCTTGAGTAGATAGATGTTTCCTTCTCTCTCCTCCTTCCTCTTACTCACTCCCTCCTACACCTTTACTCTTTTTTAAAAAAATCGTGATTGCTTTCTGAAATGAATTTGGAGTGCCTTCTCTGACACCTATCCCACCACCTTTGACACACACACACACGCACACGCACGCTTCACAGTACTTGTATTTCTGGTTCAAAACTAACTAACGCTGGATTTGAGCTATGATTCATTTCACTTTGAACACAGAACTTATTATCTATGGATGCAGTTCACACTTCTCTGCTCTTGAAACTTGCTTTTAATAAAGCAGCCCCCCTCCACCCCCCGCCAGAGCCCCGGTCTCACCACTACAAAGGAGGGGATACACAGCTGTCCCAGGAGCTGGGCTGAGGTCTGTCCAGGGCCGTGCAGCCTCTGCCGGCCGCTGTAACATTGCTGGAGAGGGAATCCAAGTGTAACACTCTGGTTAAGAGGAGCCAGGCCTTCTTTTCGAAGTCCCAGGTTCTCTGAAACTTCCTGTTATGAAAATTGTTCTCCATCCGATCAACAGGAAACCTGAGTCTTTTGGGATTCAGACAACCATGAAGGCCATCAGCCCTTTTGACTGAACATCCTATTTACTCTAGGGATTGGGAAATTTTTCTATCCAAGGTTACTGACCCACAGAAAGTGAATGATGAAGTAAAGTGTCCAAAGTTTTAGCAGATGTGAGCGAAGGTTAAAAAAAGAGGAATATAGATGAAAAGAGTAAAAGAAGGAGAGAAAGATGCTAACACATTTTAAACACCCACTATGAGCCAGACACTTGCTGTGTATTTTATGTTATCTGATTTCATCCTTACAACAACTCCATGAGGTATCATTCCTTCCATCTTATAGATGCAGAAGCTGAAGTCTAGAGTTATTAGGTAAATTATCAAAACCACACACAATACATGATGGACTAGATTTAAACCCTGACACCGTTTCCAAAGCCCATGTTCTCACTAGTGAAAAGATAAGGTGACAAAATGACTGAAAGGAGAGAAAGATATAAAAATGAATGAGAAGCGCCTGACCTGTGGGGCTCAGTGGTTGAGTGTCGACCTATGAAACAGGAGATCACAGTTCAATTCTCTGTCAGGGCACATGCCCAGGTTGTGGGCTCAATCCCCAATGTGGGGCATGCAGGAGGCAGCCGATCAATGATTCTCTCTCATCACTGATGTTTCTAGCTCTATCCCTTTTTCTCTGAAATCAATAAAAATATATTCTTTAAAAAAAAAGAAAGGATGAGCAGGGAAGAGCAGTATTTCTCCCCTTCTGAGCTTGTATTTTTGGTGGCTCCAGTTGCCAGGCTTTCAATCTTTTCCTTCCTTCTTGTCAGCCGTCAGAATCTTCCCTTTTCATGGCCCAAGAATCCCTACCAATCTGCCTAGCATCTTCTTTTACGGGTTCAGGCTGGAATTTACCTTTGCCTGCACCTCCTCACCCTCTGCTGACTCAGAGGATTGTGCACATGCCTGACAGAGAATTCCCCCAGGAAGGGCCAGGGCAAGCATCTTACCACAGGAACACACATTCCTGCTGTTTGCACAGCTGTATTTGTTGCTTAGTGGTAGGGAAGGGAGGCTCAAAAGACACTTGGTTTTAGAAAACTTTTCTTGGTCTAGCTAGAAGAAATTAAACTGAGGGCCAGAGGTTTCCCATTGCTTTTTCTGGAAGCCACGATTCTTTTCTTCTTGCATTCTCTCTTGTCAATGAGGAAGCGTTATAGCAACTACCATAGAAATGTTACCAGTTTATTTTTGAGATCTGCCTGAAGGAAGTTTCTCCCTAAAGAAATCATTTTTTTTCTCTCTTTCTAAACAATATTTAAGTTCTCTTTCTAAAAGGAGCATTTGTGACTTTTCCTCGCCCAGAACTAGGTCATTGTATTCAGCGACTACATTGCTCACCAGTGTCGAATCATCCTCTTCCTTTGGTCTCCCCGCAACAAGTCTGGGACTGTTTTTCAATTTAAAGCAACTGTTCGTAGACATCCTGCCATGAAGGAAAATATTGTGAGTCATTACACTTTGGGCCAGGTCCAACCCTCAGAAAACACAGGCGGTAGTACTTGTGCAAGAAGTAATTTGCCCCATGATAGTAATAAATCTGTTATTTGTATGTCATAAACATAAATGGCTGAGTGAATTCCAAAGTCTTGCTTGAAATGAGTTAAATGGATTTCCTTGTGCATCCATAACTAATTTAGCGACTATTTGCAGAACTATTTTTACTTAGATCCCAATTACTAGTGAGTAAGCTTTATTTAAGGACTAAAATAGGGAAGAGATACTTATTTGTAGTCTATGTAGGGCCTCATCAATATTTGTTTGTGTTGCTTACACACTCATGCCTTTTGGGGCAGAGGTGGTGATAACTTACCTTAGGTAACTCAAGGGACGGGCTGAGTGATTAATAGTGAAAATATTGGATTATTTAGTAAAGGAGTGTTAATGTTGCCATGACTAGAAAATTATTGGTGTCCTTGTGTGATGTTTCTGCAAAGGTTCTTTCCAGCTAGGTGACCAGTCTGTGTACTGTCTCCAAACTAAATGGATCCCAAATCAGATTCTGTGAAGTATAAACCACATTAAAAATTATATTTGGACTAAAGTCCATTCTTTCCACAGGAATTACAATTTTGATCAAATCAGTGCTGAACAATATTACTTTTTCTTCCTTGGTATGGTGTGTCTAGAAATGGTTTGTGACAGAAAGTCTTTTTATAGCTTTGCTTTCAACATGCATTTACGTTTTAATGATACATTCTACGCCAGTAAAAATGTAATTGTAGCGCACAGAAAATCAACCCATTTTAAGCTTTCTGAGTATATTTAAACTGTCAACAGTGTGCTATCTGACATACAACGTTGCTGTTTCCGCCTTTAATGGCTAGGTTGTTTTCTAAAGACAGTCTAATGACACAAGACTCCTAAATCCTGTCGGACAGTGTGAACTATGAATGACCTGAGTGGACAGGGATGCTTTGGCCATCTGTCATTGATAGCCATATTGATCTGGAGATGGTGGCTGAGGGCACTGTGTTACTGAGGGTATAGAATTTGCTGAGGTGATGATAACCATCACTGATACCTTTGTGATGGGCTGGATTTCTCATTGTCTCTTCCCCATCTATGGAACCCCAGGGAAGTCAGCAACCTGGTTTTGAAAGTACACTTTTAGGTCAAAAGGGTACATCAGTCCCCATACATTATTCTCCTAGGTCATCCTGTAGCATGTTTAAGTACAAAAAAGAGCTGCTTTTTTTTTAGTTTTCATTTTGATAAAATTTAAAGCATACAGGAATTTATATCCTTCACTGAGATTCATTAATTGTTAATATTTTGGCTTGTTGCCTTTATCTATTGAACTATCCCAAATAAAGTTTCAGATATCATGACAGTTCAATCCAATATACTTTAGCAAACACTTTCTAAAAGTAAGGAAATTTTTCTACCTATCCACAGTATCATTATTATACCTAAGACAATTAGCAATAATTCTCAAATATCATCCAACAACCTATCCATATTCAAATTTCTCTATTTGTTCCCAATATGCCTATAGTTTTTTTTTGTTTTGTTATATTTGCATGCAGAGTCTATTTCTGAGTTTGCTCCTTGAGTTCTAGTCCTTCATTTTATAATAGAATCATATACTATGGTGTCAAGCAAAAAAGGACCTGAGAAGACAATTGGTCTAACCAACTTTCTTATTTTATTATTATTACTAGTGCCCCAGTGCATGGATTCCTGCACATTGAAAGGAAATTAATTAGAAGGTGGCTGGTGGGGCGGGACTGGGTGAGACAGGCCGGACACACCCTGGAGCCAACCTCCCATGGTCCCTCCCCAGCCGACCACACCTGGGGTGGCGGCAGGACTCGAAGGGTGTCTGTGGAGTGAGTGGGGTCCCTCCGGCAGGTGGGGTCCCTCGGCCTGGCCTGTGGGAATCGGCCAATTCGGCTCTCCGACATGCCCTGAGGGGGTCCCGGATTGGGAGAGGGTAGTTCTCGGGTGACGCACCCCAGAATTGGTGATGCACCTGGAACCAGAGAGGAGGGAGCCCTGGAATTGGTTCTGGGTGCATCACCGAAGAACAGCAGCTGCCAAGTCACTAGAGCTCAGCAGCTCCTGCATTGAGCATCTGCCCCCTGGTGGTCAGTGTGCATCATACCTACCTGTAGGTCGGATGGCCACTCAGCCTTTTATATATATAGATTTTTAAAATCCTCACCCAAGGATACTTTTCCATTGATTTTTTTAGGGAGAGTGAAAGAGAGAGGAAAAAACAGAAAGAAACATCAATGTGAGAGAAACACATCGATTGATTGCCTCCTGCACGAGCCTCAACCAGGGCCAAGGCCAGGGAGGAGCCTGCAACCAAGGTACATGCCCTTGACCAGAATCAAACCCAGGACCCGTTGGTTCACAGGCTGACGCTCTATCCTCTGAGCCAAACTGGCTAGGGGTGACTTTCTTATTTTAGAGAAAGATTGCTGAGGCCTGAATTTCAGTGACTTGCAAACCTACAGAGTTAAGGCTATAATCCAGTTTTCCTGATTGCTAAACTAGTGGTTTTTCTAACTCACCATGGAGCTTCTTCATAGTGTTTCATATGCAGAGGCAGTTGAGTCTTAAGGTAAATGAGATGCCCTTTGGTGCCTCAAATGTGTCGAGTTTTTTCCAGAATAGTACTTCAGAATGAGAATGAGCATGCCCCCGGCCTAAAGTGAGCGCAGAGCACTTGTCACTTCAAGTAAAGATGTAGTACAGCCATCACTGGTTTGGCTCAATGGATAGAGCATCAGCCTGTGAACCAACGGGTCCTGGGTTTGAGTCTGATCAAGGGCATGTACCTTGGTTGCAGGCTCCTCCCTGGCCTTGGCCCTGGTTGGGGCTTGTGCAGGAGGCAATCAATCGATGTGTTTCTCTCGCATTGATGTTTCTTTTTGTCTTTTCCTCTCTCTTCCACTCTCCCTAAAAAAATCAATGGAAAAATATCCTTGGGTGAAGATTAACAAAAAACAAAAAAATCAAAAAGAAAGAAAGTAAAGTACATACACACAAAAAAAGATGTAGTTCACTTGCAGTAGTGCTGTCTTTATTTTCTAAATGTGTATATGATTTCAAACTTTTTAGAGGGATAGCCTGGCTTTAAGAGTGGTTACTTACTTACCTGCAAGAATGGTTTAGCCCTAGCTGGTTTGGCACAGTGGATAGAGCTTTGACCCCAGACTGAAGGGTCCTGGGTCCTGGGTTCCATACTCAGTTGCAGGCTCAGTCACTGGCTTTAGTTGGGACAACCAATTGATGTGTCTCTCTCACATTGATGTTTCTCTCTGTCTCTCCCTCTCCCTTTCACTCTCTCTAAAAATCAGTGGAAATCCTTGGGTAAGAATTAACAAAAACAAACAAACAAAAAAATGGTTTATACAACCTGCACTCTTGTGCAACACTCATTGTTACATGAATCAAGCAATTTATAAATGAATTTACTTAATCAGAATTCTCTCTCTCTCTCTCTCTCTCTCTCTCTCTCTCTCTCTCTCTCTCTCTCTCTCTCTCATAGAGGTGTGAACTACCAGTGATTCTGTTTTTCTTGGAGAGTCAGGGAACTCAGTGCCATTGATCTGACATTTTAGCGGTGTCTTGAAATCAACATTTTGCCAGGGATATGTGGGGAAGTGTTCCAGGCACAGGAAACAGCATGTGAAAAGGCATGGAGGCATGTTTTGCTCAGAAAAGAGGGAATCCTTTGATCCTAAGACCGTCAGTTGGTTTGGGGCACCCTTGGAGTTTGAGCCTGTTCTGGATGGGGTAGTACATGACTGTCACAAAGACTACTTTTTCTCACCACATCATCCTGCCCAGCGTTCTTCCTTGCACTCTCACTTGGTTCTCTGTTCAGACGGGGGTCTTGGCAACTCTTACTAACTTAGCCTCTTGACATCCCTTCACCTCAATGTCAGTTGGATTCTATTTAGATCCATCTTCACTGTCTAAACCCTTTGCACTCAATTGACCACAGTGATTTTCATGTAGTATGGGTAGGTCACAGAAGTAATCTAAATAGAATTTTTTCAACAATTACTAATAGTTCTCAAAAAATATCTCCAGTAACATTATTAACAATTTTCTGTGTTCTTACAAGTTGCCATATGGTGTAGTGGTTAAGGAAATTGGAATCAGACAGACTTTGGTTTGAAACTTGGTTATGTACTAGATTTATGACCTTGTTTGGGAAACATTTAAAAACTATGAGTCTGTTTCTTCAAGTAAAGCATTCAGTTTAGTGACTAGCATCTCTCTCTCTCTCTCTGAAAAGAGGCTTTTTTATATTATTCTGATCAGACCCAAGTGAGACACTGAAGAAAGAGAAAAGCTACACAATATGGCATTCATTTGCACTTGGGTTGTTCTCTGAATGATTTCTGAAGATATTTTCCTATGTCTTTTCTGATTTTTCAGTTGAATTGTGAACATTTAAAGGTTGGGGACTGTTTTTCTTCTGTTATTTTTTTTCCTCTTTTTTCTCAGTATAGCAATTAGGACTAACTGTACAAAGGAGGGAGCCATATAAATATTTTATTATTTTATTTATTTATTTATTTATTTTAAATATATTTCTTTATTGATTTTAGAGAGGAAGGGAGAAGGAGAGAGAGATAGAAACATCAATGATAAGAGGGAATCATTGGTGAGCTGCCTCCTGCACGACCCCACTGGGGATCAAGCCCGCAACCCAGGCATATGCCCTTGGCCGGAATCGAACCTGGGACCTTTCAGTCCGCAGGCTGATGCTCTATCCACTAAGCCAAACCAGCTAGGGCTATTTATTCATTTTTTAATTAAATCTTTATTCAGATTATTACAATTGTTTCTCCTCCCCCCCCCCATAGCTCCCCTCCACCGGGTTCCCACCCCACCTTCTGCCCTTACCTCCCCCCCACTGTCCTCATCCATAGGTGTATGATTTTTGTCCAGTCTCTTCCTAAACCCCTCCCATACCTTTTTCCCCCTGAGAATTATCAGTCCACTCCCTTTCTATGCCCCTGATTCTATTATATTCACCAGATTATTCTGTTCCTCAGGTTTTTAATTCACTTGATTTTTAGGTTCACTTGTTGATGGATATGTATTTGTTGTTCATAATTTTTATCTTTACTTTTTTCTTCTTCCTATTCTTTAAGAATACCTTTCAGCATTTCATATAATACTGGTTTGGTGGTGATGAACTCCTTTAGCTTTTTCTTATCTGTGAAGCTCTTTATCTGACCTTCAATTCTGAATGATAGCTTTGCTGGGTAGAGTAATCTTGGTTGTAGGTTCTTGCTATTCATCACTTTGAAAATTTCTTGCCACTCTCGTCTGGCCTGCATAGTTTCTGTTGAGAAATCAGCTGACAATCGTATGGGTGCTCCCTTGTAGGTAATTAACTGTTTTTCTCTTGCTGGCTTTAATATTCTCTCTTTGTCTTTTGCTCTTGGCATTTTAATT
Source organism: Plecotus auritus (assembly GCF_963455305.1). Classification (NCBI taxonomy): domain Eukaryota; kingdom Metazoa; phylum Chordata; class Mammalia; order Chiroptera; family Vespertilionidae; genus Plecotus; species Plecotus auritus. Next base: position 181,240,188 of record NC_137775.1, on the reverse strand, counting down.
ATGATGTGTCTTGGTGTGGTCCTCTTTGGATTCCTTTTGTTTGGGGTTCTGTGCGCTTCCTGGACTTGTAAGTCTATTTCTTTCACGGGGGGGGGGGAGTTTTCAGTCATTATTTCTTCAAATAGGTTTTCAGTATCTTGCTCTCTCTCTTCTTCTGGCACCCCCATAATTCTGATGTTGGTACGCTTGAAGTTGTCCCAGAGTCTTCTTACACTATCTTCAACTTCTTGGATTTTTTTTTCTTTTTGCTTTTTCAGTTGAGTGTTTTTTGCTTCTTTGTATTTCAAATCTTTGACTTGATTCTTGTGTTCCTCTAGTCTGTTGTTGGGTCTCTGTATAATATTTTTTATTTCAGTCAGTGTATGTTTAGTTTCTAGTTGGTCTTTTTTCATATCTTCAAGGGTCTCGTTATATTTATCGGCCCTTTCTAGGATATTCTTGAAAAGCCTTATAACCGTGGTTTTGAATTCTATATCCAGTCGTTTGTTTTCCTCCATTTCTTTTGTTTGTGATCTGTTTCTTTGTTGCCGCATTTTCACTGCTTCCCTGAGTTGGTAGGGGAGCTTTGTGTGCTAGGTTTCCTATATGGCCCAGTGGGTCGGCCTCCCCAGTTAACCTGAGGTGGACACTCTTGGTGCACCCCTTTGTGGACTGTGTGTACAGCCTTGTTGTAGTTAAGTCTTGATTGTTGTTGGTACCACTGGGAGGAATTGACCTCCAGGCCAGTTGGCTGTAAGGATCAGCTGTGTCTACGCTGGGAGAAGTTCGGTGCTGGAGACAGCCTTATAGGATTAGACTTGCCAAATTGCAAAAGCCTCTGTGCTCAGCTTGGATGGGGTGGAGTCTGAGGGCAGAGCAGACAGTCTTGGCTTCCCGTCAGCCTTGCCCTTGCACGTGCGCACACGCCTCCAGACCTCTGCCTTCCCCGGCTCCTGAGCCTCCGCCCCAGAGTCCAGATTCCCCCCCCGTAAAAGCGTGGGTCCCCAGGGGCTCGCCTGGAACTGGGGTTCAGTGTAGTCAGGAGCTTCCGACTCCCTTCTGCTAGGGAAAGCCTGTGGCAACCTCTGCAGTCTTTGTGCACACTGGCGTACGCGCCTCCAGACCCCTGCCCGCCGGGGCTCCCCCAGGTCTCCGAGTCTCCGGGTGCCTTTCTCTCTACCTGACAGGCCAGACCTCCCCTGTATGAGCCTAGGTCCACGGGGTTTCGCCTGGAACTGGGGTTCAGTGTAGTCGGAACTGGGGTTCAGTGCAGTCGGGGGCTTCCTTCCCCCTCCCGCCAGAGAAAGTCAGCCAGCCTCTCAGCCGCCCTTCCTCTCTGCGCGCACAAAGACCCTTTGCCGTACCTCCAATTCTCTGTGAGCTTTTCTCTTTCTTTCTAGTTGTAGAATTTTCAATCAGCCAGCTTTCCTGTGGTTCTGGATGGTGTCTGTTCTGTCTTTTAGTTGTAGTTTTGAAATTGTTGTGCGAGGCAGCAGTTGAGGTGCTTACCTATGCTGCCATCTTGGTTTCTCCAGATATCCATATAAATATTTTTGATTAGCTGATATCCTGGACTTCCCAGGGCATCCTGGATGTGTTTTTGACCTTTGCTCTCCCGCTAGAGCCACCTAGTCCAGATTTAATCTGATGGCAGTGATTAATAGTGAAAATATTGGATTATTTAGTAAAAGGATGTTAATATTTCAAAATGAGACTAGAAAATTGCTGGTGTCCTCTTGAAATGTTATTGAAAAAGTTCTTAGAATTCAACTGCATTAGAATTCAAATATGTGCAAGTCCTGAGGCTTTGGAGTATGACATTTAGATATGTTTGTGTGTGGTATTTATGTATATATGCATGTATATATGCACATACATAAATATACACATTTTATGTATACATAAATACCTTATGTATGTATGTATATATACACATATGTACACATACTTAGAATTTCCTACATATGTATAATGAGTTCAGCATTGGTGTTAGGGAGAACATGCTTACAAATTTTTCTTTTATTTAAGCCATGGAAGTAGGACTTTGTATTGATTAAAATGGCAGTCATTTTCCTGTTTAGTAAGATATGTCAAAAGTTCCACAGTTATGTCTCTTACGGTAATATTAAGTACCCAAATTGAATATTTTTCTCAATTAAATAATATCCTTTATTTCTATAGGTATTTGAAATTTACAAATTGCTTTGATATCCATTTTCTGGCCTAGGTTCTAAATATATGCTGGTAAATCAACAAATGAGTACCATCAACTCCTCAAATCAGACCTATATGGTAGACCCAATGAGTATTAATATGGAATATCATTATTTCCAATAGCACATGAAAGCTATTGAGTTAAACCATCTTACCCAGAGTCATAGAACTAATAAATAGAACAGTTGGGATGCAGCTTAGGTCTACTACTGTCACTGACCACAGAAAGACATTTCAAAAACTCTAATATTTAGGGAAAAATCATATTACTACAATTAATTATCCTGTTTTCATACCAGATAATTGATGCTTCTAATTATGGCTTATTTGTTTATCTCTTCTGTGTGATAAGTTTTTGACTAAATTTAGTCTTAACTGTAAGGTAGTTCATGTCCCATGAAATATTATAAAAATAGAGCAGAGCTATTGATCAAATCCAATGCCTACAAAGTAATGCATTCAGTATGTATTACATCTATTAGGCAGACAGATTAGTATACATGCTATCTTCTTAGCTTACACCTGTCTCTCATACTTCACTGAAATTACCAGTGAAACTCTGATTAATAAAATTTGTTTAGAACCAAAATTCAATAAAAACAAAGTTAATTACGTGTTTGTAAGAGAATAAGCATACCGTTAGATCAATATGCAAATTGTGACCTTCAATGGTCTTTCTGTCTTCCTGTAAGCCCTTAGTCTTGCAAGGATTAATTTACTACCTAGAACTTCACTTTATGAAGCCACTAGGAGTCAGATTACTAGATTTTTAATTGTTTACATATCAGTGATATGTATGTAGATCTGTATCTCCATCTCTATGTCTTTGTAGGGGAGCCCTGTTCTAAAGCAGAAATAGTGCAGAGAGCAATCCAGAAAATTAAGTTCACATCAACATTTTCTAGGCACCATTTTTGGGAAGCACAAACTTACGTAAGACATTTTCTGGCCCTTAAAGCGTTTACAATTTAGTAGAAGAGATAGTAGTCCCTTTCACAAATAACTGAAATACAAGTTAGCGTTTGCTTATTTTTAAATAAAGACACAAACAAAGGCAATAGGATGGAAAACAGATGGAGAGATTTTTTACATACTTGGGAAGGCTTCATGGAGGAGATGGTATTTGATCAGATCTTGGGTTAAGAGTTTCATTGGAGGGAGTGGGAAGGCAAAGCTAGGTAGAAGAAATAACAAAAGCAAAGGTATAGAGGACATAGTGTAAATATAATTGGGGAACAGTGAGCAGTACCTCCCATCATGCTATCCAAATATAGGGTGAAACAGCATCTGGCCCCGCCCCTTCATATCCTGACATGGGATGTGTCTGCACAGTGGGTGGTGGATGTATTCCTGAAAGTCATTCTTATTTTGGGAACAGCTGGTAATAACTTCCTTCTGCATGGATGTGAATGCAAATCACATAAATATCTCACTTAGGCCAAGCTAAATTTATCACCAACTTCGCTTCCCCTTGGATCTCAAAATGTGTGTAGCTTCTCTGAGATACCTTCATATGAAAATGAATGTGATGAAAGGAAAGTCAGTGTGGAAAGAGAGAGTGGTCTTACCTTATTGAGGATTAAGTCTCTTATTTTTGCAAATTTTACAAAAAAACAACAGCAACACATTGCCAGAAGCTTAACTTCTTTAGTTTTGTGGTAAATTAACTTGTTTATGACCCTGCTGCTAACCCCCTTTCTACACGTGCATGAAGTGCTTTTGCCAGAAGTGCTCCTTAAACACCTGCTACTTGGGAAGAGCAGACTTCTCAACTGTTGCTGGAGACCCTACCAGGCGTCCTCAAACTACAGCCCGCAGGCCACATGCGGCCCGCCAAGGACATTTATCAGGCCCGCCGGGTGCCGCTGCCTGTCCTGCTTAGCAGCCGACTCGTCCCGGGCCCGCAGTGCACATATAAATTTGTTCATAGTTTTTTTTTTTAACTATAGTCCGGCCCTCCAACGGTCTGAGGGACAGTGAACTGGCCCCTGTTTACAAAGTTTGAGGACCCCTGCTGTAAACAAAGTGGTTGGCACGGAGATGTGCAGGAGTAAGCATGCAGTAAACTCTCGGCACACCGTTTGCACTCAAGCTACTGGACGCTCAGTTTGAAGCAGTGTAGAAAACTACTTATTCATAGGCTTAGCAAGGCTGGGCTGCCCGAGAGGAAACGGCGGGGACTGTTTCTGCTATTCCTATTGCATGTTGTCCGCTCTTAGGCCGTCTGAAAAGCTGAGATAGCTGGTTTAATTCCCAGATAATTGGAGATCCTTTTTCTTGGCCCCCTTCCTCAGTTTTGTTTTCTCTATTATTTTCTTTTTAAACAAATGAAAACTTACATTTTGTAGGTTAAGATCCCAAGGTCATTTTTCGTTCAATGCCAATTGTGTATGTAAAATGGAATAAAGAACTTCTGTCTTCAGGGCTGTGAACTGAGACCCTTTGTGTTATGGAGAAATGTTGCTTTTTGAAAGAAACAAGTTATTTCTGTGAACTTCCTGCTCACTGGCCAAGGCAGACTTCCCACTAGTGTCCACTGAGGCCCCTTTGGCTGACAGGGTCATTCTACACCCTTGCATCTGCAGCCATCACATGACTTATGCTAACTGATCTGGGACAGTTACAATGAAAAGAAATGAAAAGAAATTCATTAATGCCGTCAACATGTAGCAAACACCTATTTGAAGTAGGTGCTATAATTAGTTTCTGGAAATACAGATATGAAAAAGACACAGTCCCTGCTATCAAGAAACTCTGAAGCTAATAAACAGACAAACACAGTATCGCAAGGTAAATCCTATTGAGGAGAAAAGTGCAAAGCATGGAATAACTTTCCTTGCCCCGTGGCGATAGGGAAGGCTTTGCTGTGGTGGTATCATTGAAGCTGAGTATGAAAGGATCCATGGGAGTTTACAGAGAACAATAGGTAAGACATCACAGGTAGAAGAAATAGCATGTGCTAATATCTCTTTTTTTGGAAAAGTGCCCAGCAAGTGAGAAATGTGGTAAGACAGGAGCATGTGGTATGTTTTCAGGAATGGCTGGCAGTATAGCCAGGAAGTTAGACTGAAGTTGATTATAACTAAAAAGGCTTGATTATATGATGTATGAAATAATACAGTGTGAAAGGCAGAGGAAATATAAACTTGAGGACTATTTTAAAATATTTGTTGCAGATGGTCCTTGAAGATTTTTAAAATTGATAGGAGAGAGAGGAAGGGAGAGAGAAAGAGAAAGAAAGATGGGTATGAAAGAGAAACATTGACCAGTAGGGCACACGCCTTTACTGGGGATCAAACCCGTAACCTGGTTATGTTCTCTGACCAGGAGTCAAACCCACCACCCTTTGGTATTTGGGACTAACTGAGCCTCACTGGCCAAGGTGATCCATTAAATTTTGATCCACAGAATTAAAATTTGGTCACTTATACTTTAAGTGATGCTTTGGGTTAAAATAAAATAATTTTATTGCATGTTTTCAGATTATCTGCAGTTATTACAGTATGGGACACATTGACGGCAGGCTTTATAGACCTTAGATACAAAACAAAACATTCTCTTATTTTCCTTAGGTTAGGAGAATAAGTACAAGTATGAATTGTTCAGTGAAAAGGAGCAAGCCAAATGTTTTGAAAAAGCAGTAAAATTTTGTATTAAGGCAGAAGCCTCACCCCATGATTTAATTCAGGTCCCATATTTAATTGAATGCCATTTATTGATGGATAAAGTGAAATTATACTTTAGCTTGGACAAAGTAAAGGCTGTGTTTTAAACTATAGACCAATACTTATAAGGAGGTACAAATTACCAGTCTGAGAATTTTTTTTAAATGTCCTTTTCTCCTAGGCCACATGGTGAGTACGCAACAGAGAAAAAAATGAAACAAATCAAAGTCTCTAAAATAGTTTTTACTAAGTACTGTAAAGATTACTGATAATCAGTAAGTGAGAAATGGGCCAGCAGCCTTTCTGTATTCATGACAACTTTAAAGGTTGTACAACAAAAATGTCATTGTTTTTCTCTTATGAAAAGAAGGTGAATAAACATTTATATAAGATGACACATGATTCTAAGCCTATTAAAATAAACTTTCAAGAATTATAGCTGTGACCTTTTATCACCAGTCTTACTATGCATAAAAGTATTTGTGTAAATAGTATTCACTGAATGCTTATTCTGGGCATTCTTGGTGCTATGAGGATTTCTGAAAGTACACTTAAATGAAAAATTAACTACTAGTGTAAGATACCAAAAAACAAGTCACAAGATTATGTGCTAAAGATGGGGCAGACATAGGTGCTGAGATCCACAGAAGATTCCGAGATGAGTGTTAATATTGTTTTACATTAATGACATATTTCACATAAATGGTATCATAAGGTACATTCATTCTGTAATTCTTTTTTTTTTTTTTTTTGCTCAGCAGTATGTCTTAGAGATCTTTCCATGTTTGTACATAAAAAAATCTGAAGTTGCCCTAACCGGTTTGGCTCAGTGGGTAGAGTGTCGGCCTGCGGACTGAAGGGTCCCAGGTTCGATTCCGGTCAAGGGCATGTACCTTGGTTGCGGGCACATCCCCAGTAGGAGGTGTGCAGGAGGCGGCTGATCGATGTTTCTCTCTCATCGATGTTTCTAACTCTCTACCCCGCTCCCTTCCTCTCTGTAAAAAATCAATAAAATATATTTTTTTAAAAATCTGAAGTTGCATAGTCCTTTCTGGTATGCAGGAGCCATCGTCTGTAGCCATCCTCCTGTGTTGGTTGGCTTTTAGGTCATTTCCAATATGTAAAGGAAGTTAAAAAGGTCTGGAGCATCCAGACGGTTGAAGTACATTTTAGCTTTATTGCTTATGTTTATTTTTTTTTAAAATAAGGAGACTGTATGATTGTGCTTATTTGTATAATTAAAAGTTAAATACTTTAATAACATCTATTTTGGGGCCACCGTTTACTAACATTTGCCCCCACTTCCATCATCCCTGCAACAGGCTGGTCTACTGCCTGCCTCTGATACGTAGTCAAGCAGCCAGCTCGGCCCGGTGTCTCAGCTCTCCGCTGGGCACTGGGACCCTCTGTGGTCGAAGCTGTTCCCAAACCCCGGTCCCTGTGGCTGAAGCTTTGTTTCCCTGCTCTCCTTGCTGACAGCCCCTGTTGCTTCCAGGAGACGGTATTTTAATTATCGATGTGGCTGGCTTACTGAAAAGCAAATCTTGATTTAATACTGTCATAGGCTTATTTTAGATTGAGCTTTCTATTTCATCTCTTTTTTTTAAAAAAAAAATTGGAAGGCATTTCTTATTTTATAAATCTTAGTTTTTAATATAAATTTCATCTTGAGTGGTTTTCATTTAGAAAAATTTGGCCTTTAAAGTATTCTATGAATCCAATTTAGTAGTCTATATTTAATAGCATACTAAGAAAAGAACAAACCAACTCTGTAAACTGCAAATAACAGAGCTGCAATTAAATAATATTGTGGGCCAGTCTCTTTCTACACTATTTTTTCAGTCATCTCTTTTCCTGTGAGGTAAAGATGAAGTAATACAAGTAGTCATTTTATACAAATTAGTACATACACATGTTTCTGACCTTGTCTGACATTTTTCAGAAGAAAAAGCAGCAAGTCTATTGTAATCTTTGTTAAAAAGAAGTAGCAGCTAGTTCCTGTAATCTCATTTTACTTCAGTAAATTGAGATTGGCTAATAAGATTTGGAGTATTTTTTTCCAAGTACAAGATAAAATGGTCTCTATAAATGGAATTTTAGAACAATGCCATTTAAAATCCCTTCAGAGTATTTCTAAAAACTAGATTCTATTTACACAGTAAATATTTGAGGGAGAAGATTAGCAGAAACATTTATAAAGTAAGTACTTAAAAGAATAACCGCATCTGCTCTGTGCTGTTTTGGAAATGCCCAAGTCGCCATGCAGTGCTAGAATTTCATACGCGTTGCCAAATGTTAAGCCAGAGTAATCCTGACCGTTTACTCCGTGGCTTTGCTTCCAAATATACTCTTTAGAAACTGTGTTTGGTGTCTTTGTCATAATAGGAGCATACTGTGAAAGCGTTTGCTACTTGAAAAACATTCCCTCCAGTTGATGGTTGTGGGAATTGCAGGGAATGTGTGTCTAACTTTTACCTTTCTTGGCAGGATACATTTCACGCCATGCCTTCTCTTTGCTGTGTTTATAGCTGAAACAAGGAAACTTGTTTCAAGGTAGAAAAGGGGGTACATGCGATAACTAACCTAAATGAGAGATACAAGGCCATTGAAATCTAAAAGGCAGGGAGGGTTCGATCTTTGGGCTCACCTATAATTTGTGCACCATAAATGTACAAGGAAGTCAGCGGGGACTTTTTAATGACAGTGCTGTCTATAACAGTATCATCAAGCAAGACATTGGCATAAATCATTGGCACTTTGCAAAGTGTCACTTCTGTCAACCTTCTAGTGATGTGATCTTTAGTCTTTCAAATCCATAGACTGGCATTTGGATCAGCTAAGCATCTTACATCCTGTCTTGAATATTAAAGCTGTTTTAGCCAATATTGAAATGCTGAAGTAATGCTTGTTCTAAAAATATTTGTAAGCAACTAACCTAATAACTAAGCTTTGCTCTGGGTTTAGAGCTTGCAGAATTTCCTGTTTGCAAATGCAAAGTGAGGCTATTACCTGTTTTAGGAAGTTCTCCAGAAAGAAAAAAAAAGGTAATGAAGCAGGGGTGATTTTTATATCACTTCAAAGGGCTTTTATTTTAAGTTCAAAGGCAGCTTTACTTTTGGTTTAAGTTCAGTTTGCAAAATAAACTTCTTATTAAAGTGATTGATATGCAGTTGGATGAATTTTATAAAACAACAATAATAACATTGATAAACATAATAAATTGTCCTTGCCTAGATGAAATGAAATTAATCCACATTTGTACATAATAAGATGGGAAGTCCATGCTTTACTCCAATTTAATTTGAATGAATACTTGTGCTTAGCAGGATCGCTATTTGCATCTATGGAGTTCAAGTCCGACAGAACTTGCATTGGTGCTTAGTGATTGTGAAGTTAAGTTGAAAAATATCTCGAGAGGCAGAAAACTTATTCATACCTCCTTATTAAATTTGCATCATCATTTTCTTCCTAAACTTTATGTCTGAGTGCAGTGTTTTGAGAAGACTAAGTTTGGGGCAGTCGACTTCTAGTAACACTAGCTTAGTGTTACGGTTTGAGGATCCAACACTCATGTTAATTTCACATTAAATTCTTTCATACATGGATATTTATCACTTTTGGAACTAGAAAACATGCTCCCTGTCTTTCCAGATCTTATGTTCTTACCACCATCATCATTACTCTCTACCGCCTGGTTTAGTGCCCCAAGAATCTAAAAAACCTGCACTGTGAATTCAGAGTATATCAGTGTCCTTGGAACAATCCAATTCCCTTTGTCCAGCTCCCCACAATCCCAAGGAGAGCAGAGAAGGATCCTTCAGGGTGGCTCAGACAAGAGCCATCTGCTTTTCCTACCCACACTAAAGGAACTTCCAAACTCTTCCTGGATTCTCAGAGTATTGCTAAGTCAGCCAGAATCCAGTTGACTCAGTCACACAAGACATAGAACAAGAGGCTGTGACATTCCCTGGGGTCCATTCAATTTCTAGGGGACTTTTGTAATAGAAATACTGTTTAAGATGCTACACGACCCTAGAAAGACAAGATATATTCTGAAAAAGTTGCTAGATGTTTCTTTTTTTCTACCTGCTTATGTGTGGCATCTTCTAATTTGAGTCTTGGCTGCCTATGTCCAGAGTGACCGGACATTAGCAGAAACTATAAAATATTGGCTGGCTCTCCTGTTTGTAACTTTTGTTTGTTTTCTTAGAATGGGTGGACCTATTGCTTTGTTCAGAGCAAATCCCGGCTTTAAAGGAAACAATCAAACTACTATTTCCAAAGCTAAGTTTGGCACAGGAATCATTTTATTGGACAAAGCACTACGTTCTCAGTTCTAGTTGTAACTCGGTCACTGATCCTCTGCATAATAAAATGGCGAAAAGGTGAAACTACAGAAAATAGTGCTGCAAACAAAACAGGTTCTGTCTTTCCTGCAGCCCTTCTCTGAGAGCTCATACAAACAGCTCCATTTCTATCTTCCCATTATAAAATGGGAACGATCATTCATGTTTACCACAGAAGGTACTTATAAAAGAGGTTTTAAAAATTCCAAATTAAAAAACCTCAACAATCTGCTGGTTTTACCCAGACCTAATTGTGCATCAAACTAGAAATAGTTCTAAAGAAGCAGCTTAATGTGTAGATCTGATTGCCCCAGGTTCATCCCCAACCTGCCCTGCTTTGCCTGTACTACACAGGAGGGCAGGCTTTTGCAGCCTCCACTTCCCTTGCTTCTGAATGAACGAGGGAGGCTAAAGGGTAAGAGGAAGGAAGGAGCCACCGTATTTAGCTATTTTGTTCTGCCTCAGGCAGCAACTTTCTTCAGCTGGAGTTCTAGCTTCTGTGAGGTGACCCCACTCCCCAAGCCCCAGTCACTGCCTCCTGTCTTGGCCTTCTAGGCAAGGGGGTGGTAGGGCAGCGGCTTCCTGCTTTTGTTTATCTTGTTCTGCCTCACTGTCTCTAGTTTACAGGTTAGCTCTTCTCTCACTTATGTTACCAATTTCTTATGCTTCAAATACTTTTAATGGCTTGCTTACTGGATTAAACTCTTAAGTCACATATCTGCAATAGTAACAATAATAATCTTGCCTTACATGGTTTGGCTCAGTGGATAGAGTGTTGGCCTGTGGACTGAAGGGTCCCAGGTTGCGGGCTTGGTCCCCAGTGGGGGTATGCAGAAGGCAGCTGATCAATGGTTCTCTCTCATCATTGATGTTTCTATCTCTCTCTCCCTCTGCCTTCCTCTCTGAAATCATCATCATCATCATCATCATCATCATCATCATCATCATCATTTTACCTTATCCTTCTTCAGAGAATATAAGGAAGGAGACAAGATGTGAGGAAAGAGGGAAGAGCCTTCTGTATATTTTTCCTTCTCTTAACACTTCCCCCTTGTTCTGTTTCTCCTTAAAACCACAGGGTGGCCTGTTAGTAGTGTCTTCTCAGGACTGAGACCAGGACTGAGATGTAAACAGGCTGGGGTTGGGGTGGAATGGGAAGGGGTGCTAGCATACCTTGTAGAAGGATCCCAGGGGAACCCAGGTTACTCTGGAACTGGGAGCACTTTGACTTCCAACTGGATTCAGGCTCCTCCAGAATGGCCCCATATTTCCATCCTCTCGTTTATTTTCCATCCCGCTGCCCACTAACTTCTCCAAACTCTTCACTGCCCTTGCTATGTGTTTTTGAATAAAGTTTTAATTTGATAATAGTTTAGATTTACAGAAAAATTGCAAAGAATAGAGTCCCATGTTCCCCACACCCAGCTTCCCCTATTCTTTGCCTGTTACATTACAGTGGTACATTTGTCTTAATTGATGAATAGATATTGATAGACTATTGTTAACTGAAGTTTATACTTTATTCAAATTTCCCAAGTTTTCTCATCATTTCCCTTTGCTGTTCCAATATCCTATCTAGGATCCCATATTACATTTAGTCACGTCTCTTCCTTAGATTCCTCTTGGCCGTGACAGTTTCTCAGACTTTCCTTTCTTTATTTTCTTTTTCTTTTTTTTTTTTTTTTAATATATTTTATTGATTTTTTTTTTTTTATAGAGAGGAAGAGAGAGGGATAGAAAGTTAGAAACATCGATGAGAGAGACATCGATCAGCTGCCTCCTGCACGCCCCCTACTGGGGATGTGCCCGCAACCCAGGTACATGCCCTTGACCGGAATCGAACCTGGGACCCTTCAGTCCGCAGGCCGACGCTCTATCCACTGAGCCAAACCGGCTAGGGCTCTTTATTTTCTTTTTGACGATCTTGACAGTTGACAGTTTTGAAGAGTACTGATGAGGCACTTTGTAGTACATCCCTCAATTGGGGTTAGTCTGATGTTTTCTCATGATTAGACCAAGGTTATGTGTTTTTAGGAGGGAGACCACAGAGAAAAATTTTTATCACTTTATATAAAGGGTATATACTATCGACATGACTTATCACTATTGACAGCCTTCATCACTTGGCTGGCAGTGTTCGTCAGCTTTCTCTACTGTAAAATTCATCTCTTTCCTCCTTTCCTTACCGTATTCTCTGGAAGTAAGTGACTATGTATAGACCACGCTGAAGGAGTGGGAGGTTATCCTTCTATGAGGGTGGAATATTTATATAAATTATTGGAAAGTCTTCTAATCAGGAGGTCTGTCTATTCATCTGTATGTATTTAATCCTTTATTTACATTAGTATGAACTCATGGATATTTATTTTATTTTTTGGGGGGTTTATAATTCAATACTATCTTTTATTGCTCAGATTGTTTCAGCTTTGCCCCTTGGAGACTCCTTCAGTTGGCTACTATAGCTTATTGGCATACACAATCATTGTGATTTTTTTAGTATTTCCTTACTTTCTGGCACTACAAGATGCTCCAGACTCATCTTGTATATTTCCCGAACCAGTCCTAGAACCAGCCATTTCTCCAAGGAGCCCTGGTTCCTTTTATTGGAGGACAGTATCAGAAACCAAATTCTGAGATCTACATGTGCCCATTGTCCCCACTTCCCTTAATTCTGTCCATTAGCATAAGTTAACCAGTGATTCTTCAATACAAGGCTCCAAGTTCCTTTCTCTTTCTTTATTCCTGAAGATAATTTGCATGGCAGTAAAGCTCACTATAAAAAAAAAAAAAGCAGAAAAAAATAGGTGTTCAGGTTTAAAATTAGGTGTTTGATCACTTCTGGGAACAATTGTAGATTAGGAGATTAGACCAAGTGACCTCAAAAACCATGCCCAATACCAAGGTTCTATGATATCTTATTCTAATGGCTTGATATAGGATGATGTTCCATTTATTTTCCAGGTAGCCCGAGATAAGTGAGATGAGAATGTGCATGGGGATAGGAGTATGCTAGTCTGGCTGGAGTAGAATGTTTTCATAGCAAGTGCTGAGAGATATGGTTGGAAAAGAGGACTGGACTATGTGTGTGTATGTGTGTGTGTGTGTGTGGGGGGGGGGGCTAGCCTTGAATACCAGGCTATATTCTAAAGCTGTGGTAGCCATTTTATTTAAGAAACCAGGTTTCTATGCCCAATGTTTTGTAATATATATAGGAGAACTATTGCTCTGGTGGGCATGGATCAGTGGCTAGAGCATTGGTGGTCTCACCCGAGAGTTATGGGTCTAATTCCCCGTCAAGAGCACATACCTGGATTGCAGGTTCAAGGGCACATGTGGGAGTCAGCCAGTTGATGTGTCTCTCTCACATTGTTTTTTCTCTCTCCTTCTCTCTCCTCACCTCCCCCCCTCCCTTCCACTCTCTCTAAAAATCAATGGGAAAAATATCCTCACTCCTTCGGTGAAGATTATAAAAAAAAGAGAACTATTATTCAGTATGAGGTTGGCCATGCAGGAGCAGGGAAATATTAATGATTTACTATGCAGGTTTTTGACTCCAGTAGGGGTCATGGCTGGAGGTGCCAATTCCCTTTCTGTTCCTTAGTACATATTAATCATTCTCTGTATTACCTAGTGACATAGATATTCAAATGAATAATAGGAGCATTTTAAGTACACTATATGGAATTAAGTCTGAAGTGGACTGTACAGACTCATTTTCCTTCATAACATTTTGTTTCTATTAGATTTCAAGCACTGCTAGGAAACCCTAGAGGAAATAGGAAAATTATATATGTAACCCAATTGTCTCACTGGATGATTGTACGTGTATGTGTAATCTCATTGTTTGAAACTAGAAGATTATAGGAGAGTGAGAAAAATTTTGAAGCCTGGGGCAGGAAATATTAATAGGTCTTGGTCTTTAAACAGACATAATAAATATTGTCCTGCTTACCTTTTCCTTCTGAGTTTGTTACTTATTAATTCCCCTATCACCCTGTATCCTGAACTTTAACATTTCATATAATATATTTTTTATTTTCACATATATATATTTTCTCCTTATGATTCATCCTTCTGTATCTGAGTTTGGATTAGGTGGTTAACCTATTTAATAGGGTGATCACTCTGTGACAGGATAATAATTCATACAGAGGCAGTTTACCTTGCCCTAACCCTCCACAGAATTGATAACCTTGAAGACAGAACACTAATTCTCACTTTTTAAAATTTTAAGTATTTTATTACCTGATCTCCCCTTCCTTTTCTTAACCCTGTAGTTAACTGTTTTCATCTAAACTTTGACCTGAGTATTTATATTGATCATCTGCAAGGGATAGTGGTTCAGATAACCCAGAGTTCATTATTTTCACTGAGAAGATCAAGTCTTAGGTTTTTGATCCACTCTATAATTCTTGCTTATTGAGATGTGGGTCCTGAGATGGTCTCTTCAACACCATTTAGAGGACTAAAACATTTTAGTGGGCTAGCGTCATTTTTCAAATATTTTAGGAGCATTGTCCAGTGGGGTTTTTAATAAGCAAAACATAACACCTCCTTTTGCACCTGTTGTATCTCACACAAAAACAAATTAGATTAAAATTAAGAGAGAGAGGAGAAACCAAGATGGTGGCATAGGCAAACACCTAAACTGCTGCCTCGCACAAAAATATCAAAACTACAACTAAAAGACAAAACAAACACCATCCAGAACCACAGGAAAGCTGGCTGAGTGGAAATTCTACAATTAGAAGAAAAGAGGAAAGCACATTGAGAATCAGAGGAGCTGCAAAAGGCTGAGGTACAGAGACTTGCATGCAGAGAGGATGGGTGGCTGAGTGCGCAGCTGGCCTTCTAAAGTGGGAGGGAGATGGAAGCTCCTTACTGCACTGAACTGCAATGCCGGGTGAGACCCTGGGAAACCAGACTCTTTCGAAGGGATCTGGACTGTCAGGAAAAGAGAAAGCACACTGAGACTTGGAAGCTGTGGAGGGCAGGGGTCCAGAGGCATGTGTGCAGAGAGGACTAACTGCTAAATGCAAGGGCGGCTGAGTGCACAGCTGGCTTTCTAAAGTGGGAGGGAGACAAAAGCTCCCGAGTGCGCTGAACTCCAGTTCCGGGCAAGTTTCTGGGATCCCCGACTCATTTGGGGAGAAACTGGACTGTCTGGCAGCGGGCAAAACTCGAGGGTGGCTTTCTCTCAGAGGTGCTTGCAGCGACTACTGAGGGACACTGAGACCCAGGGACCTCATAGGGCAGGGTTGACGGGAAACCAAGACTGTCTGCTCTGCCCTGAAACTCCGCCCCATCCAAGCTGAGCACAGAGGCTTTTGCAATTTTGCAAGTCTTGTCTCATAAGGGTGTCTCCAGCACAGAACTTCTCCCAGCGTAGACTCAGCTGATCCTCACAGCCAACTGGCCTGGAGGTCAATTCCTCCCAGTGATACCAACAACAATCAAGACTTCACTACAACAAGACTATGTACACAGCCCACAAAGGGGTGCACCAAAAGTGTCCACCTCAGGTAACTGGGGAGGCTGAGCCACTGTGCCCTATAGGACACCTACCACACAAAGCTACTCTACCAACTCAGGGAAGCAGCCAAAATGTGGAGACAAAGAAACAGTTCACAAATAAAAGAAATGGAGGAAAGCAAATGACTGGATATAGAATTCAAAACCACGGTTATAAGGTTTTTCAAGAATTTCCTAGAAAAGGCTGATAAATTTAGCGAGACCCTTGAGGATATGAAAAAGGACCAACTAAAAATTAAACATACACTGACTGAAATAAAAAATATTATACAGAGACCTAACAACAGACTAGAGGACCGCAAGAATCAAGTCAAAGATTTGAAATACAAAGAAGCAAAAAACAAACAAACAAAAAAACAGCCGGAAAAGTAAAAAAAAAAAGAATCCAAAAATTTGAAGATAGTGTAAGGAGCCTCTGGGACAACCTCAAGCGTACCAAAATCCGAATTATGGGGGTGCCAGAAGAAGAGAGAGAGGAAGATACTGAAAACCTATGTGAAGAAATAATGACCGAAAACTTCCCCCACCTGGTGAAAGAAAGACTTACAAGGCCAGGAAGTGCACAGAACCCCAAACAAAAGGAATCCAAAGAGGACCACACCAAGACACATCATAATTAAAATGCCAAGAGCAAAAGACAAAGAGAGAATATTAAAACCAGCAAGAGAAAAACAGTTAATTACCCACAAGGGAGCACCCATACGATTATCAGCTGATTTCTCAACAGAAACTATGCAGGCCAGACGGGAGTGGCAAGAAATATTCCAAGTGATGAATAGCAAGAACCTACAACCAAGATTACTCTACCCAGCAAAGCTATCATTCAGAATTGAAGGGCAGATAAAGAGCTTCACAGATAAGAAAAAGCTAAAGGAGTTCATCACCACCAAACCAGTATTATATGAAATGCTGAAAGGTATTCTTTAAGAAGAGGAAGAAGAAGAAAAAGGTAAAGATAAAAATTATGAACAACAAATAAATGTCTATCAACAAGTGAATCTAAAAATCAAGTGAATAAAAAATCTGATGAACAGAATAAACTGGTGAATATAATAGAATCAGGGGCATAGAAAGGGAGTGGACTGACAATTCTCGGGGGGGAAGGGGTGTTGGGGGTGCGGGTAGAGACTGGACATAAAGCGTACACCTATGGATGAGGACAGTGCGGGGGAGGTAAGGGCAGAGGGTGGGGTGGGAACCGGGTGGAGGGGACCTATGGGGGAAAAAAAGAGAAACAATTGTAATAATCTGAACAATAAAGATTTATTAAATTAAAAAAAAAATAAGAGAGAGAGAAATAATTCCCTGGAGGCAAACCAGAGCCCCAAAGAACTTGGCTGCCAGGATTCCAGGGACTCAGAGGATACTTCTGAGAGAAGAAAAAGGGATTTTGGAAGAGGAAGAGTGATGGAGAATTCTGACTTGAGGTTGCCTCTTTGCCTTTTGCTGGAAAATGTCACAAGTTAAAAAAAAATGAAAGTGCATAGTAAGGCCAAAACACTTTTTGGCGTTCAAAATGGTGAGGGGTGAAGGAAAAAGTGAAGTTCATCAAGCCTAGTGATGAATTTAAATTGTGTCAGGTCAGGACAAAGGTAAGACTCCCTAAGGTAAATTACCCATTTTTCTCGTTTTTATATAGCATATTTTCAGCAGTTTTTCTTCAAAAATTATGACTACCCCCCTTTTTTTTACAGATGGGGAATAGGTGCCATTAACTTTTTACAGGTCAGTGGGAGAATACGGGACAGAAAGACTGATTTTTAAGTTTGCCTGCAATGACCAAATTTTCCTTCAAATGATGCTTTCCCCTGGTCATTTTCATTATTGTTTCTCCTGGCTCAACTAACTATTGGGAAGATGACATTTTAAGTGGCTGTGTGATGTGACTGGAAAGAACTATGCATTTTCATCACTTCCCACTTCCCTAAGCATCACAATGTAAGTCTTTGCCAAATGCCAGTGGAAAGGAAGGAGCCATGCGGACATTCTCCGGCTGGCCGTGGACAATGCTGACAGCACACATCAGCCACTCAGCACTTTTCCAAGTAGCAGCTAATGCCCGGCTGCTCAACTTTAACCCGGGAGAAGGAGGTCAACTTAGGAAAGAGAAGCGTGTCAGAGATTGTGCTGGTGGTCTGCCGGGGAGGATCGCAGTCTGCTGCGGATGGTAGTCTTCTAAGATCCCCTTCAGCTCACTGTCAGCACCCTCTTTGGGGGTAGTAATGCAAGTGCTTATTTGACAGGGAATGAACTATACGTAGATTCATCATTGCCAGCCAAGGGAAAGAAAATAGTTTTTATCTCAGAGAATTGGAAGAAATCATAATAATTAACAGTTTTGAGCATTTACTAAGTGTTAGACACTATGCTTAGTGTCTTACATAAATTGTTTCATTTAATCCTTAAAATAATCAGAGCTGCACCTCATTTTTCTCCTAAGATTAACTTCTTCCTTTAGTAGACATTGTGATTAAAACACCAGTTATTTAAAATTACATCCTGTCTCTGACATAAACTTTATAATAATTGCACTATATTATGATATAGTCGGTCTCTGACTTGAGTTTCATTTAAGCCCAAATATGCCTTCTTTTTCTGTACAGCTCCTCTTATCTTATTGTTGTTGTTTTGTTTTGTTTTACCATGAATTATGGAGATTGAAAATGCCCATTTCAGTCTCTGCTTCTTGCACACTAAAACCATGTGTATCTGATTGATAGAGCTTTACAGCTACATGTAGAGGAGAGTCCAGCTTCCACAGCCTCATCGTTAGTCCAGACACCCCTAGCCTAGTGTGGTAGGCTAAGTAATCATCCCCATGTATGTCCATGGCCTAATCCCAGAAAGCTGTGACTGTGACCCTATATGACAAAAGAGACGTTGTAGATGTGATTAAATTAAGCATTTTGATATGAGAAGATTTTCCTGGAGGGTAAGTGTGGGCCTCAGGTAATTGCAATGGTCCTTAAGAGGAATGCAGGAGAGAGAGAGAGAAGACCAGATGATAACAACAAAAGCAGAAGTTGGAGTGATGTGTTTTGAAGATGGAGGAAGGTGCCAAAAGTCAGGGAATATAGGTGGCCACTCGAAGCTGAAAAATCAAGGAAATGGAGGCCCCTCAGAGCCTCCAGAAGAACCAGCCCCGAGGACACCTTGTCTTTAGCTCAGTGGAACTGAGTTATGGTTTATGAGCTCCAGACCTATAAGAGAATAAATTTATGTTGTTCTAAACCATTAAATTTGTGACAATTTGGTACAGCACTAATAGGAAGCTAATATACCTAGTTAGTGTAAAATTTAAGTCTTGTGAGACAACAATTATATGGCGTAACCTGCAGAAACTGTTGTGCACACAGGTCAAAGCACAGGGCGTCTAATTCTGAGTTCTCAAGCTTAGATGTCGCTGGTAGCACCCACCATAGGACCTCTTGTCATTATCCTGCCTTACCACTGCTAGCACTTCCCAATCCCCATAGACACACACACACACACACACACACACACACACACACGCACACACGCAGGAACAACTAG
The DNA here is from genome assembly GCF_963455305.1 of Plecotus auritus. Classification (NCBI taxonomy): domain Eukaryota; kingdom Metazoa; phylum Chordata; class Mammalia; order Chiroptera; family Vespertilionidae; genus Plecotus; species Plecotus auritus. The sequence goes on along the minus strand of NC_137775.1, from coordinate 181,220,918 downwards.
CTTCGCTCTGGGTGACTAGTTAATCTTCATTCTCAAAACAAGAATCATTGTACATTGTTTTCAAGGGAGGTGTCAGGGAGAAAAATATCTTTGATTTAATCTCAATAGCTCTTAGAGTTAATTTTGTCTTTACTTGGGTGTGCTGAGGGATTCATTCAAAGAGAGAGCTGGGCTGCCAAGGGTAAGAAGAAAGGAAGATCTATTTGTTTTGCCCTGTGTTATCTTAGGATAGTAAACATAATTAATTTACCCTTTGGTGCCTTTTTATGAGGGTAACTTCAGAGCGCTTAATATTAAATGCTATTTGGAATCTTTGCAAAGAGGAGCTGAATAAAAGGATCCTAGGCATTGTGGTACAAGGAGAGTGATAATCTCAATTAGAAGCAGCATCTTAAGAAATACATTAAAATGATAGAGGAAAAAGAAGAATTTTAATGGAGCATCAACTACCAAATTTTAAGGAGCATTTTATTACGAACAGCATCTCTAATACTGGTAGGCAGTTAGAAAATAGAATATTCTGATTATTCAAATATTCATAAATTAAGAGTATCTCTATGTCAACAACTGATTTTCAAAGAATATAATAGATTACAATTCAGTTAATGCTGAAGCTAAATTGCATATAATTTATTCAAACTCCAGTGATTTAGATTATATGTATTTATTGATTTTAGAGAGGGAGAGAGAGAGAAACATCCCTGATGAGAGAGAATCATCGATCAGCTGCCTCCTGCACACTCCCTACTGGAGAGTGAGCCAGCAAACAACCTGAGCATGTGACCTGACTGGGAATCGAACTGTGACCTCCTGGTTCTTAGGTCGATGCTCAACCACTGAGCCAAGCTGGCTGGCTGTGATTCAGATTTTATGCAGGATTATGTCATCTACCTAAAATATCACTAATATGTAAACGGTACAGAGAAAAGGGTCTTTCTTTACATTTCTGCTCATGACCACCACCAGTGGCAAATTTAAGAGCCTTATTGGCTCCAAAGAATCCAAAATGTTGAAAAATAGTTCCTTATCATCACTGTAGTTACCAACTTAAATTGATATAGTTACCTTTCCTTAGAGAAGAGTATCTGAGCATTATAGCAAATTCCAAAAGGAAAGAGCAATGGGAGTAAAATTATTAGCCTTTTCAGAGTCCGTGCATGACTTTTTCCCTAGGCCTCCATCCTTCACAGCGGGGTAAAATAGCGAAGTTGAGCTAAGGAAACACTCTTGTAAATTTTCAATAGCATCTTAATTTGAAATTGCAGTTTAAGAAGACTAATATTCACACTGCTTTTAAGAAATGTTCCGTGCCTACACATACTCAATTAAAACGCCGTATTTAGGCCAAAGCACTTCGTTGTGGTTATATTCCTGGAAGTTCTCTCATTCCCCTGACTGGCATTTCCAGGAAGAATGTTACTGCTCTGGCCAATCAGAGAAAAACAAATGGAAATGGCAAAGTATTTCTACTAATTGCAATAAACAGTTAAAGAAAATATAAGGAAAGTAAATGACAAATGTTTATGCTGAACGTGAGCTAGTAAATGAGTTCCTTTTGTTATTCCTCCTAAAAGCACAATTTAGTATCGTTCAGTCACCAATCATTTAGTCATTGAAAATCTGTAGGCATGAAATTGCACCGGTTCAATGTCTTCAGGAAATATAAAATGGGAAATGTTAGAATAAGCAGTATATATTATATATGGGAAATATTAGAAAGTAAGCTATGCAGGCGAAATTCTCTGTCACTGTTTCCTTTTGAGTGGAAGTAAGTATTTCTGAATATACTATTCTAAACAAAACAAGACTTGCATTTTTGAAAGTCATCTTTATGGTTTTCTTCTTTGATAATATTAATTTATAAAATAACTTGATCTGGAGATTAAAAAATGTCAGAGCCATCATTATCATTGAATACTTCTGTGAAAACCTGCTAGTTCTGAAGCTTGTCTGTTGCAGAGAATGTCATCCATATCTACTGGGATCATTATTGGGGGTTTGACTATAAATGAACTCCAACATCAAACTTATTAAAAAGTCTGAATATTTTTTTAAAATATGTTTTCATTGATTTTAGAGAGAGGAAGGGAAAAGGAGAGAGAGAGAGAGAGAGAGAGAAATAGGTTGCCTCCCACAACCCCCCCCCCCTCCCCGATCTGAGGATCTGAATGGCAACCTGATGTACCCTGAGATTCTGGTGACTATTTGGTGCATAGAACACACTCAACCAATTGAGCCACACTGGCCAGGGCAAAAGTCCGAGTATTTTTGAGAGGTGTTCATATAACAGTCCTTCATAATAATTCTGATATTTTATTATACAAATGCGGTTTAAAAAATAGTTATTTAGAAAAGTGCCTGTTAAAATGGATTTTGTTTCTTTTTGTAAATAACGAATTCAATTTTATTGAAAGACAATAATATATAAAATAATATATGAATAAATGCATACACTATATATTTGAGCTTGTGTTCTCAAATGCTGAAATAGTAGGTCTCTTTATTGAGTTCATTTAGCGTTGTTTTTTCAGACAATATCATTGGTAATTAAGTTATTCTGTAATAAGACAGGCAGATTTAAAAATATAATTTATATCTGTGTCTTTCAGCTTATTGCTAATTTTAGGGATAAATACATAGTAGTCTAATTTTACATGTTATTTTTCAACAGTATTGGAATGATCGAAGTAACAGTTGTAACTGAAAATTTCTTTAGGAACTTGAGTAATTTAAAATAATGTACCTAAAACACCAGCTTTCCCACTTAGTTTGGCCTCAGCTATGACCCAGGCAGACGCTACGTCTGTCTTTCAAAGAGAGAAAACAAGTTGGTGTTTTCATATGCCCTTATAGCTTTTACTAACACTTATACTTTTATATTTTAAGTGAGCTAAAGAGGAAAAATATTGTTCATGTTCTCCATTGAGTTTTAAGAAAACTTAAAATTAACATCATGTTTTTCTCCTCCTGTTAAAACAAACCTCTGAGATTTCACCCTCAGGCTTTGACAGTTAACAATTAACAAGAGTTTGAAGAATGCTCTTACCACCATTTTCCCTGGAGAACTTTGTAAGCTTTGCATGTAAATGCAAACAAAAATTTTAAGGCTTTTGATCTTGGAATTTGATGAAATCTTCAAATCTCCAGAGCAAATTTAAGGATTACAGGCTACAACAAGTACACATATGAAAGCATGACAAATTAACGGTAAATATGTAGTATTGATCCTAAACAGAAATATGATGGATTTATTTCTTATGATGACATTCTAGTCGGAGTCACTAAAAAAATAAATGTCACTGGGATGGGTGGGAGTGGGAGGAAGATGGCAAGTCTGTCTATTGACCGTATTCATAGTCATTTATATGCAAAAGAAAGAACACAGCTCCCTCAAAGGCTTCACGTGCTTTCATCCTTTTTCTTTCTTTTCTTTTTTTTTTTCAGACTTGTTCTCAACAGAGTGAAATTCAATTTTGATCAGACCTGAGTCACCAGGGAGTTGATATCCCAAAGGTCTTTTTGTTTCCCTTGTGTCAAGATCTGAGTGAGCTGGTATTTAGCTGTGGGAGCCTAGGAAGCCTCTTGCTAAGCAGGACAATACCGGGGCTTGTGGAATTACCATAGCTCTACAGAGTAATTGTCATTCTGAGAGGTGATCTATGCATTCCCTCTCCCACTTGGTAGCAGTGGTAGCAAGTTGACCTGGTCATCCAGGTTCAAGTGTCATTGATTGGCTGATGATGGACAAGGCAAGACATGAATCTACTTGACATTTCACTCAACAAGCATCTTAGATGTGTTATCTAAATCAGTCTTTCTTTTTCCTTTACGTTGCTCATAGTTTAGTAACAGTTGCATTCAGGGACACATCACCTTGTTTGTATCTGGTAGTGACTCTAGAAGGAAAAAAAAAAGGGTCTCCCACAATCTCATGTGGACATTTCACATTCCACACCTGTTAGAGAAGTTGATTGAACCATAGCAGGTACTAAAATGATAAAAATGGATGCAGTTGTCTCTAAAGAAGAACAGAAAATGACCCTGGTCCTGTTTCTTTCATATTATTGTGCTTTTTTTCCTTGCATGCTTTAAATACTGAAGAAATGAAACTGAGTGAAGTGAGAGTTCCTATTTGGAGTTCCCCATGGAATGTACACAAATCCAAATTTGTGGAACTTGAGAAAGTTCTTTAATTTCAATATGAAAACCTTGTGAAAAGGACCTATTTTGTTTATATGCCAGATGCATACTTTTGTTGCCTTCTGTACGCTTTGATGTCTGAACTGAAGTGAAGACTTGCCCAGGCTCAGTGATAGATAATAAAAATGACAAAAAAATGTGGGAAATGAGATTTATATGGAAATGATAAGGGAAGTGAGGATATTTGGAAAGAGGCCAAAAGCATAAACAGGGAAATTCTCAGCGAGATGGTAATCACACTCTTTGGCTTGGACCTAAAGGGAATATCTATAGAAATGGAGGGACTTTGATCTCAAGTTCTGTACCCACTCTTCTGGGTGATGTGATTAATAGCACTTTCAGAGCAAACTAGATAGAATTCACATATTTTTAAAATTTTCCCACCTACACATACATCTTCAATTTTCAAAAATGTACAGAAAGTTTTGCTATGTTGATTTATATTGTAAATAGATTTGAAAAGAAAATTTCTTGTAAATTGTAAAAGAATATTATCCACAGTATTCTACAGGGTATAATTCCACATGATTGGAGGAAGGTCATAAGACAAAAAACTTTCAACATGGAAGTTCTCAGTTCAGAGTTTTGTCTTTGTTTTTTTAATCCTTACCAGAGGGTATTTTTTCCATTGATTTTTCAGACAGAGTGGAAGGGAGGGAAGAGGGGGAGGAAAACATCGATGTGAGAGAGAAATATCCATTATTTGCCTTCCACATGGAGATTGAACCCAACACCCTTTGGTCCTCAGGCCGATACTCTAACCACAGCCCTATAAAACTGGCCAGGGCAATTCAGAGTTGTTTTTGGTTTAATTTTACTTTTAACTTTGGCTAAGACCATAGTTCAAAACTTTCATCTTAAATAGGCATTCCCAACAATTCTACCTATGTAATATGAAAACTTTTAGAGAATCAATTGTAAATATTGAAATTAGAGAATAGAGGTAAACAAATACCTAAGTTAGCATTCAAACTGAACACATACCAATTTATGACTAAATAATGAGCCTCAGGTTAATGCTTTGTATATAGGATGAGGCTTACTACTTAAATGTCACCCTTAGGATTTAGGCCAGATATAGCCTTACTTCATGCATTCCAGTTATTTATTGGGACTGGGGAAGAACTTCTTTTGAGGGAAGGAACTTCTCAGGCTAGCTTCAGAACAGGCAGAACTGGAGTCACTTGGGAGTTTGAGGCCCTTTGCTTCCTATTGTACAGATGAGAACATCTAGATTCCTAGGAAATACTCAGGCCACAACCCGGGAATTACAAATATAATCAGGCAAGGGAACAGAATGAAAGTACCACTCATCTACAAGTCTTCATTTTTAACATATAGAAGATCTCTGGTAATCCAATAAGCTCAGTGAATATACAGCAAATGGACAGAAATAGAAACAAAGTTAGGTTACTAATCCTATATAATAAGAGAGGAATATGCTAATTATCTGTTACACCCTGAGGCATAACGACCTATCGAGTAACTACTGGATCACAGATCTGCAGGAGGATGGGGCAGCCAACTACAAGCGGGTGATGGAAACACAGGAGGGGGCAGGGCAGCAAGCTATGAGGGGTGGGAGGGGGGCCGGGAGAGCTACAGGAGGGCAGCAGCGACCTACTGGTGCACGGATTTGTGCTCAGGGCTACTAGTTATTTATAAGTAATGGTTTTGGCGCAATAGCCTATTGTAGTTGATCATATTATTTCCCCATTAACTTATAAGAGAACATGTTTCTGTAAGCAGAAAAGCTATATGCCAGATCCTAGTTTAAAACACACCATATGTTTCCAACAGCTCTTGTTCTTCTCCCTCTGCCATGAGAATGAGATGACCGCAGGCATGCAGCAGATAGGGGCCATGGCCTCAACCTGGGCCTTGGGATGAAGATTATTGGAGCAAAACCACAACCAGTCAACAGCTCATATAAAAAGTAAGCAAGAAGCAATCTTTTTTTTTTTCTTTTAAGTCCTAAGATATTTTTAGAGTTGTTTTTGCTGAATAATATGGTAAAAGCTGATTGATATACTTACAAAAAAGAAAACATTGTAAATGTTCAAGTAAAATTCCTCTGTAATCTTCAGTACTCTTTCATCCATACATTTCATAGAGTACCTTCTATGTTCCAGGAACTTGGTAGGTCCTGGAAATACACTATATCTCATAAAGCTTCCATTGCTAAAGCTTTCAAGGGAGGAGAGAGACAGGAGATTAGAAAGCAGAAACAAGTACTCAATTAGGATAATTGCGGCTGTAATAGTTGCATGAAGGAGATAAGCAGAGTGCTATGATGGATAATAACTAGAGATGGAGGTTCAGGGATTCATCTTCATAAGGGATGGGAAGGATAGATATCTTTAGGAAGGTGACATTTAAACAATGACCCAAAGAATGAGGAGCTGGCTCATTGAAGAATGTTCTAGGTCAGGGAAACAACAAATGCAAAGGCTCCATGTCTTTCTTCAGCTTCCAGATCCACCAGTGTCTAAAAGGTACTAATAGTGTTCTGAGAGATTGTCATCACTCAGGGACTGCACTTCCTAAAGAAGAGCAGACTTTAGTTAGCATCTTCTCATTGGGTTATAGCATCCTGGGTACAGGAATATAGAAGGGATAACGGTGGCATGTGTACAAACCAGACTAAAGAGCCGTTTTACTTTCTCTTTCTGAGCAATAATTCCTCAACCAGCCTACCTGCTAGCCATTTCTTAGTTAGTTAGAACATTTTGTCCTACCAAGAATACTCTGGAGCAGGCCTCTAAGAATTCAAAATTGTATCAGTGAAGCAATACTTGAAGAGTGTCAACTCTACCCAAATATCCCATTCCAGTGTGGACCTATACTTTCAGGGTCTGGCTCCAAACTGGTCTGAGAGGAACAGGCCACTATTTCACTGGTGTTCTGCTGGATATTAATGATTTAACCACGTCACAAATGCTTCCAATGGAAGCATGTTCATCCTGTATCTGGACCAAAGCTAGAGAGGCGCCTGGATATCTAACCTGATCTCCAAATTCTAGGTTCCTCTTATGTTCATGCTGATACGGATCAATGGGGACATAAAGGATGCTCACAGCCACCTGTGCAGGCAGAGAGATCCACAGGAAAAGCAATTAAGTTCATTTCAGTTGACATGAAAAAAAAAAGGCGCCCCCCGCCCCCCTTTTCTCTACCCTAAGGCAAAAGGTGCAGGAAAACAATTCTTGACTTGGCGTTTTAAAACTCTAAATTCTGCATTTCTGTGATTCCTAAGTCGACAAGTACATTTAGAAATCAAAACTCAAAGCAGGGTTGGGAAGACAGCCAGTTCTTTGCCCATTGCACCTGGTCCCTTGAAAGATAATTTATATGTGAGGCAAAGAAGGCATTGGGAGTGTTCGCTCTAAAAGGAGAAAAATGCTTTTATCTTTTACAGACATACTCTATAGACAGCACAGGCAATTTATATATATAATTCCCCAATTTGATGTAGTAGTTAAACTATTTTATCTGGCTTTTGCAGTGATAGAAAACACACTCCCGTAGAGCTCCCATATAACAACAACATAAAGCAGAAGTAGAATATAGACAGATAAAATAGCATAATGCTCTCATGATGGCAATTTGAGAAGCAATTGCTACATTTCACTTAGAACAGGTAGAGTGCCTGCAGCTTCTTAGAAAAGCCATTCCAGTCTAATTAGGGTTGCAGGTAAATACTCCTAGCCATTCTGATTTTTCAACATTATTTTCCAAATGAATTCAAGGCACAATTTAAAATAGAGTTAGAATTAAACAAAATAGCAAAAAAAAATTTTCTCTTTAGAAAATAGATGTAGAAGGGAATAGTTTGTAATCTATTTCCCTGGCTAAAATGCTAGTTGCCACAAACTGATCATCATTTGAGCCAAGAGTATCAAAACTGAAAACCAAAGAATACCAATGTAAGTGTGTTAGGGAATAAAATCACAAATTAGGTGAGCTTTAAATACGCAAATAAAATCTATATCATAAAAGGCCTGTGGTTGTGGCACCGTAAAGGTGGAACAACCAAACAACCGGTCACCAGGAGGTGCATGGAGCACCTCTCGCGCCATGAAGCAAGGCTCCTGCAGGGCTGGCGGGGCTGGTGCAGTGGAGGCGGGGCCCACGGCTCACTCAGGGCGGGTCTGGGGTCCCGCAGCTTGTGCAGGGCAGGTCTGGGGTCCTGCGGGTGTGGTGGGTCTGGGTCTCACACGATTTTGTGCGCTGGGCCTCTAGTCCTCAAATAAAAGCCCTGTGTGCAATTCATACAAGTTCTAGGACATTTAAAAAATCTGCGCCATGCCCTAGCCAATTTGGCTCAGTGGATAGAGCATCGGCCTGTGGACCGAAGGGTCCTGGGTTCAATTCTGCCTAAAGGCTTGTACCTAGGTTGCAGGCTCCTCCTCGGCCGGGGCCCTGGTCAGGGCTCGTGCAGGAGGCAACCAATCGATGTGTTTCTCTCACATCGGTGTTTCTCTCTGTCTTTCCCTCTCTCTGAAAATCAATGAAAAAAAAAAAATCCTCGGATGAGGATTAAAAAATAAATAAAAATACGTGCCAGGTTTGAGTGAGTTGGGAAAATAATATGGAAAAATATATTTGGGGTGTACTGAGTGTCTAATTGCTAGCAATATTTTTATTATTTTTTATAATTGTAATATTAATGTGTTTATTTTACATTTGTTTATATGTTTAAGCTAGAACCCAGAAGTACTTAGTATATGCCCTTCTTAGAAGACCTATTTAATAAGATACCTGATTCTTACATTAACTATCTTATTATCTTTCATAACGTAAACACTCTTCCATTAGATCTTTTAAGTAGTTTCTGTGATCAAGTGAAGTGCTTAGTATTTAGATAAATTCTTCTCAGTAGTGATTATCTAAACAGAGTAAAACAGTGTAAGGAATTTTGAGTACTTTAAAAATAATCAGTTTTTAAAAACTCCCTTCAATCTGTATTTCTCAAACAGCTTAAAATTCTCAAATCAGGTGTTCATAAACATTATTCAAAAAACTTACCTGGTAAAGCATGCCTTATGAAAATATATTAACTTTTAAATATATTTAGTCATTTGGTTTATAAAATATGGGGCGTGAAGAAACAGGTTTATTCTCAAGTGGATAATAGTGAGTGGTTACATTAGACTTCTGACAAGTGCCTAGAGTTATGTGTCCTAGGTTTTGACATATTTTAAATGTGTAATAGTGAAAATCTATAGGAGTTGTTCTTACATAGTGCATAATGTGTTATTATATTGTTATGAAGATAGTCCACCTTTATTAGCAAAAACCCTTAAATAACAGTGGTTTAATTAATATCTGAATCTATTTCTTTCTTATATAAATGAAGTCCTGAGGTAAGCAGGTCAGAGTTTGCAAGGAAGCCCAAGAACAATAGGAGCCCAGATCCTTCTATACTGTTGCATTATCATCCTCAACATGTGGCTTCCTCCTTGTGGTCTCAGATGGCAGCTTGAACTACTCATCATGCTCTCATTTTAGCCAGCTGGAAGGAGGAAGCGGGGGATAAAGGCAAATCCACTCTCTTTAAGGACACTTTCCAAAAATTGTATGCATTACTTTTCTGACAACCCATTGGCCAGAAATTAGTAATTTGGCTCTATCCAGTCGCAAAAGGAGTCTGGAAAATGTAAGCCTTATGGTAGACAGCCCAATAACAAAGTTTATGTTCTATTACAAGGAAGAGGGGAGGAATGAATCCTGGGTGATAATTAGCAGCTTCTATCACAATATCTAAGATTTTGTATATAGTAGCTGGGCCTAATGAGGGTCTGGTGGTTCCTGGAAGTAGAGGGCTACTACAGGTCAAAAACAGGAGAAACCAGGAGGAAGAAAGTAGTATTTGAGGAGGGAGTGAAGAAGACCTCTAGATTAGGGAAGGAAGGAGGAAGAAAGCTCTGGACAGAAGGACCAGACAGAAGGTGCTACTCTTGCTGCTGAAATTAATTCTGTTCTCTTAGGTAAGTCCCGTACCTCTTTGTACCTTGTTTCTTTCTTTCTTGTTCTTTTTTAAAAATATATTTTTATTGATTTCAGAGAAGAAGGGAGAGGGAGAAATAGAAACATCAATGATGAGAGAGAATCATTGCTTGGCTGCCTCCTGCATGCCCCCTACTGGGGATGGAGCCTGCAACCTGGGCATGTGCCCTTGACCGGAATCGAACCTGGGACCCTTCAGTTCGCAGGCCAGTGCTCTGAGCCAAACCAGCTGGGACTGCACCTTGTTTCTTTATCAGAATATTGAAGACCGTCCAGTAGCGAATGCAGACAGGAGTGCTCTGGGAGGTAGTTCCACAGGTTTACTTTACAGATTCAAGATCTGTGGCATCTAGTTAAATATAAGGACATGGGCTAAATTCTTAGCATTTTAAACACACCTTCTTGTTTTGAATTAGCCTATAATTAACTGGATGATCTTAGAAATTTTCTTTAGCAATTCTTGGTCTCACTTTGCTAATCCATGAAATGGGCTATTCGTCTAGATTCACAGTTCCCAAACTATGTGCTAAGGTGCCCTATGGTGCTGCAATGAGCTCATGGAAGAGTTGCAAAATATCTGAAAATTTCAAAGAAAATACAGTAATAATTTACATATTTAATATACTAGGCAAAATGCTAGCTTGAAATAGTTCACACTACATTTCTTTTGATGTCATATATTTTTGCAAAGTTGTCCTTTGTTGTGATTAAAAAAAAAAGTACTATGTGAAAATCAATGTAGGACAGGAAAGGAGGGTGGTGGCATACAGTTTGATCCCAAGATTTTAGATGTGCAGGGACAAACAGGTACACACATTAGGAAGAAATTGTGGTCATTTAAGAATTAAATAAAAATATGATTTTCTTTTAATTTGTGTATTTAATAAAACAGCCACTAAGTTGTTAGGACATAAATACTTACTAAATGTTGGGGCCTAACTACTTAATAAATAAAGCTATTATTTATTGTTTTATGGCTAGAGATATCATGAAAAAAATTACTAAGACACTGATAGGGCAAGTTTGAGTACCTCTGGATGAGATTATCTTTAAGATGATCCTGATTGCCTGTTTCTGTGACCACATTCAGCCCTAGCACCACCCCTAGTCTATGGTTATTAGTTTGATGTCCTAGACCTGAATGTTATAGGGATGAGAAAGCTCTGGTATGACTCAGAGGCGTAGTCAGGGCTGCCATGTACTCCTAAGAGTAAGGACACCCATCAGACCCTGGCCAGGTAACTCAGTCCGTTAGAGCATCGTCCCAATATGAAAAGGTTGCAGGTTCAATTCCCAGTCAGGGCATGTACAAGAATCAACCAGTGAATGCATAAATATGTGGAATAACAAATCAATGTTTCTCTCTCCTTTCCTCTCTCTCTAATAATAATAATAATAATAATAATAATAATAATAATAATAGAGTAAGGACAGCCTTGTTCTAACTACTCTCATGCAGGAGTTTATGGAAAGTCTGTCCTCACACCACTATTGGATCACAATTTGTATCATCTTAGGGTAATACATGCCCTAAAGATTTTTCTTCCCATTTTGAATTTAGAGTTCGGGTACCAGCTCTCAAGAATATCTACTCTTGCTGAGGGAGCTGCTTTACTGGGTCATGAGATCGATTTTTCAGCCAAGAGGCTGAGCAGAGATGTGTTCCTGGCAAGCTGAACTGGAACTTGGAATTCATTTTCATAAGGAGCAATTTTATGAATATTTTAATATCACTTATTTAGTCCAATTTTTAGCATTTATGTAATGAGCAAGAATATATTTGTGGCATTCAGATTTTTGGCATCTTATAAGTAAAATACCTAAGTGACTGGCCAAAACCTTTTCTTGGAAATACTTGGTAAACAAACGCATTGCATTATCAGAAACTAACCCTTTCCCAAACTCACTACGAAAGTGGCCAAATAACCCAGAGCAAACAGCCTCACTCTGGGAATATCAAACAAGCTTTAATGTTCAGATGTGCTGACTGATTAGAAAAAGGGAATTTTGTTTATGTCAAGAACGCTTTGAATGGTTTAATAAAAAAATTAACAATAATGAGTTGCTAAGTTGCTGCAGGTTTAAAAAGCGTTCCTTTGAATTGGTTTCTCGATCATGGAGGAACTCACTGTGAATGGAGAAGCTGCTCTCTTGTACACAGCAGCTTAATGAAAAAACAAAACAAAAAACAAAACAAAACTAGAAAATTAGCTGTCCTTCTCCAGATTATGCAAATAATGCCCAGTGGATTTGGATGGTGCAACCCTAAGAAGACACAAATACAGGGGAAATGCTTTCAACATGACAATCCTTCGGTTTTGTTTTTTTTACCCTCAGCTGAGGATATGTTTATTTATTTGGGGGGGGGGGAGGAGAGGAAACATTGATGTGAGAGAGAAGCATCAATGGGTTGCCTTCTGTACGCACCCCAACAGGGGATTGAACCCACAACCTAGGTATGTCCCTTGACCGAGAATCAAACCTGCAACCTTTTTGCATAAGGAAGATGCTCCAACCAACTGAGCCACCTGGCCAGGGCAACCATCCTGCTGTTTTTTAATCTGGGTTGGCATTTTGGATGTTATATATGAAGCATCTTTCCTCAGCTGAATTAACGTGTCTAAGGATAATTCTTATTATCCACAAGTCGGGTTCAGATGATGTTTATCTAACTTATAAGTATTTTAGTATTTTTCTGTGGGTTTTTTTTTGATACATATAATAAACCTGGTATTTTCTTATACTGAAAAGAATGACATGAAAGTTTAATTGCTATAGCGGCAAATGTCTTGGTATATGTGTAACATGATTTATACCTTATATTGGACAGAGGATTTTTTTAAGGAGAACTATGTTACAGTGGAAATCAAAATCACTAAATTTAGGTCCACTCTATGGTCTCCTCTGCTACATACTATGATCTTTGTCAAGTCATTTAACTTCTCTGTGCCTCTGTTTCTTCATCCACAAAGCATTAATAACTTGCTGCATGTAGTACATATCCCATCTCCTAGGTCTCAAAATTTCACATTCCTGGTATTCAGGGATTCAGTATGAAGCCAGATATTCATATATTTTTTTTTATTTCCTGGGTGTGTGCTTTCTCAACCTTTTTCTTCTTAGTTTATTCTTGTAGAAAATTTCTGGCCTAGACTTAGAATGGGATCTAAAATGCTACCAGTTATATGAAGGCCATGTACAGGCATAGTGGGGTTGAAGGTGAAATGTGTGACTCAGGGTAGCAATTCTTTGGAACGTGTCCCACACAGGGAGTCTTGCCACACTCACTGGTGTGCCTTTAATTACGAGGCTGAGTTTTTCAGAATTGCCAAAAAAATTACTTGTTCAGCAATTTCCATGGGTAAATGTACCTGATGCTGCTACCCCTGCCTCCCAACACCCGCCCCCTTATGTTTCTAACTGCCTGTCACTACTGACCTTAGTAATAACCTCACATCCTTGACAGTTTGGCAACATGTAAGAAGTAATGTTTGGGGAGGAAATCAGTGGATTCCAAAGGCTGGAAACATTTCCAGACATATTGCAAGCTGGAACCAGTTGCACAGTTACTGGGTCCTTGAAAGACAGTGCTGCAGAATAAGGGGCAAGATCTACCCTAATCCTAGGGTACTGGAGAACCCAGAAAAATAGAGATCTCAGTTTCCAGCAAAGCAATACACATGTATAAGGAAAGAGTGATAAATATCACTGGAGCATGCCTTTCACTAAAGGACAACACAGTGATGCCTGCTGAAGTGAAAAGTAATGGTTAAAACACAGCCATTCTCTGTAAATATTATGAATTGGATTCTTCCGGGATCAGTAAAAATCTTGGGTTACATCTCCCAGGAGCCCCTAATATGAAAGCTTTAGCTCTCTGGGGATCCCTGAAGATCACACCCTCCAATGTGTAATCTTTTCGCTGCGCGTGTTTTTTCAGGGATTTGCCTTCTTGCCTTACCCACTGTGTTTTGCCTGTTTTTCCTCATTCTTTACTGTGTCTTTAGACAGGGCCGCCTCTGACAGCGGGCTGGGTGAATCATCAATTGCATGCTGATGAGCTGGTTTGCCTTCTTTTGCCAGATTAAATCAGGACAGCCTTCCAGTGTAGAAAAGGAGAGCATGGTGTGGGCCATGCTTCTGACCTTCCCTTCCTTTCCTTTAATCTGGGACATTTTTCTCTCTCAGACTCTCTACTCTTAGGTCCTCAATGTAGGATACTTTCTTTCCTTCATCTTTCCTGCCAGGAACATAACTGTTTTATTGTCCTGTCAATTTGTTTTCTTGCCTTTTTAAAAAAATTGATTTTACTTTGTGTTCCTTTTCATAAGTAAGTACACAGCCTTATGAAAATCTTAAGGGAACTTTATGAAAATCTCAAGAGAATTCCAAAGTGAAGTAGAAAGTCAATTCTTTGACACTCTGAGCCAAGAACCAATATTTACAAATTTTGTTTTCCTGTAAGATGGCAATAGGGAAAAAAAGGCCTATATGTTAGTATTACCCAAAGCTGTTTGGAGAAACACATTCCAGAACCTTTGATATGCTGACGTGCCTTGTAAATCTCCAAGAGGCCGCATTTGCTGGATTTATTAGATGATGGCTCCTGTTTCCAAAGGATTTGCCATGGAGTAGTGTTCCCAGGAATGCACTCTTGTAAATGTTGTCATATTCCATTTTCCTAAAACTTATTTTATAATTCAGCTTTATATGTAATTTGGTAACTAGTCAGAATTTCAAAGAACCACAGACTTCATATCTTTTTTATTTTATTGATTTTAGAGAGAGAAAAAGTGGGAGGAAGAGAGAAACATCGATGTGAGAGAGAAACATCGATCGGCTGCCTCCCATATGCTATGCACCCTGACCGGGGATCAAACCTGCAACCTGGGCATGTGCCCTGACCAGGAATCGAACTGGCGACCTTTAGGTGCACAGGACAACGCTCAACCAACTGAGCCACACTGGCCATGGCAACTTCATATCGTTTTAATAGTGGTCTTTGTGAGGAAAGTTTGGCGTGAGCGTGGATAAGGATTAATTGTAATTTGAATACGTTAAAACATTTTAACATTGTAGGAATCTTTATGTATCTATTTATATAAGAAAGCTTCTTTCTTCAGTTTAATTTTCATGTTTACTTTAAGAAAAAGTGCAGAAAGAGGTTTGCCTAGAGTTCAGCTCCCTTCCCCTCAATATTATTTACAGACTGTATGTACCAAAAGGAAGAAGTAGCTGAAGCCAGGGATACAAACACTGAATTTACCTGCCAATATGAGTCTTCTGATTTGTCAATATTTCAGAACATTGCTCTTGGGGCTCCGCATGTCACATTAGCATACAATAAGCCTCCTTTCTTTCTCAAAATATGTTCTGTATGATGACTATGCTCCAGTGAAGGCCCCGGCCATCAACTTTAAACCCACAAGGTCACTTGGTCATCTTGTGATTACAACAGCAGCTTTACTGCTTGTAATTGTCCTACAGCTGTGGCAGGTCAATGGAAAAATGTTCTTTAAACACCATAAGCATCTGATTGTGCAATACCTAAATGAGTGTCATTGATTATTCACACTGCTGGCTGGTCAAAGCTGGGGAAGTAATTAGGCCGTTTTGTGTGGATTATCCACTGAGAAAAGGTCAAATAACTACAAACAGTGCCAGCAGAGAGGAGCCACCAAGGACCACAGCATCCGTGATCAGTTAAGAAATGCTAAAGCGAGGCTTAATAATGATGTGCTTATGCCGGGTTCTGCAGAATGTGATCATTCTGTCATAGAAATCCAATGAAGCATGAATGATGGCTACTTTTTCCCTGGAAGCCCTGCTTCAGGTCTCTGATGCCCATCAAACAGGTTTGTCAAGGAAGCTAGACGGAGAAGAATGTAAAAAGCAGGGCTTTCCCCCCGCTCTCTTTTCTTTAAATCCAGAATAAAGAACGTCAGCTAGCAACCGTCCTTTCTATTTCACTTTTTGAAACACTGTAGCAATGCTGTTTTTTAAACATTTTTTGATAAAATATGCCATCAAATGGTCTATGTGATGGGGGCTTGAACCCATTCATTTACTGATTTAAATTAGGATCATGGAAAACTTCTCTCTGAGCCACACTTTTGCTAGTATTTCTAAGGGATACAATTCTGAAAGGATGTGTCAGTTTGCTGAAGGGTCTTTGATATTTTCCAGGGTTAAGATATTTCTTCTAAATCCATTAGTCATACTTGGGACTAGCCTTCAGCCTCAATAGTGCCTGAAATTCTAAGGTTAAATCTTCATTGTTTTAGTTTAAATTACTGATTTTTATTAAACGGAAGGTATTCAGAGAAAGCCAGCAATTTACTCATTTTTCACCTGGGTAAAAATAAAGCATCTGAAAGTCATATTTGAGAATTCATTTGGGGAAATAGTATTCAGAAAGTCAAGTAAGTAATTGGGGGTACATCAAACAAAACATTCTTGGGTTACTTCCTAAACTTTGCTTGGAAATGTATTACTAGGGTGAGAAAAAATACTGGGTGGTAAGAACACCATCTTTGTGAGGGTTCAAATCCTGGTTCTACCACTTACTCTGTGATAGTGGGCAAATCACTGAAACCTTCTGATCCTTAGGAAGGGATGGACAGAAGTTGTAAAAAGTCTTTTGTCGAAGCCAGTGAGATAGCAGGTAGGAGACGAATTAGCAAGAAAACGGGGGCTCTGAAAGCCACCCTCACCTTGTAGAATGCAGACTTGCCTGGGTCTCCTCGGACAGTGGTCGGCAAACTGCGGCTCTGTTGACTAATGAGTTTGCCCACCACTGTCCTAGGAAATAGGAGTTATGACCAATGATCCTCACATGGAGACAGCCCTTTGGGCCAAACTGCAGGATTCAGCCTCGGGTTCTCTTCTCTTTAGTCTGAGTTCCCAGAATCAATGAGCCTGAGATCATGTCTGATTATGGCTTAAGGAGGATCTGCTTTCTCAAACCAGACAGAAGAGCCTTTAAAACCTAGCGATGGAATTTCAGGCAGCATAGCAAACTGAGAGAAAGGCACCACTAACTCAGTTCCCCGATGACCGCCCTCTTTTTCTACTCTTGGTCCTTGCCCGGACTGGAAGTCTCCTGAGTTGACCGAAGAATTGTAATGAGAATGAAATGAGAAAATATATTGTGAAGGGTCTGCACAGTGCTTGGCATGCAGTACGACGCAACCACCAAAGCCGAGGAGAGGCAGAAAATGGCTGTTAAAATATTAAAGTACTTATTTTTCTGAAATATTATTTTAAAAACTCTGCATGTTCTGAAGGATGGAGTTGTGAGAGTTGCCTGCTATTCTGTACTGATTCTCTTCCAGCGATCATTGAAATAAGGGATTACCTTGCTTTCCCCTTTCTGACTGAGGATTAGTTGTTGAAAAGCAAAGATGGATATATGGTGGCTCTGAAAGTTAGAATATCTAAGGAACATTGCAAAGACATCTATATTTTGTAAGAAAGGAATTTTCACTGTTCGGCAGTAAGAGGAAAAAATGAACGCGTTATAGTTTAAATGGCACGAAAGTAAAAAATTCATAACTCAGATTGCCATTATCTCTAAGAATATATTAAAGGCCAAATGAAACATTTGTTTTTGTTCATGGGCAACATGAAAATGTTTGTATTTCCTATTTGCATTACTGTGATTTATGAGGAGAAAGCTGTCCCAGACAAAGCAAAGGCAGAGGCAGCAGCTCGGAAGTGGGGGGGTGGGGGGGGCAGAGATTGTCTCTAACTTAATTGGGACCCAGTAGTGGGAACTCGTAAAGTGATTTTCTGCTGCCTTTGTACCTGTTACTGTTTCTGGGGGCTGATGGAGCAGGTGAGCGCCTGGGGGTGGCAGTGACAGAGTGATTGAGTACTGGGGGGACCACTGGGGGAGGACGCAGAAGAGCGAAGTTTCCATCTCAGCCTCATCTACATTAGTCTTCTAGCTCTAAAAACATTGTGAAGAGAAAGGCTGTTTTGTTTCTGTAACAGCTTTATTGAGATATAATTCACATATCAGAAAATTCACACTTTTGAAGTGTTCATTGCGTAGTATTTAGTATATTCACAGAGTTGCACAACTACCACTCCTGTGGACTTTCAGAATATTTCTGTCACCCCAAGAGAAACCTTGTGTCCATTAGCAGTCATTCTCCATTCGTCCTCCCTCAGCCCCTGACAGGCAGTAATTTATTTTCTGTCTCGATGGATTTCCCTATTCTGGACATTTTATATAAATGGGATCATATAAGCTGTGTCTGACTTTTGTCACTTAGCCTAATGTTTTCAGGATTCATCTATGTTGCAGTATTCTGTATCAATACTTCATTTTCTCCTTCATTTATTTATTGTGGTAAAATACACACAATAAAATTTGCTATCTTAGCTATTTTTAAATGGACATTTTAGTAATATTAAGTACTTTAATGCTGTGCAACCATTATCACCACCCATCTACAACATTTTTACCTTCCCAAACTGAAACCATACCCGTTAAACAAGAACTCCCTTGTCTCTTGTAGGTAGCATATAGTTGGACCATGGGTTTTTGTTTGTTTGTTTTTAATCCTCACCAAGGAGGGAAGGAGGGGAGGGGGGAGTTAGAGGGGGAGATAGAGATAGATAGATAGATAGATAGATAGATAGGTAGATAGATAGGAACATTGATGCGAGACACATTGATTGGTTGTCTCTCGCTCAAGCCCCCAACTGGGACCAGGGATTGAACCTGCAACCCAAGCTTGTGCCCTTGACTGGGAATCAAACCCAGTACCCTTTGGTGCAGGTTGACACTCTAACAACTGAGCAACACCAGCCAGGGCAACATGTGAAAAGAAAATTTAAAATATATTTTTATTGATTTCAGAGAGGAAAGCAGAGGAGGAGAGAGATAGAAACATCAATGATGAGAGAGCATCACCGATCAGCTGCCTCCTTCATGCACCCTTCTGGGGATCAAGCCTGCAACCTGGGCATGTGCCCTTGATGGGACTTGAACCCGGGACCCTTCAGTCCACAGGCCGACACTCTATTCACTGAGCCAAACTGGGTAGAGCATTGTGTGAATTTTTAATTTGCTGCAGGCAGCAAGACTAATTCCAGAACCAAGCAGTTTAGGGACTGGGCTTCTTGCTTCTGAGTCATAATTGGTTCAGGAGTGGAGTGGTGCTCAGTAGATAGCAGGAGGTCGGTAGTGCCTGTAGCAGAGTTAGACTTAGGGAAGAAAAAAAAATGACATCTCTCTTTTAAAATGAAGATTTCTTCCCTCAGAATCTCTGCAATACTTTTTATGGGGCTGGTAGAACTGGTAAGCGGCAGAGTTGTGAACCTTCAGGGAGAGACTATTTATAGAAGCACTCTGAGATATTGTCAATCAGCATCCATATGTAAGGCATTAGAGTAATAAGGATGATGATTGCTTGTGGCAACTGATGGCTGAGAGGGTGGTGGCAGATGACAGAGGAGAAAAGGCCATAGATACACAAGTGGCTCATCCCACCTTGCTCCAGGAACCCAAAGAGTTACAAAATTTCAGCATATTTTTACATCCCAAATGTGGCTCTGTCAGAAATGATGGAGTGGCATTCCTTTATGTCTCTTTGAAGCTAAATGCTGCGGAGGGAGAGATGAGAAGCAAGGAGATAAGAGACTATTTGGTTTTACCTTCCTGTGTAACCTGGGTTTTAAACTGAGAGACCATTTGGGTGCAAAATTCTTATTGCAGGATATGATTAGTTCCTTTACATTAGAGCAGCAGGTCAACAGACTGGTTTCTTCTGGTTGATCATTAAAATCCTTTTCAAATAAAGTAGAAAGCATGGCTTGAGCCCACCTCTTAGGCGGTTCAGGCAGTGGTAAGAGAGAAGCAGACAACGCACGGTGTCGGAGTGCATGGGACTGTAAGAAACAGAACATTCATCTGAAGGGGCCTCAACAAATGGGATTTCACATTTGTTCTGTGACGTCCGGAGGTAGGCAGTTACCTGTGTTGATCTCATGATTTCAGGGCCAACGCCTTTCTCCTTTTCCTGGCCAGAATACAGCTGCTGTGGTGGCAGCTATCGCATCCATTTTTAGGACCGAAAGGAGGAGGACAGGTAGAAATGTCCTCCGTGTGGAATCTTATTTTTATTTGTTTATTTATTTTTAGGAAAAGAGCCATCCCTAGTGGACTTACACTATGTCTCATTGGCCAGAATTGGGTCATCTGCCCACTCTTTGGCCAATCCCTGCAGAAGGGGAAGGAGTTGCTAGGACTGCTTTAGACCCATTTCAGCTCATTCCCTGTGGCAGAGGTAGGGAGGGACCTAACCTTCCTGAAATCCAGGTTTCTCTGCCAACAACCCGAACAAAGGTTGGAGTTTTGTTACCGGGGGCGAGGGAAACAGCTGTAGCTCAGAGAAGACTCAGTATCTGGCTGATGTGCCAATGGATCCCCAAGTGGCTGCACATCCAGACGGGGGGCAGGGCGAGTCCTGGAAACTCGGTGTAAGAGGATCCACAGGACTTTGCCACCTTAAGCTGGAAGGGTGTCCCTGGCTAATCATTTGCTCTAATGCATCCATTGCAGAATCCCGGTGGTTCTTCTTTCTCACCGTAAGTCAGAGATAAAAGAGTCTTCAGCCGGTACACACCCCCCTGCCTTGGGTGGTCTCCTACCTCTTTTTTCCTTCTCTCTTCCTGCTGCCAGAGCCTCATAGGGATCTAAGGACAAAAACAGATGACATCTATCAGGCTCTTCCTGTGTGCCAGGCATGTGCTGAGTACTTTATATTTTTATCTCATTTAATCCTCCTGAAAACTCTTTGAAGTAAGTACTACTAGCATCGTCCTTATTTTATAGTTGAGAAACTATGTTGACCTTCCTAGACGAGGGCCACAATACCCAGAAACTGTGGACTGCTCCAATTGCCTGGTCAGGAACCAGCAGCCCATCATTTTGTTCTTCCTTTGCCAATAAACTCAATGTCTGTGTCTGTCACTTTTATAGTATTTCCCTAGTGTCCTGGGAAAGGCTACTGTGTAAGTACTAGAGGCCCGATGCACGCAATTTGTGCGAGAGCAGGCCTTCCTTCTCCCGGCTGCCGGCACCGGCTTCCCTCAGGCACGTGGGACCCGGGCTTCCCTTGCAGCCCCCGCTTCTTCCGGAAGGACATCCGGTCTAATTAGCATATTATGCTTTTATTGTTATAAATAAACTGACCAGAGTCACACAACTAGTTAAGTGAAGACTCCAGAGTCTGTGCTCTGAAGAAATGTGTGTAGCTATCTAATCTCTCCAAACAGAAGGTGAATAAAATGGGGACCGAGAGGGAGGATCCTAATATTTAGCACGTGGTGTCAATCTTTATAGACCACATATGTATATGTAACAAGGGCTTTCTGAAGACATAATGTCCCAGTGTAATGGGAATAGGAGAGTCTTCACATTCCAAGGAATGCTTGTAGGGTAACTGTCTGGGGGACAAGCAAGTTCTTAGACATCCTCCAGTGACAGCCACTTCAGCTCTAAGAGTGTCAGTGATATGGGTGATCATTCATTTTAAAAATATCTTCTTTGTCTGAAGCCCTAGGACCTAGCAGAACAGTGCCTCAAGAGAGGAAAAAAGACCTGGGAATCTCACATTAGGTTGAAAACCCTGCCTCTTACAAGTGGCATAAAACGAAACACACCTATTTGAATGTTATTTTTCACCCTTATTTTGTTTCTTGGATATTTTTGTTGAAGTTGAAAAGCTTTTTCTGAACAGTAAGTGACCTTGACAAAAACTGGCTTTACTCTGCAGATGTTTTAAAGTTATAGCAGTCAGATGGATATACCTGATTAATATTTTTTCACACCCAATTCTCTGCTGTTTATTTTAACTTGCGTAACTTGCTTGCATTAGCTTGTACTGGCTCTAACTGCCAGTGGAGCATTCTGTAGTAATTTTTTTTTTTTATGGCAGCCTTCATACAAAACTAATTCAAGGCACAGTTTGAGCCAAGTTAGTACATGGAAGACTAAAAGGACTGTTGTTTAAGATTGAACTGAAGGAAGACTCTGGAACACTGCCCTTCCAATGCCAAGCACTGAACCAATCTAAAATAAACACTCTGCCATCATCGCATATAAACAAACATCATCTAATGAGTGCTCTTGTTATGCATAAAGAATATGGAAGAATTCTTTTTTTTCCTTTTCCTTTTTCAACAGATCTGAAAGCATGGGAAGGTTTGCCAGATCAAAGATAGTCTTGTTTTTGCTGGCATATTGATTTAGGAATAAATGAATAACTTGTTTTCTTGGAGAGAATTTCTTAGCATTTCATCTTTTGGTGAAATACCATTCTTATTCTATCAGGTTCAAGTACTATGACAACTTTTTGTTCACAAGGGTTTTGGGATGGGGTGAGGAGGGGAGAGGACTGAACAGCATATCAGAGGGTATGTGCTTGCCTTTTCTATACAATCTCAAATTAGACCCTTGTTCACAGATTAATTTTCTTTATGGAGGAAATACATTTGAATGCCCCACATATACTTAAACAACTTTTGTTTCATATGCAAAATATAGCACATAACTTAGAATAAAAATTTCCATTTTGCAAGCTTGTGTGTCCATGTATGCAAAGCCTGGTTACAGCTAACAGAACAAACAGTAAGTGCCTTTGTAAAAGGGTCACCTATCGGAGCTGGCAATTAAAAGAACTCTGTTATTACTGCCAAGGATCTGAACTCGCCTAGACATGCTACCCTAGTTATGAGTCATCTTAGTGATAATGATGGACAGCAGAAATCCGTAATTACACATAAAGAGCTTTAACTTAAAGAACCTTTTCCTCCAAATGTTCCCAAATATAATATATTAGACTACAACATAACCAGTTTAATTCTAGAGGTAATAAAAGAGGAGAGACAATATATACTAGTATGTATTTTCCCACAGGAAGTTAGCCACTCAGAGAGTAAAATATACTCACTTTTTAATTTTATTAAATTGATCTGAGAGAGAGGAAGGAGAGGGGATATATATATATATATACATACAGAGAGAGAGAGAGAGAGAGAGAGAGAGGAGAGGGGGATATATATATATGTATATGTATGTATGTATATATATATATATATATATATATATAGAGAGAGAGAGAGAGAGAGAGAGAGAGAGAGAGAGCGCCATCGAGGTGAGAGAGAAACCTTGATTGGTTGTCTCCCATATGTCCCCTGACCAGGGATCGAGCCTGCAACTTTTTTGGTGTTTGAGACAGTGCTCCAACCAGCTGGGCCACCTGGTCAGGGCTATGCTCACATTTCAATTAGCCACTTGGCGATTGCTGGTTAGGATGTTTATTTCTGGAGAAAGGCTTCCAGTATTCTCTAGTACAAGAACAGAGACCCCCTTAAACTGGCAGTGTTGAAACCACACGTGAAAACTCCTCCATTCTCTGAAATTGTTCTAAAATTGGATTGTAGTGATGGTTGTACAGCTCTGTGAATATATTAAAAATCAATGAATTGTACATTTTAAGTGGGTGAGTTCTATGGTATGTTATCTCAATAAATCCCCTGCCCTGTCTTTTTTGGTTTTATTTTTAGTGTCCTATTCTCTTTTTCTCTTCAGATATCTATTTACTAATTTTTCCTGCTGTATGACAATGTAATTTTGTAATGGCTGGTTTGACCTTGGAAGTAGATAATGTGGTAGTTGTCTATTTGGAGCATATATATTTTTTTAATCTTCATAATTTCATAGTATTTAAAATGTGCTTAGTTCTTCCTTTTCCTCCGTTCACATGCATTCATAGGGAGTTACTTTAATGTTCTAGTGCCGTGGTTCTCAGCCGAGAGGAGGAGGGAGTACTTCCGGCAATATCTGAGATATTTTTGATTGTCACAGTTTGTGTGTGGGGTGCGACTGGCATCGAGTGGGTACATGTCAGGGATGCTGATAAACACCCTGCGATGCACAAGACAGCCCCCCCACAACAAAGAATGATCTGGCCCAAAAGGTCAGTGGTGCTGAGGTTGAGAACCCTACTGTAGGGAAACTGGGTGGCACGTTGCAAACCTGCCCTGTCTGCCCTGTGGGTAAGTGGAGGCCTAATTCTGAACTCAGTCGTGGAGTAGCTTAGTTGTCCAGAAAACAAAGCTTCCTGTCCTCATTTGACAACTGCTTTGATATTGGGTCACAGCTGGCATTTCCATGCCCACTAGTGAGTAAAAATGTTGACAAGTGAATGGACTGATTTTCTGCTATTAAACCAGCCATAGCCCTAACCGGTGTGGCTCAGTGGATAGAGCTTCGGCCTGCGGACTGAGGGGTCTCAGGTTCGATTCTGGTCAAGGGCATGTACCTTGGTTGCGGGCACATCCCCAGTAGGGGTTGTGCAAGAGGCAGCTGATCCATGTTTCTCTCTCATCGATGTTTCTAACTCTCTAGCCCTCTCCCTTCCTCTCTGTAAAAAATCAATAAAAATATATATATATTAAACCAGCCATATACCTTCTTGCTTGTAGAGATGCCTCTTTGTACCCAACTGTTTCATTTTCCAGTTTTAGACCTATCCTTACATTTGTAAAATACTTTAAAAATAACTCTAATCTTTATTATCTCATCTCAGCCACACAGTTATACTGTGGGACACACAGGATGGAAGTGATTCCTCTTTCTAGCAATGTTAGGACACTGAGAACCAGAGAGGTGGTGACTTTCCAAAACCGTGTTTCAGGTTACCATGAAAGCTGGTGCTAGAGCCCAAGCATCCTTTCTACTGAGTCATCACAGACAATGTTAGTAACGAAGGGCTTATGCTTTGATTTCATTCAAACCTAGAGATCTATTAATTTCTGGCTCTTCTAGCTGAGCGATCTAAATGGAGATTTTTTTTCTTCTTATAATAGGACTTTTTGGACAGGGTTGTTGTGAGGGAAGAAAGAAATAATACAATTAGTGCTTGACCCACCATAAATGTTCAATAAGAGTTTGCAATTATTGTTCTCTTGTTTCTGAATTAAGACCCAAGTACCCTTACTATATATGGCTGTTAAGTATTGTCAGTCTAAAATAAGGGGATTCATGGAACAGACTGTCGAATCTCAGAGGGAAGGCGGGGATGGGTGGGTAGGAAGAGATCAACCAAAGAACTAGTATGCATATATGCATAACCCATGGACACAGACAAGAGGGTGGTGAAAGCCTGGGGTGGGCGAGAAGAGGTCAGAGGGGGAAAAAGGGGGCATATGTAATACTTTCAACAATAAAGGTATTTTTAAAAGTTAAAAATAATAAAATAAGGGGATTGGATTAAATTATTTGATCTTCCCTTTTAGCTCCAAAACTCCATGATTGTTTATTGCTCAGTTACCAAGAGAAGACACGCTTCAAAAATAATATAGCAAGGTGTTTTGAGGGGTTTATCCGAGTGGCTACTTCTTAGGAGACAATGGAATTCCCTTAGTTCTATTACTGCTGCTCTTACTAGTCACATTTTTAGGTCATGTTCACTTTGAAGATCATATATGGACTCTGTTTTCAGCCACTTCCTATCCCATCATGTATAGAAAGAACACTGAAATCACTCATTCAAAAAATAAATAAATGAAAAGTAGCAAATATGAAAACCCTGTAGGTCTCATGGGACATATTATAGAGCATTACAGGCTCTATTTCATGTCCAACCGTTCCCTTGTGGGAACACAAATGAGGCAAAAGAGCATATGTTTCTACTAAACATCTTCAAAGGTCATTATTAGATTACTTTGGATACGCTTGCTTAGTTAAGCTCTATTCATAACATTTTAGGAATTATTTAACAACAGAAAAAGAATGCCTCACTTAGCAAAATATGGATCCGACATATTGGAAATATTATCTCTTACCGGAAAAAGTACAGGTGTGTGGATGACATATTCCTCCTGTCTTCTCAGAGCCTTCTCCCTCTGCTTGGTCCACTCTGACCCATTTACATCCCCCTTAACCCACGGTTCCATGCTCTCTATCTTTTGGGCCCCCTCCATTTGGCCCTTGTCCAATTTCCCCCTTAATTCTCAAGATGCCAAATATTCTTTGCTGCTTTCTCCTACCTTGAACTCTTTGTAGGGGCTCTCCTCTCCATAGTAAAACATAAGGTCTCATGCTTTGGGCCACATATCGCTGTTTTATGAGAAGTCAGCTAGAAGTTTGGTGTGATTTAAAATTTTTAGCCCTCCTTTCAGCTTTGATCATGTATGTCAAATTAATCCTCCCAACAACTATTTCACAATAACAACCTCGGAAATGGTTACAATTGTTATTCCCATCTTAGCCCTTGGGAAACTGATCTAGATTGATCATACAACTCTCCCAAGGCCACACATCTAAGAAATACTAGTTTACAAGCTAAGATCCAAGCCAAAAAGTTTCATAGAGTCCATGTTCCTATTAGTCCATGATACCTCTTCAGTAATAACATTTATGGAGTTCTTCCTATGGACTAGCTTTGTACTAAGTGCTTTGATATAGTTTCTGATTTAATTGTTAAAACTACCCTGTACTATTAATATTAACATTAATATCAATACTACCGACCAGTTTCCTTTTCTGTAAAAGGAGGCTATAATACCGGTAACCCCGTATTGCCTCAGTACTTCATCATGTCTGCATTATAACATGTTAGATGATCTAAGTGGCTTACATTTTACACTTCAACTAGAAAGTAAACTTGCTGAGAATGTGTCTTATTCACCGTAGTGTGATGCCTGGCATCTACTAGGCATTCATGAACTATTTGAGGCATGAATGAATACATACCCTCCTTCATATGGGAAATGAGATAGTACAGTGTATATGACAGTGCCTTGCAACTTAATTGCTATACATATGTGGTATATGGTTAATAATAACCATCTGCTTGACTCTGCTTAACAGGTAGTAAGATGTTCTTCTTTTCCTGGTGATATGTGTATTTTTACAGTGGTTTCTTGAATCATCGCTCTTGCCTGTGATGCTTGACCCAAGGCAGACTGTTTTCTGAATATTTCCAGGGAAAGAAAAGATTGCTTTGTCTTGAAAATCTATACCCTATTTAAAAAGGACATCTAATCTAACTTTTAAAAATCTTAAGCCTCCCGATCATAAACGCCAGTAATGTTAGGTCTTTATCTATAGAATAAGCATGGTGAATAAAGCGCAGAGTGATTTGTAGAGAGCTGGAAGAGCCTCAGGTGAAAGGCAAGTAGATCAGAAGAAAGTGTTGTTCATGATCCCCCAGATGCTTTAAGAAGAGTGCAGAAGATCAATACATCTACAGAACACCAATCCCTCTAGAAAGTGTGAACATCCTAGATTTTATTTATTTAAGATTGAAACAATTGAGTTATAATTTTGAGAATCGAATGGAAGAATAACACATCATCTCTCAGGAAAGCAATTCTCCCAGCTGCAGTGGCCAAGCTTCATCTGTTAATCCTTCTGACCGATGAGGTAGTTGGTGTAGCCTTGTAAACTTTCCGGAGGCAGTCTGTTCATATTAGGCCTGAACTTGACGTAGCTAGAGAAAGAAAGGAAAGTTCAACAGCTGCCCTTGCAGCAAAATAATACAAGTGAATCTCGTTTTAATAAAACCCTAGAGCATAATATCACCTAACAAGAAACAGGTACTCAATAAATGCTCTTTGAATAAATGGATGAAAATTTAAATCTGTGAACTAGATCGATAAAGATGTGATCATTTGCACTCCCGGAAGACTTACCTGCTTTCGAGTGTTACTTTAAATATGGAACTTTTGCACTACTATTAAGGAATAAGAAGGTGAGATTTAAATTTGTGAACTAGATCGATACAGATGTGATCATCTGCACTCCCAGAAGACTTACCTGCTTGTTCGCTTTTGAGTGATACTTTAACTATGAATCTTTTACACTAGTATAAGGAATAAGAAGGTGAGATTCTCCTTTTGAAGTTACTTAGTCCTCTTCCCATCTACAGGAACATAGCAACCACCTCGGCGGCTTATCACTTTACCTATCACATGTATGATGGAAGAGAGGGCTTCTAGTTTCTTCATTTTCATAAGTACCAATATCTAATTTTTTAAAAGTAAAAACCTGCCGGACCACCGTGATTTATAGATTTAAAATGTGCTGTAATGTATTATGACTTAGCATACATCGCGCTTCCTCCAACATCTGTATCCTGATTTGTAGTCTAATAACCCTTCCTGTGCAGATGGCGTGTGCATAGTTGTTCGGAGGTGCAATACATCAACACAGCATTTCTAAACACAGAGCAATAATGTATTCAATTAAGGGAGGAAATAAAACATCGAGCCGTTTCTTCTAATAAATCTTTTACTAAGCTCCCCACATCACATGTTTGCCGAGGAAATAATACATGTCATTCAGACTAAGGGTTATTGTAGACTGCTGAGGGAAACATGAAATTCTGGAGGTTTCAGCAGTCCTGTGAAACCCTGAAACATGGAAAGTGTACAAATTAGAAAAGGATGTAATATGTGACTAATGATACCTCTTGGGATACCTTTGGAAGCCATATTTACTGTTATGATCACTAGATTCATTTAAGCTACAGGAGTTGAAAAGCAATACCCTCGTAAGTGAAAAGCACCTCTGAGTTCATTAGATGTGGTTGTAATTTAAGCTCTAAAGGCTTTTTTCCTCGCTGTCATTCTTCATATTTCTGGAAATGTGGTACTTGAGCTCCTAATAAAAGTGGTCTACATCATGACCATATAATCGACAGTTCCTGGAAAGCACATTTACACCTCCACATCTGTAGCTAAAGCTGGGACTGAACAGAAATCTAATTCACCCCAGATGTCACTCAAAAGAAAGTTCTGGAGAAAGGTTGCCGTTCTTAAAGTGTTCTAGTCACTGAACGTGGCCCAGGCAATGGTATGAATGTGCAGCCCAGTCCTTCCAAGCCCAAGTGCAAAATTAACCGAATCCCACAGAGTAAATCCCAATTCCACTCCACTTATGGAGGGAAGCAATGGCAATTTTGACATTATTTAGACAAATGATTTCAGGTCTTTCTGTCTGAAGCATCTTAACAAGAAATTTTGCTCTTCTTGCTTGGTAAGCCATCATTCTATAATGCTTTAAAGAAGCTTACATTGCAATTTTTTTTTTAAAAAAAATGTGTATGTGTATGATTTGGGCTGCTACTCACCAGAATAGCATTTGGTGGGTCCATATAGTCAGGCAATCCATTTCTGTCTAGTGAGCTAATACAAATCTTTCTTAGCTCTGGGTTTCCCTGACCAGTTCTTCTTTCCCTCAGTGATGGACTAGTTGGTAGGAATTAGTTTCCTCTTATTCCCAGGTGATATACCTGACTGATAAACTTTAGGGGTGAAAAAAGGCCTACTTATACACTGTAGGATTACCCCCAGTGTGTAGAAACTAAGACAGGCAAAACGTCAGTCCCATTCTAACCTATTTACAGCTTTTAGTTCTCCTAAATGCATGTATTTCTTTTCTTTTTTAAATATATTTTATTGATTTTTTACAGTGAGGAAGGGAGAGGGATAGAGAGTTAGAAACATCGATGGGAGAGAAGCATCAATCAGCTGCCTCCTACACATCCTCTACCAGGGATGCGCCCACAACCAAGGTACATGCCCTTGACCAAAACTGAACCTGGGACCATTCAGTCCGCAGGCCGACGCTCTATCCACTGAGCCAAACCGGTTAGGGCGTGCACGTATTTCTTGGTGCCTTACTTAGGGTCACCTTCCTTCCACCTGAGGCTCTGCCCACCAGGTGTGTGGGTCGGTGAATCTGCGCCATTTCCCAGGAGGCCCCACTGATGCTGAAGCTTTTTGGTTCAGGGAAGGCCAGTGCAGGCACATTGGGCCTTAGGAGCCTTGGCGCTTTCTCTGGAGGAGAACTGTTCACTGCTATGTCAGGTCAGAGACAGACGCCGGGTTACCCAGGCTCAGTTGGTGTAACTGCTCGTAAACATTACTATTTAATAAGGACATCCTCAGGATTTATTAAGGGGACAATGTAAAAATGGCTGTGTGAAAAATAGTTTTGCACCGTTGCAAAACTGCTGTTAAAGACATTGTTCATTGAATATTTAAAAATTAATTAGAGATCCATCCACCTGGAATTTCTTCTTAAAATGTGTTTCCTAAAAACCTGGTACACATTAAGATCTATATAACCCACCGAATTCTCTATTTCATGTCAGCTACAACAATTAGAGCTAAATTCCAAGCTTACTTTTACTCTAGTTTCCCAATATACACTTTCTTTCCTCATTCTCTGTGGTGATCTATGAAACAGTATTGGTGGTCTCTAAGGACTTTTTATGCAAAAGTGTGTGTTGTATGTGTATGTGGAGAAAAAGCCCTAGGTTTTCATCAGATTTTCAAAGGGATACATTACCCAGAAAAAAAAGTAAAGATCATAACACTATATGGTGTTTTATATCTTTGATATCACCTTTAACTGCTTTGTCTGTATAACAAATATATTTCAATGATAAATAAATCCTTTTTGTGGTGGGGGGAGAGGAAATGGAAAGCTAGATAAAAATTATATAAATATCAACACAACAGCACATTCTGTGGGCAAGCACTCAGCCTGTTAGTAGGTATGATTTGGGAGGGTAATTTTTGGTTTGTCTGTTTGCGTTTTTCATAAACAGTGGACTGGAAAGACTAGCCCTAGGTGGCATATATCTGTGGGAAAATACAATCTGGTGTCTTTTTCTCATCTTATTTTTCTCCTATCTTAAAAACAAACAAATAAACAACTATCTAGACAGGTCTATCTAGAGAGCCCTCTATATGTAAAGGGTCTCCTGAATACTACAGGGAGATGATACATAGAAAATTCCATCAACATGTGACATTGATACATATTGACCTTGGGACTGAAAAAGTACACTGTGTTGTGCATATTAATGTGGGATTTTAAAGAAAACCCCACAGGGGTTAGCTTGCTAATTTGGAAACTAGATAAGTCCCATAAAATGAAAAGTTGTACAGGGATAAAGTCTTAATGAGAAAAAAAAATCTCAGGAGATCAAATAGTAACACAAACCATTGGAGGGAACAGATATAGTTCCCCCTAGAACAAAATAGCTTCCATCTCGATTTTTCCAAAATAATATTTTATGAACATATTGTGAATTAAACAGGACACCAGCCCTGCTGTGTTGGGAGCAAAAAGACAGAGCTGACAGATGTAGTTATTTGCCAGGAACAACCAAGTGAATTTATAAATATTTTACAAATGCAGCTTTGAGAAGAGTGACTTTTACTGCCATATTAATGCAACTTGCGAATTTATAGTCTGGGCATTTGTGGGTTATGAATGTCCAGTATTCGAGGCTAGTGTCGAGAACATGGTTTATGTTTTGAAATTCTTTTTTCCTCTGAACACAGACTTCTTGGCTGTTAAGGTCTGCATTGTAATTCAGCTGCACAGGAGGTGCGAGGCTACATAATGCATCAGTTCCCACTCCCAACGGCTGGACTCATAAATATACTCATTACAACATACTGCATGTGACAGAATGACACCCTAAGCATAAAAACATCTCTAAAGAATAGAGAATTAGCCATAGTAGAAGCAATAGTGGAATGATTCCATGCCTCTGGCCGGACCCATAGTATGTGAACTAAAGTCATACTTATGTGCCATAAGATAAAGAAAACTGGAATCGTATGATTTGGGAAGTAATATTTTCGTACGTATTAGGTCCACATACTGATCAGGGTTGCCATACTCATCGAAGGGTACCCTGCTGCAAAGACCCTGCTCTCCTCTACTCCCCTTTTAGCAGGGGCCTCACCAAGGAAGGAGCAGCACTGCCACGCTTTCCTTGTAAATTTGTAAGTTGCTTTTCCCACTGATCGTGTCCGGGTGAAACCGTTTTCCTAGTGCTCCAGATCTGGATAGAGGAGCAGATCATTCTGTGCTTCTGCAATCTTTTATTTTATTGATTGATTTTAGGGAGAGAGAGAGAGAGAGAGAGAGAGAGAGAGAGAGAGACATCGATAGGTTGCTTCCCACATGTGCCCCAACTGGGGATCGAATCCCCAACCTGCCACCTTTTGGTGCAGGGGGTCCTCAAACTTTTTAAACAGGGGGCCAGTTCACTGTCCCTCAGACCGATGCAGGGCTGGACTATAGTTTTAAAAAAAAACTATGAACAAATTCCTATGCGCACTGTGGGCCTGGGACGAGTCGGCTGCTAAGCAGGACAGGCAGCGGCACCCGGGGGGCCGGATAAATGTCCTCGGCGGGCCGCATGTGGCCCGCGGGCCGTAGTTTGAGGACGCCTGTTTTGGTGTATAGGATGACGCTCCAAACAATTGCCCCACTCCAGCAAGGGCTGGGCTTGAGCAATCTTAAGTTGGCCAGCCTTTGCTTACATATGAGAAAGTCCTCCTCTTTCCAGATACTATGACTGAGGCAGCATCCTTGGCTGCTGCTGAAAGTCAGCACGATTGCCACACCCTTCTTCCTGCCACTAAGGAGCTCTGTTATCTTGAACACATCACTTCACTTCTCAGGCTCTCTTTCCTCTTCTGTAAAATCTTCAGGTTGTACCATAGGATTGCAAAATCCTCCCCAGCTATGATGACTTTTTTTCCAGTGTATGTGTGCCAACCTATTTAGATATTGATCAACAATATATTCTAATTTACAATATTAATTGTTTATCGAGGTGCTCATATTCCATTCTCTAAAAACTGCAGGTGGCAGGATGTTTCACTGTTTCCCATTCATGTCCACCATTTCTTGCTTTGTATTAACACTGTATGTTACCCCTAAAAGCGTTCATTGGAAGCCTAACCTTAAATAATGGAGACCCTTGTGTTCTTACAAAAAATGTGTAATTAGTATAGTGAGGAAAGGTCTTCTGAATTACCAAAGCTAAACAAGCAAACACACGAACAATCCCTGTTCATGCCAAGGCTTAACCCTGCTGAGGCCCCACCCTAACAGACCGTGTGGCTGGCAGCAAACTGCCTGTTATTGGCTGACTTACACATTTCAATGAAATGGACGACAGCCTGTGAAAAATGACACACCCAAATCCCATGCAGTCATTATGTTAGAAAATACTTTGTTAACGGGTTTTAAAGACAACCTCAGCCTTAAGAACAAGATCCTGTCAAGAGCAAATCCTTCTTTCATTTGCTTCTAACCTAAGGGATAGAAGTAGTCAAATGCTTGTTGTGGTCACCACGGGAGAAGTCAGCTTTAAAACTGATTGGATCATTTTGCTTTATCTTATTATCTTAGATCATAGCAATTAAAAAAAAAACACCCAAGTAGAATGATAGCAGTCCACAATCTGGACAGTCTCATATGTTTCTGGTTTTTCTTTTCTTCCTTTCCCCTTGATCTTTATCCTGACATTTCCTTTCTATCCTCCCGTGAAGGTGAAACCTAAAAGGAAAACAATTAGCTATTTTATTCTTTTCTAACACAGCCACATGCTCTCATGATAAATGGAACATGACCACACAAAGTGACTAATATGACATCCTTATTGCAAGCTCAATTTACTTAATTTTGTGTCTTTCAACTATTAAGACAAGGGCTGCCCCTTCTGTAAAAATTAATGGCTGATATAAATTTAGAATAAAAAAACATAAGGAAAATGTTTCTTCACCCAAGGTATGGCCAACCTGTGGGATTTACTACCCTAGGAGGTTATAGATTTAGTCAATGGACAGATTAGAAAGGGCTAGGTAATTTTATGACCAGTCATAATGCCCTAGTTATGGATACTAAGAGGTAATAGAATCTCATGCTTCACGCACAAGCTGATCATTTTATTTTATTTATTTCCTTTTCCAAGAAGACATAATCTTTTTTTAAAATTCTTTATTATTTAAAGTATTACATGTAGTATTACATATGTCTCCTCTTTCCCCCAATGACCATCCCCCCCCCCACCCCCCGCCCCCTGCACATGCCCTCACCCTCCTAGTGTCTGTGTCCACTGGTTATGCTTATGTGCAAGCTCGTCATTTTAGGAGCTCTGCAGGTGTTCTCTTATTTCACTATGAGGCTCTGAGCAAGTGGCTCCATTCATCCAGAAGTTTTACCTCTTTCTGGCAGATGCTGTGAACAGGATACCACATTCAGTTCACGTTGTTTTTGTTTGTTTGTTTTGGCAGTGAAAGCCACATACAGCATCAAAGAAACATGAAATAACAAAATAATGTATTCTTTTATTCAGTGAATATTTATTGAGGCCCTATCATAAGCCTATCACTCTTTTGGGTATTTGAGATATAACAATGAGAAAAACAGAGGAAAATCCCTGCTTTTATTAAACTTACCTCCTAGCGGGGAGAGAGAGATCATAGCCAAACAAGTAAGAAAATAAGTTACATTCCTATTTTTTTAAGCAAATAAAGCAGGGAAGGGAAACAGGAAGCAGTTTAAAATTTTAAAAGAAGGAAGAGAGCCCAGCCAGCATGGCTCAGTGGTTGACCTTGGACCTATGAACCAGGAGGTCACGGTTTGATTCCCGGTCTGGGCTTGTGTCCAGGTTGAGGGCTCGAACCCCAGTGTGGGGCGTGCAGGAAGCAGCTGATCCATGATTCTCTCTCATCATTGATGTTTCTATCTCTCTCTTCCTCTCCCTTGTTCTCTGAAATCAATAAGAATGTATTTTTAAAAAAGATATTCTGGGTACTATGGTTTAGTTTAAGCTAGAGTTTCTAAGACACTTGAGAGATTTTATTGTGCTTTGGGCCTACAGAAATAATTGAAATAGTCCTTGAAGTTTTTAGTTCATTGTAAGGGATCCTTATTCCCGGTGCCTCCCGAATGGCCATATTTTAGAGGATAAATACTTTGCTAATAGCTCTGGAAAAACAGAGAATACTTGATGATAGAAATATTGAATACTAATAAGAAACACATAGGCACTTCAGGTACAATGCAAAAATATCAAAGTTGTTGATGCCAAATTTCAAGTATGTTTAATTTCCAGGCTCCAAGGCTGTGGTTGGTTCTGAATTCTGTACTCCCAAGCCAAAAATAAAAAATAAAAAAATTAAAGGGAAACTGTACTTAAAAGGATCTGAAACTGTATCCTACTTGCAAGCCAAGAAGTTAGCCTGCCCCAATTTCTGAGCGCTGACAGAAGACATGCTACTCGGGGTCAGAAACCACGGACAGTTTATTACTCACAGTGCTAGTAGTGTCACCATGTGTACCAGTTCCCTGAGCCTCAGCTCTTGCTGGGCAATGTGAACAGGACCAGGGGATAAGTGCACAGGCAATGACGAGTATTACAGGTGAGCAACCCTGAGTTTAGGGAGCCCAAACTGTTTATAACGGGCAGTAAGCATGTCTGCCTTTTCCTCCAGAAGGAGACACCATCTTCCAGGACTGAAAGCAAAGCCTGCTCTTTGCTCCAGAGTGAGACGTTGTCTGTGTCTCCTATGGCTGTTTGCTACACATGCTTCCTAAAAAAGATAGTTCAGAGTGCTTCTGCTTGTAAGACAGGCAGAAATGTGAGAGAGCCATGCAGAATTGTCTCCCAACACTCAACTTAGAAGTCCCAAGAAACTTTAGGGAAAGGGTGGGGAACATCCGACCCCAGGGGTGAAATCGTTTGGTCTGGCCCTGCACAGGCATTAGGGTGAGTTAATTAAATGTTTGACCCAATATAGCAGGCTAATTTTTAAGTTGATAAGTTTGTATGGCCTGCAAATGATGTTATAAGTATCCAAATGGCCATTGGCAGGAAAAAAGGTTCCCCACCCCTGCTTTAGGACATGCTACCAGCTTGTCATACTGAGTAGAAATAGAAGCTATGCCCTGGGATTTGAGGCATTCTGTGCTTCAAATTAAGTACCTATCATAACTTATTTTACCATTATTACTCCAGTCCTTTGACTCAAGCTTTAGGTCTACCAATGAGCCCTTTCTCTAATTACAATAACTGCTGGAAGTAATTTCATTTTATCCCCTCCATACTTGAGTAAATAGAGGTTGGGTATTATAGGGGAAGAATATTTCTGAACTTGGAATTAGAGAGATGTGATCTTGAGGCCTGGTTTTGCCACTGTCTGCAATGGCCCTCAATTTCTCTGTCTATTAAATATTAAACACTAGAAAACAATGGTAAATGCTATAAAAACTTAGAGAGAAAATACTTACCAAGTTAAAATTCTGTATGTGTCAAAACATGAGGGTAAATGTGTTTTCAGATATGTGTGATCTCTACAGAATTATTGCCCCTGTACTTAAAAAAAATTTTTTTGGATGGATATGCTCCATGAAATGAATAAGTAAAATGAGAAAGAGGGAGGCATGAAATTAAAAAGATTAAGGATCTAACACAGGAGGGAGGCAAAGGAAAGTCCCAGGATGATGACAAAGGGAAACCCCACAATGGTAGGTGTCCAGCAACCTAGAGAACAATTAGTCCAGATCATAATGGAAAGACAGAGGAGTCCATAGGGACGTCTCCAAGAAACATATTACACTGACAGATTACATGAGGTGTTTGACTACATTGAGAGAAGTTTTCCATTCTAAAGGAGAGTTTGAGAATGAGTTGATGATAGGTATGTAGAAAATCAAGCAACACCCCCCCACAAAAAAAAAATAGAAGAAAGTAAAAACTCTTAGGAAATAAAAAGTTATACAAAAGATATCATTATAGTGCATGATTGAGCTATCCTATATAATAAGAGAGGAATATGCTAATTATCCATTATGCCGTGAGGCATAATGACCAACCGCATAACGACCGGATCATGGATCTGCAGGAGGGTGGGGCAGCGAACTACAAGCAGGCATCGGAGAGCTACAGGAGGGGGCAGGGCATCAAGCTATGGGGGGTAGCAGCGGGAGCTACAGGAGGACAGGGCAGCAGGCGGAGACCTACAGGAGGGTGGCAGCGAGCTACTGGCGCATGGATTTGTGCGCAGGACAACTAGTAGATTCATAATTATGTAAACTTCAATTATGGATTTAACCTAAATGTATGTGATGGTTATGTTGGGAAGATGGAGAAGGGAAATGTCTGCATGTTTTTAAAAGAGTATGGGGATGCGTTAAGAGAGGTGGTTTCTCGTGTTCCATAGAAGGAAGTAGGTAAATAATGTTTAAAATTCAAAAATCAAGGAAAAAAAACAGTATAAGCACTTTATTAATAAAATAGATATAAACATCAAAAGAAATAGCTAGAAGAATTGAAAGTGGACAACTCAAGGAAACAGGACTAGAGGTTGGGAAGGGGTGAGCTGGAGGACTGCTTTTTGTCATGTTTTACTTTTTAAACGATGTGCATGTATTACTTTGATCAAAATTAAAATTAACTTTAACATGTAATGCATTAATTGGCCCATGGCCAGTTAAATGTTTAGCAGAGATTAGTTGAAATTAGAAATGGGATGGAGCCTGGTGGAATAAAGGGGCGCATACCAGAGAGCAGAAGGTGACGCTATTAGGAGAGGCGAGATTTATATTTCTAGCTCGGTTACAATCTTTTTCTAGGGCCAACCGTGGCTACATCTTTGATCTCACATCATAAGCTCTGTTAGCGCATTAATCACCGTTAGAAGCTGTGCTAACTTGTATGGGACACTAAGGTCTATATGGCAAGTCACTACTCCAGCACACCAAATGCTATCACAGCAGCCTGAACAAGTTAATGCATCTTTGCTGAGTGCCTCATTCAGTATCCAGGGGCACTCCTTACATTTCTGTCGGTCTGTAGAATTTAAATTACCAGTCTCCTGGGTAAAGATGATGTCCAATTCAACATTCTGAATTGCATCTAGCAATTGTTATTGCCCAATAAATATTATGGCAGTAATGCTTGGAGGGTTGGGATGCTTGTAGCTTCGACAAAACTGTTGCCAGTTGTGTGGAAATTAGCTCAAACCATGGTCGTATTTCTAGCTGGCTCTCAAGCGCTGAGCCTGTGTTAGGCTGTTTACCATGTGGTACTTCTTCCGCCTCACTTCTCAGGATAGCTCAGCTAACACAGGCCTCGGAGCTCTGTGATCGCCGCCGCGTCCGCTTTACGGATCATACGCAGATTTGTAATCTGTACAAATGACCTGGGGAGGTGGATGGAAGGAAGAGAGATTGGTGTACTCTATTAGAATTGTCAAACTTCCACAATCTCTTTTCTGTTTATCATTAAAGAATTTGAGCAGCTATGATGCACAGAATACAGTGCTAGACACCGTGGAGATACAGAGCTACAAAGAAGACACAACACAACATCTCAAGGAGTTAACAGTTTTGATGGAGAGACAGAGTTTTAAATATTAATTGTAGTATCAGGCAGAATGCTCTCTGGAGTCCATGGATCTAGATTTCAATTCCCTGCTTGCCAACTGCCTGGCTTTAAATGGGTAAATCCTGTAGAGGCCTCTGTAAAATGGAATAATAATGGTGATGCTTAAGGGGGTTAATGCTTGCTTAGAAAGTGTCTGGCATATAGTAAGGCCTTAATAATAACAATAGTAATAATAAAATATCTTAAATTTTATTATAAACAAGCAAAACATCATGGGAGCAAGTTAGAAGTTCCTACTGATGGTATTGGATAAATAAGGAGTGCCAATTGAGCTGAGCAGTAGAAGATGAACAGGAAGAAGGAATAGAAGGAAAGGGATCGTATTTTAGCAATTCAGACTCAGAACCGTATGAAGGATGACACAGCGATATGAATATTTTTATGCTTGGGGGAGTCTGGAGTGAGAGGGAATGCTGGAAAGTGAAATGAATCCAAGTTGGAATGCACCTGGAATGCCATAGGGAAGGAACTCAAATGTATGCTGTTGGTAGGGAGAAAGGTTAAGAAGCTATTAGTTGTTATCTAATTACAAGTAGATGAGGAGGGCACTCGTGAGCTTTCCTGTGGACACTGGAAATGTGGAGGAAACAGTAGATACCCTCCCGCCCCCCCAAGTGCCTGGAAGTATTGTGTCACCATTGACTAACTTGGAACCCAAGAGGAAGGTCTGGTTTACAAGGAAAGCAGTGATCTCTGTTTGGGAAACGTGATAGTTTTAGTTCCTAAGCCTATTAAAAAATTATTTTCTCAAGGACAGGTTCCTCAAATCAATGATTATAGGAAAGCTAAAGCTTTGTGTCGCTCCAGAGCAATAACATAAATAATTTGACTTTCAAGTGGTCTCCTCTGTGCCATGCCAGGAAGTCGTATAATATGTAATGAATTATGTTATATGCTTTCAGCTCAAGGATCCATTAGCAATATTAACATGCCAGACACTCTCTAAAACCCTCAACGTCCCCTCACACCTTAGCAGGAAGTATGGTATCTAAGGTATGATTACTGACATTTTCGAGGAAGAGTATCTCTTCACATTTGTGTTTACTTAGCTCTGCATTTTTTAGAAGCACCTCCTATGCATATTTAAAAAAATTATTACTGGCTTATCTATAAGGCATGCACCAAGAGCTGTTATTAAACATTAACATAATGCTAAATTTGGTTGAAAAGTCAGCAAATTGGATTTAGAGCAAGATCTCCCTTTTAGATGGCGACTCTTCTACTCTCCTCACCCACAGATTGATTCACCCTGGAATGTATCCTTGAATTCAGTAGGTATTGTACATGCCTCAGACTGCAAGGAAGAGAAATAACAATTCACTTACAACATTTTTTTGATATTCATTATTACAGTTCTAGTTAGGGTGATTTCTGTTAAGGCCACCAACTGTGATCTTGAACTCTGAAGGTTATAGGAAGATGAGCTGGCCAGGAGTTTGGATGAAGGGGTTTAATGGAACTGAGTGGTACCCCACTTCTAGTGAGACACATATGCCTGCATCTTGAATCAGTCCTCCAAGATTAAATGAGTTTAGATAATAATCAGATATTTTCCCACTAGTTTACAAAACATCTTACCCCCTCCCCCTCAATACTTCTGAGGTCAATGTGAAAACACCAGAGGCCTTTCTGGTAATTGTCAAGTATCTTATATTATTTCCATTCTGGGCTCCTTTAACACTAGAGTTACTGCAGAGTTGATCATTCACTTATTCATTCAACATTTTTTGTCTTCTTCCTCTGAGTGGCAGTGTACTGGGTGCTGGATACCAGCTGCTGAGGGTACAGAGGTAAACAAGGTCTCTGTCCCATGGGACTTAAATTGCGGGAAGGCAAATCATGAAGACAAATAGCTGATTTCAAATAATGATAGACTATGGGGCGGGGGGAGAGGTGGGAACAAGGTAAAAGGTAGTGCTTGTATGAGAGGCTACGTTAAATAGGGGAGTTCAGGAATGGCGTATCTGAGGAGGCAACATTTGAGCAGAGACATGAAGGATAAGAAGGAGCCAGTCATATGAAGATCTGGGAAAGCATAAAACTTAATCCGGTGACAAGAGCAGTAGCAGTATGTGCCTGATTTAAGGGACTAGTTATTAGATAAGGATAGGTGGAGAGCATGCAGTTAACATGTGTTTGAAAACAACTGCAAACTGATTTCCATACCTTTAGAAAAAGTAAGGAGTAGTGAGGCAAAAATAGCCTAGTTGACTCCCAACATCTCGTCTCTCATTTTCAGTAACAGAATTTCCAGGTAGCACATAGTTTAGAACCACCTTCTCAGCTCTGCATAGCTTATATTTGGGTTGTAATGTGACAGAAATAAACTGAAATCTTGTTTAATTTGCCAATATGTTGGATCTTGTTATGCAGCTGAGTCTATTTGCTGACTGATATAAGTTAAAATAACACGTGGGATAAAAATAAGAATGAAAGAAATTTTGAGAAAAAGAAAAAAAATTACCTGAAATCCCACTTACTAATGCAACTATCTCATCCACATGCACACATTTTTATATAATTATAAAGTGTTTATATACTATTTGACATTCTGCTTTTTAATATTTAATCCTGTTATGATTTTCCTATGTTTTAACATAGTTGCCAAAGTTATTTTAGCAACTTTATCCTATCTAATAAAAGAGTAATGTGCAAATTAACCATCACTCCGCTACACCCACAAGCCACGCCCACCAGCCAATCAGGAGTGAATATGCAAATAAACCCAACCAAGATGGCTACAGCCACAGAGAGCAGGAGGGAGGCTTGGGTTTCCCCGGCGATGGAGGAAGCCAAGCTTTCTGCCTGCCCTTGCCGGCCTAGGCCTCCACTCAAGGCTACAAAGTTTCAATGATAGAAGATACATAAATCCCAAACAGAAATGGCGGCAGCCACGGAGCTGGAAAGCACAGGAGGCTAGGGTTGCCCCTGGTGATGGAGGAAGCCAAGCTTTCCGCACACCCTGGCTGGCCCAGGCCTCGCTTAAGGCTACAAAGTTTCAATTATAGAAGATACATAAATCCCCCCAAAAAAGGCTGCCGCCATGGAGCAAGCAGAAGGCTTGGCTCCACTCCAGGCTACAAAGTTCCAATTGTAGAAGATAAATAAACCCCAGATACCAGGGCCTCTGCTTGGGTCGCCGGGGGGTGTGGCCGGCCTGCAAACCACCACAGGCCCCTCACCCAGGCCACCCCACACCCCAAGGGAACCCCCACCCTGATCCGGGACACCCTTCAGGGCAAACCAGCTGGCCCCCACCTGTGCACCAGGCCTCTATCCTAGCTAATAAAAGAGTAATATGCAGATTGACCATCACTCCAACACACAAGATGGCTGCCCCTATGTGGTCAAAGATCCTGCCCTCATGTGGACACAAGATGGCCACCAAAAGATGGCCAGCAGTGGGGGGGGGGGGGCAGTTGGGAGGGACCAGGCCTGCAAGGGAGGGCAGTTGTGGGCAATCAGGCCAGCAGGGGAGGGCAGTTGGGAGGGACCAGGCCTGCAAGGGAGGGAAGTTGGGGGTGATCAAGCCAGCAGAGGAGGGAAGTTGGGGCAACCAGGCCTGCAGGGAAAGGCAGTTGGGAGGGACCCAGGCCTGCAGGGGAGGGCAGTTGGGGGGACCAGGCCTGCAGGGCAGGGCAGTTAGGGGTGACCAGGCCAACAGGGGAGGGCAGTTAGGGGAAAACAGGCTGGCAGGGGAGCAGTTAGGCATCAATCAGGCTGTCAGGGGAGTGGTTAGGGGGTGATCAGGCTGGCAGGCAGAAGTGGTTAGGGGCAATTAGGAAGGTAGGCAGGCAAGCAGTTGGGAGCAGCAGTCCTGGATTGTGAGGGGTCTCAGATTGGAGAGGGTGCAGGCTGGGCTGAGGGACACACACCCCCATGCACGAATTTCGTGCACCGGGCCTCTAGTACCATAACATGATGGTAGAGTATGTTATACAAATCTATTCAAGAATCACATTTTTAAAAACTAGGTTTATTAGTGATCTTGTTGTATTTATGAGTGCCTCCTAATTGCTTAGCTTAAGCCTGAAATATAATATTGGTAGGATATGAGTATAATAAACAATCAATAAATGTTAGCTGGAATTATTATTATTATTATTTTTTAGATTGGACTCTATTGTCTATCCCTAGAGATGGGAAAGTAGAGAACAAGATCTTGTTTGAAATGGCAGTTGGAGTAAGTTGGAGGACAGGGATGCAAACAACTCTTCAGTGAGCTATAACCAACCAATACTCGTGTGCTCTTTGTAAAACGCCTACTTGCTGGCTTATTCTTCAGATGTTCTGGGCTGGAATGATAACTCGGCCTCCTTTGTTCATCTTTAACTGTCTCCTCTCCCTTTACTCTGATAGCTTTAACCCATCTTGGACACTCATTGTTTCCTAGATATGGTTTCAGGGTCAATCACAGCTTGCTTAATGTTTTAGATGTCCTAATAGAATTGGATCACGAAAAAGATCATTCCACAGAAAGTCTTTTAAATTTCTCATTTAGTATTGTTTTAGCTAAAAGGCTAATATGGCATTTAGTGAAGATGGTAGGGGTTTCTCATGTTGGTGGGTTCCTGGTAGAATAATCAATTAATATGGGAGTACTTCTGGTAAAAAGTATATTTAAATTTTTAAATTAAATTTATTTTTATTGAAGTTATATTTTAATTATAATTGTATATAGGTAATATAATCTCATTATCTTAAAGACCAGAAAGTATAAAAAGTTTACAGTAATATGTTTCCTCCAATATCCTCATCTGTTCAGGCCCCCTACTCCCCTTGAAATTAACCATCATTCATAATTTCTTCCTTTCAGAGTTTCCTGATCATATATAATAACATATATATAATAATCTACATTTATATTTACATATATATTATGTATTATGTATATACTAGAGGCCCGGGTCACGAAATTTGTGCACGGGAGCGGGGGGAGGGGGTGTATGTCCCTAGGCCCAGCCTGCACCCTCTCCAATCTGGGGCCCTTCGAGGGATGTCCGACTGCCCGTTTAGGCCCGATCCTACTGGGATCGGG
Source organism: Plecotus auritus (assembly GCF_963455305.1). Taxonomy (NCBI): domain Eukaryota; kingdom Metazoa; phylum Chordata; class Mammalia; order Chiroptera; family Vespertilionidae; genus Plecotus; species Plecotus auritus. The sequence continues at coordinate 181,177,379 of NC_137775.1, read as the reverse complement.
CCTAAACGGGCAGTCGGACATCCCTCTCACAATCCAGGACTGCTGGCTCCCAACTGCTGGCTCCCAACTGATTGCCCCTAACTGCTTCTGCCTGCCAGCCTGATCACCCCCTAACCACTCCCCTGACAGCCTGTTTGCCCCTAACTGCCCTCCCCTGCAGGCCTGGTCCCTCCCAACTGCCCTCTCCTGCTGGCTATCTTGTGTCCACATGGGGGCAGCCATCTTTGACCACACGGGGGCAGCCATCTTGTGTGCTGGAGTGATGGTCAATTTGCATATTACTCTTTTATTAGATAGGATTATTATTTTCCCTTTTTTCACACTCTTTTGTTTCTTAAGAAGCATCTTTTGAAGAAATAGATTTTTAGTATATTTTCAACAAATAGTGCTTAATAGATAATAGTAGTTTCTGGTAATATAGGTGTGATTAAATTTCAGGGCCATATTCAGAGACTAAAATTTGGAATTGTTTTCTTTAACAATTCATTGAAATAAAACTATGAGGAATGCCCTAGCTGGTTTTGCTCAGTGGATAGAGCATCAGCCTTAGGACTGAAGGGTCCCAGGTTCGATTCCGGTTAAGGGCACATGCTCAGGTTGTGGGCTCGACCCCCAGTGGGGGGTGTGCAGGAGGCAGCCAATCAATTATTCTCTCTCATCATTGATGTTTCTCTCTCTCTCTCCCTATCCCTTCCTCTCTGAAATCAATAAAAATATATTTTTTAAAAACTATGAGGACATTTCATCTCCTGCTAAAAACAAAACAAAAGAATACAGTCACATGGTCAGGATACAGCTGGAAAATGTGTCAGATTTCAAAGTCTAAGTTTCCACGCTACACAGCACTTACAGCCCTAGTATTTATGCCACTAAGACAAGATTATCTTTGCTGGGTACTCCATAAAAGATGTCACATTTCAGGTCTGCAGTTTGTCATTTCTGAAGTCTGATATCAACAGATAAGATCTAAAACCACTTATTTCAAAAGCACTAAAGAGTGATAATGTAATAAGATAGTCTTTTGGCTGAAACAGAAACCCCAGCTCAACATGGCTTGAATAATAAGTAAAATTTCTTGGTTCGTATAACCTGAAGTCCAGTGGCAGATTAGGTTTCTCGATTGATTGATACGATAAATAGTTCCATTCACCAAGGACCCATGTTCTTTCTGTCTTTGTTCTCTGCTATCAGTGGTGTCTACTTTATCTTCACGTTGATTTTTCTCATGTCTGTACTTCCAGTGGGATCTGGGAGATAACTCACTTTCCCAAGATGGAGTGGTGTGGAGTGGGGAAAGACCAAGGAATGCTGAATATCCAGGAATTTTGGGGAACTGCCCCTCATTTATGACTTAGAAATGAACCACCATGAATGGGCTCGGAGAGTTTTATAGTGACTGTATAGAGAGCAATGTGAGCAAGCATGCTTATTTAGAGACTATAGTATATCTAGGTCAAGGTCACTAGTTCTCAACTGAAGCTGCACATTGGAATCATTGGGGAGAGTAAAGTGGAAAATTCGGATGCTCAAGTCCACTTCCCAGAGATTCTGATTCTTTTGTCCAGGACTGGAGCCCAGATATTAGAATTTTGTAAATGTTCTCCAGGGATTTCTAATGAGCAGCCAGGATTGAGAACCATCTTCTAGGAATGAAAAAAGTCTAGTGCCCTTAGGAAGACTAACACAGAGAAGTCATACATAGGATTAAATTTTATTTTGATTCCTAGTGAAATAATAAACAGCCCACATTTATTAAGCAGTTAATTAACATAAAGCTATAAATAGCCATTATCCTAATGAAAATGAAGGCAGAATCAGACAGAACATACATTTTAAAAATATATTTTTATTGATTTCAGAGAGGAAGAGAGAGAGAGAGAAACATGAATGATGAGAGAGAATCATTGATCGGCTGCCCCCTGCAAGCCCCACACTGGGGATCAGCCCTCAACCTGGGCATGTGCCATGATCAGGAATTGAACCATGACCTCCTGGCTCACAGGTCCATGCTCAACCACTGAGCCAAGCCAGCTGGGCCAGACAGAACATACCTTTTTTTATGGTGTAACAAAAGAAAGCTAGAAAAACTATATCACATTACCCTCATTTCTTTATGAATTAACAGCATATTTGCTAATCTCTGTACATTTTCCCTCCCCAACGCTTGGATCTGCTCCTTCCTCCTAATTCCTTTGCTCTTCCCATAGACCAGCACATTGCAATCTTCCACCCGGGCAATCTCCTACCTGGATTTGCTGTTCCTTCCCTCTACTCTTCCTTTCACAAAGCTTCCAGATGAACGAGTTCTTAGTAAAGCTGTTATCATATCAATCATGTTATCCCTTTGCTGAAGAATCTCACATTTCTTATCCTGGCCTTCTAGTGCCTCAGCCTGGTCCAAATCTACCTTTTTTTGGGGTCTTATCTCACACTTCACCCTTTCATCCAATTCATGCTTTAGTCAAATCGAATTAGTCACTATCATAAATGCAAGTTTGCCAGTTAACCCCTGCTTAAACTTAGCTTTTCCATATGATATTTTTCTGATAATTCAGCTGAAAGAAATATTTTCTCTCTCAAAGTTCCAGAATACTTTAACTCAGAATATCTTGTGGCTTATACCTTGTTTTACTGTGCAACATGGGCTGATGTCTTTGCTTCCTCTTTGTTTATATTTTTAAATGGGGAAATGAACTTTCCAGTTTTTTCTTTTTTTTCCTTATGAAATTTATGTTTCTGTGGCTCCAGACCACTTGAAAGAGCTTAGTAGGAGGGACTGGTGATAAAAATGCCTATGTCTCAGCTGGCAGCTGGGTAAAGTTTACTGTTTTCTGACTAGTTCTTCAGTTACTCTTTACTGAATGCCTGTGGTGTGCCAGGCATACAAATGTATTCTATAATTCCCACCACAGTCATCTTGTCTTCATCTTTCAGATGAATAAGCTGGTACTCAGGGTAACTTGCCCAAGTTCTTTCATAAATGAACAGAACTGAAATTCCAGACCTGCTCTGTCTCTCTCTAAAGCCATACAGGACAGAGTTAAACTGAAAATAGAGATGGAGGCTAGATATCAGGCTACTGATTCCATCCCTCCCCCCCCCCCCCCAATTCATCCAGACAAGGTCAGGCTCCCATCTGCTCATTCACACATCAGTCTATTCTGACTGTATTCCCAGTTCTACTAGGAAAGCTACTCCTCATCCAAATGCACAATTAAACAAAGAAAAGCCAACTCTGCGTTAGATACCTTGAATCTAGCCCAATCCAATCCTGCAGAAATCATCAGAAACCATTAGGATTTAATAATAGAGATGGAGAAGCATCAAAATGAGAGACTACAGAGCTGTTAATGAGAGCTGAAACCTCATGGGGTAAACAAAATCGGTATGAAAGCTCAGCCGCTTTCTTGCTTCTTACATATTCATGTGAGAACATAGAGGTTGTGCCTACAGGACCTCAAACGTTCAGTTTCACAGTGAATTTGAATTTGTTACCTGGATATCCCCCAAATAACCAGATTTGTTTTTAGCCTTCGAGATATTTACCTAACATTTTCACTTCCAATCCAGACACAACCTTGCAGGAAACCATGAGCATCAATTGAATAAATACAATTCCAATCCTATAGGTTTAGACCTAGAGAATGAAATGCAATGGGAATTTGACAATCGAGTTCTAAAGCTGCTACTAGAACAGGGTTATTATTTAGTTTAACGGAGAGGAGAAATCCATTTTTCTTACTCAGAGGTGTCCCTGTACTATAAATTCCTAAGTCACTCTTGTGAATGCTACGTGTGAACATTTAAGAGGTAATAGCAGCAGGGAAAGAGCCTCTTTTAAAACGTTTGAGTGAGAACTGTGGGCACAATGTGAGTCGACAGCCGAGGGAACATTAGGAGAGACAGTTGTGGCCATCAGACTTTTATGGCAGAGCAGGGCTGTACCTTTAATCCTCATGCAAGTTTTTTCTAGTTTCTGGATAATCTGTAGACTGACTGTCACCACTGAAGTCAGGACCGAGCCTTCCAGAGTCAGACTGCTCCACACCAGAGGGACTTTATTGCCTCTGAAGTAATAATACGGAACTAGACACAGTGCCTACCCAGGTACCACAGAGATTCCGCGATGAGATGTGAAACTAAGGAAAAAGCGTTTCCCAGAATCTCTAAAATACAGGACTGCATTGTTTCCAGTGTGCTATGCCTTTAATTAGTCTCCATACTGTTGGCTAATAAGTCCCAATTGACACATATATAGAAAGGATACCAAATTGGTCATAAATGTGGCTTTAAGTCAGAGAAACATTCGGTGACCAAGATAGTTGGCTGATATTTGATGCATACCGGGTTCTCAATATTTAAATACTGTCTAATAATTTTCTGTAGGCTTTACTTTTTTTTCCTTTCCAACTAGCCTGAGAGTGAAGGTTAGTGGCTAATGTTGCCACAAGGTAGGAAATTTAAATTCAATTCCTAGCACCCCATGGAGTTACTGTTGAACAACTTAAAATCTCTTTACTTCTGTTTTTTTAATTTATAAAATTAGGAGATTAATACCTTGATCTCATAGGAAGGCTGTGAAGCTAAATAAGATGAATAGCTAATAAAGATGGAAAGGCTCTGAGCAAATGAATAACAAGTTATTAAGTACATTTGTTTATAACTATATTTAAAGAATTCAGGTTTACTTTTTATTTTAAAATGGCAACATAGTAATGGGTCAGTGTGCCATGGCAACAGTTTCAACATAGACTGTTTATTCTGTATTCTGAACATAGGACGTAATAGCTCAAATAAAAATGCTTCTGGTCAGCCTTAAAGCACTTTCAAGACACCTTTGAATGGCTGTCTTTCTGTCTCAGATTTTTTGCACTCTAATCACTAATGCCAGGGAGAGCAACAAGAAACAGAGCAAAATACAGCTTCCAAATCTCTGTTAATGAGGTGATAAGTAACTTCTCTAAAGCGTCTACCATTACCATTACAGGAATTGTTGGAGAAAATCTTGAGGGAACAGGTAAAAAAAGAAAAAATTAAAACCAACCTAAGAAAGGGCCCGCCTTAGCAATAAGGAAATAATAAAATGCTTTAAATCTCTGCTTCAGTTTTGTTCTCTGAAAATACTTAATGCTGGAAAATTCTGCTTTGAGTATTCTGAAGGTCTAACTCATCTTTTATTAGGGGGCACTAATTAATTTTTATATAAAAATTTATAACTTTTTTCTATTTTAAAATAAGGTAGTTTTACAAAACTCTCATCCAGTTATTTTGCATCATGCACTCAAAATGCAGTTAGATTTTATTGAGAATATGTGAAGTTCAAGTCAATTCCACTTTCTTTGGTTAGTCAGTTGATCTGATAATGATCTGCTTTGAGCTAGCAGAGAGTGGATTCTACACCCAAGCCCCTCTAAGAAAATGCAATAATAACAATTATTATTTGTTTTTATAAGTATTGCAAACTCTTTTCTGAGCCTCTTGGCATATTAAAAAAAAGAAAAAGATGTAGATTAACTTTCCCATTATCTAGAGCTTGAACCAGATTGCTATTTTCCAAGTTCAGAAAATACCACAATTAAATTTGTAAAGAAAGGTTTTATCAAAACGAAAAAGAGAAACGAGGACTTTGTAACAGACAAGAACATTCAACCAGGAGAGATGAGGTGCCAGCAGCATGTTTCAAATGAAAAGTAGAACTATTTCCTGAAAACTTTTAAAAACAAAACAAAACGGATTCACTGAGCTATTGCTGTCATCGATTTTGTTCTGCGGTTATTCAGCCAGAAGAAGCATCCCCAACATCTATGACAGGCAGCGAGTCAGACCCTAACATGTTCTCTTATTCTAGACAAACACATTTTCAGTTGACACCAGACTGCCCCGAATGAATACGCCCCAGGCCTTTTGCGCTAGTGTTGTCCTGTAACTAAGTTCTGGCCCATGAGCTGTAAGTGGAACTGTCCCGTGGCTGCTGGAGCACCTGCCTGAAGAGAAGGCTAGTACGTGCCTTCTGCCACTCTTCTTTGACATTTCCATCTTCCTGCCTGGAACCAGGTGCTGCCATCTTGGACAATGAAGTTGAAACTTCACATTTTGAAGGAACCAGAGAAAAAGAGCGAGGCTCTCTATACCTGGAGCAGCCGTACCAGCCCTGGCCTGCCTGCCTGGACTTTACAACGAGAGAGGAATAAACATCTATCCTGCTTAAGCCACTGCACGTGGGGCTTTCTGTCATTCCCCGTCCAACCTAAACTAATGAAGACACTGGCTTTAGGGTTCACTGAGTCCAAGTGGGGAGCAAACCACTACCTAGTTAAAATCCAATTAAAAAGACAGGGACTGTTTTTTTATCACATAGATAAAAAAAGCAAAGCAAACAAAGATAAACCTCACAGTAGAAAACATGTTCTACAATACAATCCTTCCTATCTAATAAAATAGTAATATGCAAATTAAGCATCACTCCGCTACACCCACAAGCCACGCCCACCAGCCAATCAGGAGTGAATATGCAAATAAACCCAACCAAGATGGCTATGGCCACAGAGAGCAGGAAGGAGGCTTGGGTTTCCCTGGCAATGAAGGAAGCCAAGCTTTTCGCCTGCCCTTGCCAGCCTAGGCCTCCACTCAAGGCTACAAAGTTTCAATGATAGAAGATACATAAATCCAAACAGAAATGGCAGCAGCCACGGAGCTGGAAAGAGCAGGAGGCTAGGGTTGCCAGCGGCAATGGAGGAAGCCAAGCTTCTGCAGCCCTGGCCGGCCCAGGCCTCTGCTTAAGGCTACAAAGTTTCAATTATAGAAGATACATGAATCCCAACAGAAATGGCTGCTGCCACGGAGCGAGCAGAAGGCTTGGCTCCGCTCCAGGCTACAAAGTTTCAATTGTAGAAGATAAATAAACCCCAGATCCCAGGGCCTCCACTTGGGTCACCAGGGGACATGGCCAGCCTGCAAACCACCACAGGCCCCTCACCCAGGCTGCCCCACACCCCAAGGGAACCCCCACCCTGATCCGGGACACCCTTCAAGGCAAAACAGCTGGCTCCCACCCATTCACCAGGCCTCTATCCTATCTAATAAAAGAGTAATATGCAGATTGACCATCACTCCAACACACAAGATGGCTGCCCCCATGTGGTCAAAGATCCTGCCCCCATGTGGACACAAGATGGCCACCACAAGATGGCCAGCCAGCAGGGGAGGGTAGTTGGGAGGGACCAGAACTGCAAGGGAGGGCAGTTGGGGGCGATCAAGCCTGCAGGGGAGGGCAGTTAGGGGTGACCAAGCCAGCAGAGGAGGGAAGTTGGGGGCGACCAGGCCTGCAGGGAAAGGTAGTTGGGAGGGACCCAGGCCTGCAGGGGAGAGCAGTTTGGGGGGACCAGGCCTGCAGGGGAGGGCAGTTAGGGGTGACCAGGCCCGCAGGGGAGGGCAGTTAGGGGAAAACAGGCTGGCAGGGGAGCAGTTAGGCATCAATCAGGCTGTCAGGGGAGTGGTTAGGGGGTGATCAGGCTGACAGGCAGAAGCAGTTAGGGGCAATCAGGAAGGCAGGCAGGCGAGCAGTCGGGAGCCAGCAGTCCTGGATTGTGAGAGGGATGTCCGACTGCCCATTGGGATCGGGCCTAAACGGGCAGTCGGACATCCCTCGAGGGGTCCCAGATTGGAGAGGGTGCAGGCTGGGCTGAGAGACACCCCGCCCCCATGCACGAATTTCGTGCACCGGGCCTCTAGTTGTAATAAAAAGTGAGGCCAGAGTTCTTATCCCAGTTGCATTACTAATTTTCACCACTGTATAATGAAATAAAATAAATACATAAATCATGATAGATACCAAGTAGCAATGATTTGTTCTCAAGAGTGTGTGTGAATAGTTATTTTGTTGTATGATGTCATAGAGCACATTTACCTTTATTTATCTATAATAATAAAAGCATAATCTGCTAATTAGACTGGACGTCCTTCTGGACAACCTTCCAGATGAAGCCGGCGGCCGGAGGCAAGCCCGGGTCCCGGGTGCCGGAGGGAAGCTGGTACTGGCAACCGGGAGAAGGAAGGCCTACTGTTGCATGAATTTCATGCATCTAGTATAGATATAAAAAATGCTCCCATTCCAGATTCCTTGAATCAAATTGAGTGGTAGCCAAAAGCTAGCTGAAGAGGAAGGTATTGCTATTGTTAAACTAATCTTTATTAAACGTTAAAAAAATCAAACCTGCCATTCCTCCTCTTTCCTGCCACCCCTTCCTCCACTCCACACACTCTCAGTAGATGACCTCACCTCTCCTCAGAGAAAACAGAAGCCTTCAGATAGGAAATCCCTCCAGATTTCCTAACCCGCTCATGTTTCTACTCATCCCGGCCCTCCTCCTTCTCTCTTCCCACCCAGGGTCTGTGCTTTGAGTCCAACACCTCCTGCCTTCTCAGGAAACAAGTGCTATTTACATATTTTAAATGTCTTCTCAATTGGGTTATTACCATCTGCTTTTAACAAGTTTGTTTCACCCATTGAAGCGAATGTTTCCTGCCCAAGTCTCTATCCTTCCCAGGTAATGGTTAGGTGAACACTGGCAACTCTTGCCTTCGTGGTTCCCTCTTTTCTGTGCTTTCACAACTGATCTCGAGGCTGAGAAATGGGTTCCCACATTTAATCTGGCCACAGCCAAGCCTGAGGAGATAGATATTCTGTCTCTTTTAAGTGGTTGCATATATCTGCTCCTGCCCCACTTATGTGTTGAATTCTTGGTTTAATTCTCAGAATGCAATCTTATGTTCCCAATTTCCTTATTCCTAGAGAATACATTCCTGTGACTACAAGATACACAGTGCTAGTTTTCACAGTATTTTCCTGACTAAGAGAATTCCTCAAAATCAGTGTACATGTTTGCACTACCCAGATAATAGCAGATTTTATCTCCTGGTCATGTAGTCTTCAAATTGCATATACTAGCATAAAGCTCACTGAGAATTGCAGTGTTAATTGAGCAGTTCCACTGAGGGAAAAAAAATGAAGTTGCTCCTAATAGACTTTATTGAAATAATTTGCATTTACATCAAGAGTTTACAAGATTTCCTCTTTTACCAATTTGTATTTAGCTACTTACATAGACCCCACTGCAGGGAAGTTAAAAATAAATTCAATAAAACTGGAGTGGATATTTGTAGAGAAACAATAAATGTTTTACATTTATTAAAGTGTTTTATGATCATGTGCATCAGTAAAAGGAAATTGAATGTCTGACCCACATGGAAAAGATGTTAAAGCAATGAGAAAAAATTATATACTTCTGAGTCAAGCTGATCAGAAGATTATTTATGTATTTTAGGAGCACACTTTCATTTCCACGTTTCCAAATACCAATGCTGAACCCAGGCAGCCATAATGGCTGCTTCATCTGAATATTATGATGGCTTTCTGATTTGTTGCTACTTAAAGCAATCACATAAGGGCAGCAAATCCCCAAAACATCAGAAAATGTAGTATTGAAAATGTCCAGTATTAGTTTCCTTCAGATGAAACTTCCTGAGGAGTAGGAATAATAAAAGACAAGCCTATGAGTGTGTGATGAGCAGTTAGGGGCACTATGATTAAATTGGGTGACTTTCGTTTAACTCACACGTGGTAATTCTTAAGTGGCTTTTCTTCTTCAGAGAATCAGTACAGCATTCAAAGGCTCTCATTAAAAATAATTGAAAATAATTTTCAATCAAAATTCACTTTATAAAAAACTAAGCCTTTTCAAAGACTGAAGTTTGGTTTGCTTCTATGCATTTTATAGAACCACAACATAATTTTAAAAGTTTCCCAAAGTATTGTGCAATTCAATTTTTAAAATTATGTATATATTTTACTTGATATATTTCTGAATTCTACCTACAACTCTCTAGATTATATGCTGAGTAACACTGATATGAAAATCAAGAATGTGAATATATTTGAATACACAAAATTTGAGGACTTTTGTTAATAATTCATGTGTCAAATATATTGTTTTCTTATATTAGCTTTTATTTTTTAGAAAAATGGTATATGAAATGGGATATGCTTTCTACTAATTTATTCAGGTACATCTTATAATACATGTCATGTCTTAGAAACTGAAATGACTGAAATGACTAAAAATTTCAAAGCGATCGAAACTTTAAATTGTGAAAAATGTCTTTCAAATATTTTCAGTTGAGAAAAAAAAAACAAAAACACCACCCACTATCACAACAAAAAGGTGAACCACAAAGATATCTAGAAAAGCAGAAGACACTTTGTTCTGTTATCTGCCAGAGGAAATTATTTCAGATAGTATCTAAGATGGGCCCTTTGGCAAATTATAGCTGAATCAATTTTGTCAAGTTTCTCTAATTAACATTGGTTCAATGTAAGTGCTTCTCTTTTGCAATCACAGTGCTGCATAATATTTTTACAAATATTGCATTTGTAAATAGCTTCAACAGGAATATATTTTGTTTTAGACAAAATACATTTTTTAATGTTACTTGAATGACTTTGAAAATGTTTAACCTTGCCATGTTGATGTATGGCCTAAATAGTTCTTAATTTATTTAGGTCATAGCATGATAGTATAGATATTACAGATATGTAATATATTTTTATGTAGAAACTAGAGGCCTGGTGCACGAAATTCGTGCACGGGTAGGGTCCCTAGGCCTGGCCAGCGATCAGGGCTGATCAGGGCCTTCTTTCCCCTGGCTGCCAGATGCTGGCCAGGGCCTTCCTTCATTCCACACCACCCCCTGGTGGTCAGCGCATATCATAGCAGGCAGTCGAACTCCTGATCAGTTGAACTCCCAAGGGGATAATTTGCATATTAGCCTTTTGTTAGATAGGATGTACAAACTAAAATATTTTCCTCAGGTTAGTTAATGTACGCAGTGTGCTTTTCACTTTTGAAAAAGACAGTTTCCTTTAAAATGTTCCATATGAACACTGTTCCCCAGGAAGTACATGGCTACATTTTATTTGAAAATAGGAAAATGAGGACTATGCTCTTCTAATGTGTAGCAGTTAAGTACTATCGTAAAAGCATGTAACTTGGGGATGCTTCAGGATTTCCTTTTTTGTGTTCCACCAAGTTAAAGCAATTTTTCTAGATTTTAAAAAGTATGCATTTTGACAGTAGTGCATACAAATATAATAATGTCTTACCTCTTAGAAAAAAATTAAGATGACTTTAAAAAAATAAAGCTGAATACTCATAGAAGTATAAACTAAGCAGGTTGGAGAGGAATGGAGTTTGCCGGAGCTTTTTCTTCTAGTGTGTGGTTCTCGGGGAAGGCACGATGCTTTCAGGATCAAAGCCAAGAACTCAAATGAGGAAGCAAGGTCCTGATAGACAGTAATGTGTTTTCAGAACGTTGAACAAATGGACTGAGGGACAGCAAAGCCCATCAGTATGGTAAATTACATAACCCTCGATGTTCTTCATTGTGCTATAGACATGTTTGTGGCAGGCCACACATTGTGAGGACTGGGTCACAATTTGTCAATAGCACTGACTTCCTCTGCTTACCAAAATTGAATCCATGAGATCACATTAAAGTAGTCATTCAACAAGTAAAAAGTAAACGGGGAAGAATTAAGATCCAGATTATCAAGGGAAAACATCATAAAATTATGCTGCTGGGGGTGAAAGTGAAAATTGTATTATGAAATGGGATTGAACATGGATTTGATATGTATTTTTTATATAATACTCTATATTTTAATATGTAAATATAAATAATATTATCTGTATATATAATATTTCTATCTCCTCAATCTTTTCTTTAATCTTTTGAGTTAATATTTGCCTTTTCTTAATCACACATTGAATTATTGCATGTCCAGGCTCCTGCTTTGGTCCTGGCTGAATTGTAGCTATTCTCTGAGCAAGTATTAACAGACCACATTAACAATATTGAAAAAATGTTGTTGTTATATTGCTTTTGAAAATGTGTACTTCCATTTTCAAAGAGCAAATGCCATTGATTCAGTGTTGTATTTATATTTTTAAACATAAAATATAATAGATCAACTTTATTTCCTCAGCTGAGCAAATAAACCTAAATAACTGCAAATAAGAGCTAGAGTTCTTATTTAATTCTTGAAGAGTGATGCATCAGCACAGAATCTAAGACTTTATTTTGGTCCACTGCTTTTTTCCTGGTGAGCCTGGATCATTAAAAAGCACATGCCCCCATGTGTTAACGAACATTATTGTGGTAAACACTTTGCATTACATATCAAGTCATAACATTGTACACTTTAAACCTATACAATGTTGTATGTCAACATTGGGAATTGGACCAAAACCGGCTCTCTGACATCCCCCGAAGGGTCCCGGATTGCAAGAGGGCGCAGGCCAGGCCGGAAGACCCCACCGGTGCACAATCAGGGCTGGGGAGGGACGCAGGAGGGCTCCAGGGTGTGTCTGGCCCGTCTAGCCCAGTACTGATCAGAAAAGTCAATAAATAACAATAAAAAATAAAACAGCCCACACGTCTCAGTCGCTTGTAGGAGAAAGAGGACAAATATACTTAATTTTTTGGTCACTAGTTAAGATTGTTTATACTTAAGTGGACCTACCCAGTAGTTTTCCAGATTAGGTTTTTTTGTTTTTTTCCCAACTAGAGCTGAGATATATAAACAAGGACAAAAAATTAAATGGGGGTGGGGCTGAAAAGGGAAGGAATAGAAGAATTTCTGGGTATAGTAACATACCATGCAAATTACAGGCAAATATTCAAGGCAGTGCTTCAACTCTTGTAAACATGTTCTCCTTTTCTTTGCTTAGTAGTGGGACACCACAGAAAAAAGGAAGAATTTGGTTGAGCCTTTTAAATTTTATTCATTTTACTCTTATTGGTCTTAAAGTAGTCATTTGTAAAACACTACTGTTTAATATTGACAAGTTTGAAAGTCACTGAAAAAAATTAAATGGCAGTTTAATGTTAACAGCTGCTTATGGTTATCAAATCCATCAAAGCCCTTCATGAATATATTAGGCGCAAACCCACTGAATTACTGTTGCAGCCGACAGCTTGGTATTTTGACATTGCTTTGTGAGAATAGATGTACTATAAGAAGAAGACCATTTCAAGTCTGGATAGGGAACATTAATTTCAGTTAAAGGGAAAAGAGGGCTGTTACCTGGAAAGAGAACCAGGTAGCATTGTTGACAAGTCTGAAATGGGATGGTCAGTTTCCCCTTATCTTATTATTAATTCCTAGAATCCTACAGACACAGAATTTTAAGAACTCAAATCCAGTCTGTATTAAACTGCTTATTATCTTATTATTCTTATATATAAACTAGAGGCCCAGTACACAAAATTTGTGCACTAGGAGGTGTGTCCATCAGCCCAGCCTGCACCCTCTCCAATCTGAGACCCCTTGAGGGATGTCCGACTGCCCGTTTAGGCCTGATCCTAGGATCGGGCCTAAACGGGCAGTCGGACATCCCTCTCACAATCCAGGACTGCTGGCTCCCGACTGCTCGCCTGCCTGACTTCCTGATTGCCCCTAACTGCTTCTGCCTACCAGCCTGATCACCCCCTAACCACTCCCCTGCCAGCCTGATTGATGCCTAACTGCTACCCTGCCAGCCTGTTTTCCCCTAACTGCCCTCCCCTGCAGGCCCGGTCACCCCTAACTGCCCTCCCCTGCAGGCCTGGTCCCCCCCAACTGCTCTCCCCTGCAGGCCTGGATCCCCCCCAACTGCCCTCCCCTGCAGGCCCAGTCGCCCCCAACATCCCTCCCCTGCTGGCCATCTTGTGGTGGCCATCTTGTGTCCACATGGGGGCAGCCATCTTGTGTGTTGGAGTGATGGTCAATCTGCATATTACTCTTTTATTAGATAGGATAGAGGCCTGGTGAATGGGTGGGGGCCAGCTGGTTTGCCTTGAAGGGTGTCCCGTATCAGGGAGGGGGGTTTCCTTGGAGTGTGAGGTGGCCTGGGAGAGGGGCCTGTGGTGGTTTGCAGGCTGGCCACGCCCCCCGGCAACCCAAGCTGGAGGCCCTGATATCTGGGATTTATTTATCTTCTACAATTGAAACTTTGTAGTCTTGAGTGGAGGACTGGGCCTGCCAGGGTGTGTGGAAAGCTTGGCTTCCTCCATTGCTGGGGAAACCCAAGCCTCCTGCTCACTCCATGGCTGCAGCCATCTTGGTTGGGTTAATTTGCATACTTGCTCCTGATTGGCTGGTGGGCATGGCTTGTGGGTGTAGCAGAGTGATGGTTAATTTGCATATTACTCTTTTATTAGATAGGATGATTGGCCAGAGCAGCAAAATGTCTGAGTATAGCCAAAACCGGTTTGGCTCAGTGGTAGAGAGTCGGCCTGCGGACTGAAAGGTCCCAGGTTCGATTCCGGTCAAGGGCATGTACCTTGGTTGCGGGCATGTCCCCAGTAGGGGGTGTGCAGGAGGCAGCTGATCGATGTTTCTCTCTCATCAATGTTTCTAACTCTCTATCCCTCTCCCTTCCTCTCTGTAAAAAATCAATAAAATATATTTTTTTAAAAAAATGTCTGAGTATATGTTTGTGTGTACGCAAATGAGACGCAGAACAAAGGAGAAAGAATTGTTACCTTATCTTACTAAATTAATAAATTATACTAATAGGATTAATAATAATTATGATCTAAAAACTCAAAAGGTAAGTTAGTGAACCACATCTATCAGGATCTATTGGTTCTGAATCACATCACTTAAGGGTAAATGACTTTATATGAATTCCAGTGAGAATATATATTTTTCCTGCTGATTGCCACTCAATGATAAATTTACACTTACCAGCCCAATAAGTTTCAAATGAAGAGAGGAATAAGAATTTAAAAATAAAAACAAGTCTTCATTTCTAACAGCTTTTAAAAGAGTCCTAGCTAGATGACTTGAAAGACACAATAACAGCTTTAAAGAGTTTTAAAAGCAAAATTTCAATTGCTGTTTCTATCTCTTTACATATGATAGCACAGGTGTATATGCTCGGTGGCTTCGAAATTTGTCAACTTATATTTCCTGGATTTACCTTTTCTGTCTGTTTCTGGTTAGGGTGGGCAACAAAAGAGACTTTATGTGAGATTTGCAGAAGCAAAGCAGGAGGCGTTTTTATAGCTCACATTTGATTTACATCGTATTTTGTAGCTCACATAGGAGTCACATTGTTGCATCTCTGCTAGCTCACCTTTCTGGCATGAGGCAGCAGCTGGGCCTGCAACTGCTCCACCTTCTGCTGGACTCACCGTTCAGCTTTCTGACCAGAGTTGAGTGTTTAACTCTGCAATGAAGGACCTTGGCTTCTGTAGCACATCCACACCATCAGAGTTAGAGGCAACAGGAGCGAACTTGGGTTTCAGGTTGTCCTCATGAACTGTGGCATGTGCTTCTGTGTTCCAGCTTGTCACAAATTTCCTCCCTTGTCCCTTCCTGACTCTGCTTTGTGGAATTCAAGCTCCAGCATCAATTAACCACCTTCCACAGTTGTGTAAGGTCAAATCTCTGTAACAAATTCCTTTATATTATATCTCTCTATTTACCTTCATTCTAGAGTTTTTCATTCTCTGGTTGAACCCCGATACACATCAGGATAGTGATAATATAAAATGAAAAGCAGCCTGGCCGAGGCAGCTCAGTGATTGAACGTTGACCTATGAACCAGGAGGTCACAGTTTGATTCCCAGTCTGGGTTTATGCCTGGGTTGCAGGCTCGATCTCTGATCGTGCAGGAGGCAGCCGATCAATGATTCTCTCTCATCATTGATGTTTCTATCTCTCTCTCCCTCTCCCTTCCTCTCTGAAATAAAAAAAAAATTTTTTTTAATGAAAAGCAGATTGAGAAAACTGCACAACAGAAAACACAGGCTACCTTTCTTGGAAAAGGAAGGATGAATCAGAGGGCAGACCCAAGATCCATGGAGAAGTTATTCCAGGTGGGATAAAACTGTTCTAACCAAAGAACTTGTACATTTTCCTACTTGAATTTCATAATTGCTATGAACCAGTGACCTTTATATACTTCTTATTGTCACCCTTTTTGAACAGGAATGTCTGTAGTGGTTATCCTATGCCTGTCCCACCATGTATGTTATGTGAGGGAGCAGACGACTTATCTTTTTACTTCCTGGGTCTTCAGATCTAGAGAACTGTACTCAAACAGCTGTATTTAAGAAACATCATCCACACCTGGACTCGATTTAAATGAGAGTTTGGACTTGGAGCTGGTGAGACTTTGTAATAGGATAAGACTTTCTGTGTGGCTTTGAGAGGAGATGGCTTTATTTTTCACTGGGAGAGATGTGAACACTGAGGACAAGAGAGCTGATTACGGTAACTAGCTTTCAATACGGCCCCAGTGATTCTTACCGCCTGGTACAGTGGTCGGCAAACTGCGGCTCGCGAGCCACATGCGGCTTGCGAGCCACGGTTTGCTGCTCTGTTGACTAATGAGTTTGCCCACCACTGTCCTAGTACTCATAATCTGTGTAGTCCCTTTCCTCTATATACCAGGTCTGTGTGACCAACGGAATATGGAAGCAGTGCAGTGATGCTACTTCTGATATTAAGTCATGAAGACAATGCAGTTTCTGTCTCAGTTGTCCTATCTCTTGGGTCATTCCCACCGGAGGAAGCCAGTTGTCATGTTAAGTTAATACACTTAGGCAGCCCTGTGGAGAAGTTCATGTGATGAGGAACTGTGGCCTTTTGCCAACCGTCAAAGAGGAATGGAGGACTTCAACCGACAGTCTTGTGGGTGAGCTGTCTTTAAAGCTGATCCTCTAGCTATGGTCAAGTCTTCAGATGACTGCAGCCTAGTCTGCAGCTTGATTGTAACCTCAGGGGAGACTCTGAGCCAGAGCCATCCAGCTAAACTGCTTGTGAATTCCTAACCATCAGAAACGGTGAGATATTTACTGTTTAGGGTGGGCAACAAGTTTTACGCTAAGTTTTGTTATGCAGCAACAGATAACTAACACAATGCCTACATATTTCTTCCGTAGTGTGTCTATGAAAGCCAGACAAAAGGAAGGTAAGACAGGCAGAGGAAAGTCAATTGTGTTTTAGCTCCCTGTTTTTCTTCGATGCTCATTAAGATTCTTTTAAACCTGGGCCTGTGGGAAAATACTTATTCAGCTAAGCTACGTTTGAAACATGGCCCAGCCCATGTGGCTCAGTGAGTGAGCGTTGGCCTATGAACCAGGAGGTCATGGTTCGATTCTCTGTCAGTCACATGCCAGGTTGTGGGTTCAATCCTCAGTAGGGGGTGTGCAGGAGGCAGCCGATGGGTGATTCTCTCTAATCATTGATGTTTCTATCTCTCTTTCTCCCTCTCCCTTCCTTTCTGAAATCAATAAAAAATATATTTTAAAAAAAAGTTGTAAGGAAGGGGGTTAGCTTTAGTTATACGGAGATATACAGTCATGTGCTATGTAAGGATGTTTTGGTCAACAATGGACTATATACACAGGAGTATACCATATATCCTAGGTGTGTAGTTGGCTATAACATCTAGGTTTGTGTAAGTATATTCTATGATGTTCGCACAAAGATGAAATTGCCTAACAACACATTTCTCAGAATGTATCCCTTCTCTTAAGTGGCACATGACATATATATGTGTGTGTGTGTGTGTGTGTGTGTGTGTGTGTGTGTGTGTATACACACACACACACACACACACATACACACATGCTTTAAACTGGAGGATTTATTTACTTTTGAGAAGATAGATCATGAGGTTTTTTCCCCCCAGAGTCTAGAATCTTCTTTGCAGAATGGTGGGGCAGCTGCTACTTCTCTTGGATTGAGATTTAAAGTTTCATTTATTATTCATTTTTATCTAATATGACTAGTTTAAGAAATGTAAAGTATGATTTGATTTCCTTCTTAGATTTTGTTATGGAAACAAGAGAAATAAGAATATATTTTTCCTAGCCTCTGTTTATTTCTCTTTCTGTCTTATAATCAATTTCAGTAACTTTAACAATAAACAGTAAAAATGATAGAGTATACAAAGCCTTGCCCAAGTGAATCCATCATGAAGCTGTGTCTGAAAATGGTTTCCTAAACAGGGGAAATGTGTTTCATACAAAAAGTCCATTTTCTGTTATTGCCTTTTTCATTTGGACTACTAGATGCTATATATTTTAAGGCCATCTTAATAGTTTCCTGTCTCTCAGTAACAAGAATGACTTGTCATAGGGAGCAGTGTAGACACTGTCCATTTGATACACTCCCGAAAGCTGTCTATTTGACACAAGAGTAAATCACCTCAATTCCTTTGTGGAATGAGTTGAATATAAATAAATGAATGAGACACGAGAATAAAAAAAAAATCTGGCCAAGTCTATCAGAAGAAAACAAAAGGTAGGAACACTTAGAGGCCTAGTTTAATATTTTTTAAAAAAGTGACAAGACAAAGAATTATATGTAATAACTGTAAAGGGAGAAAGAATCCTCACTAATACAAAATGCCCATGAAATAGTTTCTTCCTTCTTTAGAAAGAAAGATAATTTTGTAGTTTAAGAATAATAATTCTTTGAAGTTGGAGGGCCAATGTTGTAAAATGATTCTATACTCACCTTTACCTCCACTGAAAAGAATTAGAATTTTCAGCACTCTTTCTATAATTCATCACGTCTAAATCTGAGTAGGAATTTCAGTTTTCATTTTAGGAAATGGGTTTATTTTGGGGGTGTCTTTTTGTTGTTACGTTGTATGTTTTACTTCAATTTTTGGTTTTGTTTTTTGTTTTATTTTGAGAAGACTCCAAAACGTTCTCATTTTTCCTTTTGCAATTAGTGTGTGGTGTACCTCTTAGAGAATTATTATACAAAAATGTTATTGCATTTGACTAATTTTTTTTACTGTTACTGAGATTTTTGGGTATGAAATATTAATAGAGCTATTATTCTATGTCAGGTTTACGGATGAACGTTATGACAACCTTTGTGCCCTATGATTCTCAACATCAAATCTCAGGACGTTTAGCATTAGAATCCCTAGAAGGCTTGTTTAAAGTGCAAATAATCAGGCCCTACTCTAAATTGTCTGAATCAGAATCCCTGAGAGTGGGACTTCAGAATCTGCACTGTAACAGGTTCTTTCTGTGGTTCTAATGCAAACTAAAGTTGAAGGGCCAATGATCTAGTCAGGAGGCTAGAGGAATAAACCATTTACATCGTGCTTGGAGCCCAATACCACCTTCAAAATACAATAGTAACATCTAGGAAAAAGCTTCTCCATGGCAGTTCCTAGCGGAAGAAATAGAAATATGTATTGTACACACACCCACACACACCCACCCACACACACACACACACACACACACACACACACAACTCCCTCTCTCTCTCTCTCTCTCTCTCTCTCTCTCTCTCTCTCTCTAAAAGCACCAGAACGTGTCTTTTGGGATTTTAGAGAAAACCTGAGAGATTTACAGATAGAAGACACTCAATAAGTGCTTGTTGACTAAAGGATCCGGTTGGAGTGAACATATTTTATAATTCCACTCTTCTGATCACTAGCAATTGGATGCTTATAGATGGACAGTGGTATCCATCCATCTACCTCCCTACCTACCTACCTATCATTTATGTATGAAGTCAAAATGATAGTGACTAGAACTCCCCACTCTTCGTTCTTGTGGGGGAAATCAACCACCCCCAAGAATCCGAATTAGGCAGAAAATAACGGAAGGGCCAATCAGATCGCTCTCCGGACTGGCTTCTCAGGGAGGACTGGCGGAAGAGGGAACATAGTTGCCTTCACGCAATCGGACAAAGAAGGCCATGATAGCTCAGGACGGTGGAAAATTCCTTATGGGTTACCAGGCGAGGTGTCAAACCTCGGTGGTGCAGATCGTTGGCCAGGTCTCCCAATCGGAAAACTTGGATGCACCATGGATTCGGTGTTTCCCGAGATGTCAAGGAAATGGTCAGCGGGTCTGGCGGTACCAGTAACAAAAATGGCGGCCAGAGCTTCAGGCTCAGGTCAGGTGACGCAGCCCTTGCTCCCTTCCCACCAGGGGCCCCGCCTCCCGCTCGCTGACGTAGAGGGGGGCGTGCCTGCCCGGAGGCTCTGCTCGGAGGTTAGGAAAACCCAGGGATACACATGCGCAGTGGGGAACTTCAGGCACGGGTCTCCGGCCCGCCCATCGCCCCGCCCCGGTCTGCGGGCGGGGCAGGGCCGAGAGTCCAGTGCTGCGGGTCGGCTTCAGGGACTTCCTTGTTGGGATCCCCGGCCCGGAGTGTCCGGAATCGTAGCCCCGCTGCGCTCACCGGACTGCTAGCCAGAGGCTAGGTCGCAGCCGCAACCCAAGCAGATCCTTCCCCCGCACGCCCCGCGCTCCCCGATATGCCCAACCCCAGCAGCACCTCCTCTCCCTATCCCCTCCCCGAGGAGATTAGGAACCTGTTGGCAGGTAAAGAACGGGAAGGGGGCGGGCAACGCTGCGGGGCGGGGGCGAAGGGACGGCGAGCCGATGGGGACAGAAGCTTTCACTCCGTACCCCACTTCCCCGCGGTCCCGTGTCTCCTGGCCAGGGGGACAGGGTCTGAGAGTGGGAGGGGGCGTGTGTAGAATGTGGGTGCTAGGATGATGGGGAAGCCCTTAGGGACGGCTTATACTCTTCTGTATGCATCGTGTGTGTGTGTGTGTGTGTGTGTGTGTGTGAGAGAGAGAGAGAGAGAGAGAGAGAGAGAGAGAGGGAGGGAGGGAACTGGGAAGGGATCAGTAATGAAAGCAGTTTTCTGGTCAGTGGAGGAGAAGAAGGGTGTAAAGAAGCAAGGAGATGTCTGAGCTACAGATGTTAGGGGTTATGCGATGAAAGGGTTTGTCATTTCTAAAACTCCCATTTTTCTTGAACATTCAGTCCACTCATGTTGAAGACTCAGAAAGGACCTGATTCTCAAATGGCCACTTGTCTTCAGCTTGAGTAACCTATTAAAAAGGAAGGATGTGTTAAAGTCCAACTTCCTGTGTCACCATGAGAGTACTTCAGCTTTGCACCCTCATCTTCCCTTTTTCAGTTTTACCATTTATAGGAACTTACTTTAGGAGTTAAAGATGCAGTTCTTCAAGGCTATATGCTAGGTATGCAGATGTGTATTGTAGCTAAGGGCCAATGAGAAATTTACATTTCTTCATAAGGTAGAAAATAGGGTAACACAAATCTTACCTGTCTTGATGCTCTGGAATTCTTACCATTACTCACTTTGTCATTCATGCACCAGAATTCTGGAAACTGAATTTTGATAGTTTTACTTTAGTTGTCTCTTAAGTATTTATCTTTCAATATTGGTCATGAATATCCTGTATTAAAAGAGTTTCTTTTAGATGCCTATATTACAAGTTGGTTATTTTAACTTGTAAAAAGCAATATCTAAAATGTGACATTTTAAGTAGTAAGTTACAGTTATAGTGTGAGACCAAATCTAATACTCTGCTATACTGTTTTAGAGGTTAGCATCATGAATATGACAGAGAAAATAAAATCAATAGTGTATGGATGCAGACTTAATTTGTGTGACAATGATTACAGTGTGATGAATGCATTTGTGGTGGGATAGTATTTTACTCTAAGAAATGTTTGTTGTCAGTAATGGGTACCACTAAGGGAAATATTGAAAGAACTGAAAAGACATCTTTTATTCCATTATATTAGAGTTTCAAATGAGTACTATTTTGTTTTACTACAGTTAATGCTTTTTGTTATTACAATGTTGGAATTGCTTAGCGTATTATTGTTTAGAGTATTATTTTAATAATCAGATCAGAGTAGTATTTATCATTACTCCAAAAATAGATGTTACCATTTTCAGGATGTTCCAGGTCTAGAACTGAATTCCCCCCCTCTTTTATGAAGGTCTGAATTTTTGAATTTAAGAAATAAAGTACAGACTTTGGGGTGCCTGCTTTTAAAGCTTGACAGCCCCCAACAGTAGACTTTAGATCTATAAGCATACATTTGCAGATAGTATGATATGTACTTTATGAGACCCTTTATTCTCTGATGCCCATATATTACAAGTGTTTCCATATGGCCCTTATTTGAGTAACTTAACTGAAAGCTTAGAATTACATAATATTTAAATCATCTACCAATGCTAACTTTCTGTATACGTTAGCCATCTCTTTCTTTAGATAGGTAATATACTTGCATCATGTCTGAAATCAGCATTTAGAAAGTTATCTTACTGATATTTTCAATATTTCATATTATTGAAGCAAATTACATATTAAAACACATGAAATGTTAAAACATTACAATTTTGGAGATTATAAATTTGCCTTACACTTTATTTTCAGAAGGTATTTTCAAGGTGTATGGCTCTGAGAAAATAATATATCTTAAAGAAAAAAGTGAACCAGTGTTTTTTAGTTGTCTTTTTTTTTAACTTATTCAAAGAAAGCTGACATTTTATATTTGACTGTAGTTACAATCTTTTTTGAGGTAGGGAAGTTTTCAAGAATAAATGCTCTCAGGTTTTTTCCCCACATTTTTCATCCAAAACAAATCTTTTGGAATGGTGCATGATGACTTGTATTGGGTAATAGTATATTGTTAACTATAAAAATTACTAAAACTATAGAAGAATTGGCATTGGCTTGAAATTTATAGCTATTACTGGCTTTCCTAGTTTTTTCTTTGAAACTGAGAACAGAGATATTGGGGGTTGTGGTTAACAATTGAGAGCTCCTGGGATGCATGGCATTGTGCTAGAATTCCAAGGTAGAGAAGTCAAGCACCTAAACTTTTCAGGCGTTTTAAATCCCTTGCCCTCAGAAAAAAAGAATATAAAGTCAAAAGATAATGCCTTTCAAGATAAGAATGTTTGGACATTTTCCTTTGTATTCTATCTGTCTTATTCAAGCCATTATGTGACACGTGTTTTAAATGTTTGACATTTCAACTGCTTGATAGAGGTAGGTGCTCAAATGTAGTCTTACCCACTTATTATTTTCTTTCTTGTTATTTTTCTTTCTGATTATAAAACGTTTAGGCTCTCCCCTAACCCCCTTCTCATTCCTTCCCACTTAAAACAGCAACAACCTTCTATAGAAATGCAAAACCCATAGAGGATATCATTCTTCACTGGCATTTAATGGTACTCTTGAAAAAGTGGCTCTATAATTTGTTACTTATTTATATTTCTATGGAATCGGTATTTAAATCTTGAAAGCCTATACTTTTTATAAAAGTGGAGCTATTCTTCGTTTCATGAATGGAAAAATGTTTACAAATTTCTGTTGTTAAAAGCAAATTTTGAACTGCCATATAAAGGCAATCGTTAATATTTTTCTTTTTAAAATTCCGTTAAATTTTTTAAAATTAAATTTATTGGGGGACATTGGTTAGTAACATTATATAGGTTTCAAGTGTACATTTCTATGACACATGATCTGTATATTGCATTGTATGTAATTTTTTTTCACAACAATGGAAGAACAGGTTTAGCCTGGATAATTAGAATCAAAGGATAATCCCAAATCTTGTCCATTTAATCTTCTCCTACATCCAAATATTTTGACTAGGACTAACAGCAAGAATAATCTTGATTTATGTGAGTTTTTCCTCCAGGCAGCCAAGAAAGTAAGAGGAACTGGAACCACCCAACCTCCATATGGTTACTCACCCTTTGAATACTGGAGTGTTAGTATTTTGCAGTCAGATATTCTCATTCATTTGCTTTAGGACAACACATGTAAAAAGGAAAAGTGGAAGAAGATGTTAGTGTCTTTATTAAATTAGAAAATGAGACCAATATTAAAAGAAGAATATAGTGGATATCAATGCTCTGAAAAATCAAAACCAGACCAAACAAACAATAAACAAAGTGGCTATGTGGTTCCTGTAAAGTGACCTTGAGATTTTGTTCATCTGGCAGTCTTGCATTGAAATACTGCGTTTTCCCCTATTGGGGATCTCCAGGACACTTTTGTGTTGTTGTTTTTTAATTTTCACAAATTATAATCAATAATCCCTTTGGGGGCATTAGGTAAAGAATGCAATTCAACTGAAATAGAGGCAGATTTTCTTTTTCATTTCTTTTTTAACTGCTAGTAAAATATGGTTTGATTTCCACCTTTCCAAAGTCCCATTTATAATTTGGTCAACATTTTGGTTTTATTTTTCCTATGAGAATTATTTATGGTATATCTAGTGTCCTGTAACTTTCTTCCGGGGCATTGGCTGAGTATGTAAAGGGAAGAGTGCCACCTACTGAGTCACCAATAGTCACCTATTTCTTTAACACCTGGATTTTTCTTCAGAGCAAGAACAAGCCAGTCCCCTTTTGGCAGTGATAATTAATGAGCATAAAGTTGATATGAAAACATTTTATCTCAAAATGAAATCAGTCTATGACAACTCTTAAGATATTCTCTTCCAGAAATAAGAAAATGTGTTTGTAAGCCAAGGGGCCAGAAATGCACAGTTCCTTATATGAGTCAGATTAACAGATGCATTAAGATGTGATGTTAGGAAAATTATTTACCTATCTTAAGCATATGATGTCCCACTTTTTCTTGGGAGGGGATCTTTGGGGCTGGCTTGTTTTCCCCATGGCTCTCCCTTGGAAGTATTCTCATTTCAGATTACTAAGTAAGGCTCTTGATAGTGCGAACAGTTTTTTATAGTTACTCAATCCAAATGATCACTGGTTTTCTGTTTAAAAAGTAGGGATTTTAAATATACTAAAAAATGAGCAGTCTATAAAAATTTTCCAAATGAGTTTATCTCTACTTTATCAGCACTAACGTCTTACTGGAAAGACGATAGAAACAACAGAGTAGGAAAAGCCTCTGGTGATTTGAAACAGTTCAGTTGTCTCTCATAAATTTAAGATTAAGTGTCATATATGGGTGATAAAAGTGGCATAGGCTAGTTTTTATATACTCATTACTCACTTAGTTTGTCTTTTTCAATTAAAGCCAAGTCTATTTTTTTCATTCCACTGAGTTTACATTTCTTTTTCAATCACATACTGAACACATGATAATAGATGCTGCCTACCAGTGAACATAGTGTAAATCTCAGACTAATGTGTTATTCACTGTGGCTTCTTTGAAAATGCGTGGTAAAAAGATTTTGATCATCATAAGGTGCTGTTTATCAAGAGTCATCTTTTAGAGGTGAAAGATGTTCATCTCTGTCCTTCAACAGCCTAGTTTTCTATCAAAATAAATTATTTAGCTTTCAAAACCAATTTTGAAAATTTCATCAGCTGATAGGATATAAGGCTCAGGTATGTCTTCTCTAAGAACTCCTGTGCTTGTTCATGCCTCTTCTTCCATGTTAGGAAAGTCCACAGTTCAGCCATAACCTGTAAACGTGCGAGGCAATCAAGAGGAAGACATTGATGAAGGCAATCGATAACTTTTCAATTAACCATTTTCCAACTGTGGGCGTTTGGCTCCGTGAGGTACATGTGCCCCGTTTCATTTTTATGTTTCACCCTTAGGTGTGTGTGGTCAGCCACATCTCCTTTTAGCAGAGAAGCAAAGCATGTCTTCTTGTTCCAATGCCAGCTTAAAGTTTGGCTGGGATCCTTACCACATTAAGTTTGGTGATAACACCTCAGTGAATACAAACGGAAACTTGGCCCTATTCATAAAGTAGAGAAAGATGTGGAATTAAGTAGTAAAGCCATTTGGGGTGTAGTGTGGTTGGTTTTACACTTATTGATCTGGTGCTGAGCAAATGGTAGTTGATTCAGTTTAGTTCTTGCCTTCCTCTTCTATACAGTTGAGACCATCGCAGAGGCTGTGTGTGTGTGTGTGTGTGTGTGTGTGTGTGTGTGTGTCCATTCAGGGAGGTATTGGGTGGTGGGGGGACAGCTGAAGCCACCAGGTGTTACCTTTGTGACTTGTTTACAACCTCCAGCCTGGAGTCATATTCCCGGCTGTTTGCTGGTGGAGGATGGTAAGGGCAAGTGGTCAAACATCCGCTTTCTTCCAGAGTGGGAACCTGTGCTGTGTACTCAGCGTCAAGAAGCCCACAGTTTGTTTGATTATTTGCAAGAATTTAAAGACTGTTCTAACCTCGTGTGGTTTCATCTTTTCATTATGTGTAGCAGTTGGTAGAAAACAGTTAACCTTTATGTGTGTGTGTGTTAGATACCTATCCTAGCCACTCAGGTGGCAGTTTTTCTAAGGTGGGGGCGCGGAATATAAGTTCAGAAAAAGGAAAGAGGACAATTGGAGTACCATTCGGTGATTTGGTGTGTGCTACGTGTTGGCCTCGTAGGGGTCGAGATGGCTTGTTGAAAGGTTTCTCAAGTGAAACTGCTCGAAGATTGCTGAGCCAATATATGATGTCATCGTTCAATTTTGTTTTCAGACCTTACATTTATCTACAGAGCTATGGTAAACCTGATCCTATGGAGGCCCTCTCCCCCAGATCTTTACAGTCTTACTGGGCGATGTGTACTCCTGACAGCATAGAGGAGTAACAGGAGCAAAAAGCAGCACATTCACAGCCCAGTCCCTGGGATAACTTTTTCCTCCGTGATTGACTTGAGGGCAAAGACTGATGGAGATGGGGCTAATTCTGGGGATGCCCGGGGCGCTGATCTGCAGGGGGCGGGGGTAAGACCTAGTGCTTGGGGGCCTCGGAGAACCGAGTTTCTCCTCTCCCATGGCGAGTGCGCCCGTGAGTGGAGACCTCCTTCCGAGGAGGAGGCATTCTGACTCACAGGCCCACAGGCAAGCCAGAAGGCGGGCTGACCTTTTCTTGCAATCGAATTATGGCTGTTCCCCGACCTACAGGCGGCCCGGAGTCTGCACTCCGCCCGTTAACGCGGGGACACGACCCCTGAAGGAAGGTGGGAGAGGGCTAGCGCTGCCTGCGGTACGGTGCGCAGGGCCAGTCCAAGCACAATGAAAAGCTTCAGATCTCTTTTCCAGCCGCCGGAGGAGCGCGGGCTTCGCCCGGGACTTTTACTGCTCGCTTTTGAAATATTACCCGGCTCCGAGCCGCAAAGCCGCGGCAGATCCAGCCCCATTTGTCTGGCGAAGGTGCTGCCCCCAAACCCAGCGCTCCCTTCGCACAGCTCCCACGGCGGGGACCCCGGGGTTTAACACTCCGCGCGTCGAATGCCTCGGACCCCAGAGCCCACGCTCCCCCCGGGGAAGCCCAGGGACTTTTCAGCGCCGGTCGCCCGGTCTCTGCCTGGGACCCGGCGCAGGCCCCGCTGGTCCGGAGGGTCCCCTGTGCCCGGAGAAGCTGGTTTCGTTGGATTTGAAAATAAGTGGGCACAGTGTGGTTTTTCAGAAAACACACACACCAGATTGCAAAAACTTAAAAACCTACCCGAGTCAGCGGGCACCAACAAACTAAGATTATTGCAGTCATGGTTTCCACTTTAAAACTCTTATTTGTTAAAAAAGAAAAAAGAAAGAAAGAAAGAAAGAAAGAAAGAAAGAAAGAAAGAAAGAAAGAAAGAAAGAAAGAACCCAGCAAAGCAGTTTCTACATCTTCCTGGTCTCTTTTGAGAAGTATTTTTTTAAAATTAATGTCTATTAAACCATTTTAGTTGCCGTAAACCCCTTTCCTGGAATAAGTTTAGGAATAAATACATGGAGACTTCTCTAAAAATATAGATCTTTTCCCCTTGCCCAATCTCTGAACCTCCCCCACCTGCACCCGGAAAACAAACAAACAGCAACAGCAGCATCGCTGGTTCCCGCAGCCCCACTCTCTCACAAGTACTTCCTCCTAAAATACTGGCAGGGATCCGGGTTTTAACAACCTTTTTGGAGAGTATTGGGAAACACTGTGTAGAGCATCGCAGCTTTTGATGTTTTCTGTTTTTTTCTGGAACTGAAATGACCTTTTAAAGAAAAAATTCTTGGGCTGTAATTCGTTCTGTTATTGCTTCCGGAGATAGAAAATAGATCCCGTTTGTTTAAACTTGGATTGTATAATGAAAATGTAAAATAGGCAATTAAATACTCGGGGATGAGGGAATTAAAGACTAACACGGAGGGGGAGCAACATTAAGCTGACTCGTCACCAATCATTGTGCCCGGGATTCTCGCAGGGGCTGAGTCGGGTTGGAAGGAAGAATCAGTGGAGATGCTGCTCCTTCCCACTCCACTTTCTCAGCAGATTTATTGTGACCATCTCAGAGCAGCCAATGAGCGTTTCCATTTCAGCGGATACTTGAATGTCCCAAGTGTGTGTGCTCCTGTGGGTGCAAAATGTAAAGAGTGTAGAGGAGAGCACTTTTAAAAAAGCGTTTTATTACTTTGAACTCACCGGAGAAGTCTGGGTCTAATTTGCACTGGTACCGGGTTATGCCCCTCTGTCCTCTTCAAAAACATGGGCAGCTCAAACCAAGTGAAGCTGTGACACTTTGCTTTCAGTTTGTTTAGAGACTCACTTTTAACATTAATATCAGAAAGCTACTTTTGAAAAAGTATATCAAGATTAAATTTTCATTCTTGCACTTACCATGTTGATTTAGGGAAAAATTACTGTTACACATTTATTGTGAATATAGAGAACAACAGCTTATCAACTTTGCTCATGGTCTCAAGATACCTTTGTGATCAAGAATTTAAAATCGATTACATTCCATCTCAAACACTAGGTTTTAAATTGTTAATTATAAGTACAGTTGAAAGACTCTTGTACTGCTTTGAAGTAACACATGTAACATTATTGTATGTCTTGATACTACCTTTTTATCAGTGTGAGTTGGGAGACAAAGTAGTTAAGTAAAGAGAAAGTAAAACATACTTTTCTTCGCTATGAAATATGGATGGTTTACTGTCAGACCTACTTGAAAAATTTTTATGATTTCCTCTGTATTAGAGATCTCAAAATGGGATTTAAAATTCTGTATATAAAGTTAATTTAAAGTTGTACAATATTTCATGAACAATAAGAATGGAGCTATTATAGAATCATACTGGTAAGGATTTGTTAGAATTTTATACTAGAGAGAACTAGATAGCAGAATAATTTAGAAGTTTATTAATTTTTTAAAAAGAGGATATATGGAAATGTTATATGAGGCCATAGAAATTTTATCTCTAGGTTACTATATTTTTAAATAGTGGATGAATGTATTGTTGCTACTTATTCCTTTATTTAAAGAAATGTTTCAGGTAGTAATACCAAGGCAAGAACACACAAAACCACACAATTGATTATCTTTTTTATTTGAGGGTGGCTGGCCAGAGTGGGTGGGGCAGGTAGGAAGGAGGAGGTTTGATTTGGGGAATCTTGGCTAGAAAAGGAGATTTATTTTTTCCTTTTAAAGTATTGAACACCTGAAAATAGATTACAATGGGAAAAACAGGCCTTGCCAGAAACATTAGCTTATACTGGAGTAATATTTTGAATGACCTAGTCATACAGGAACTCACAAAATACTATTAAATGGTAGTAGCACATGGATAAAAGCTCCATGCTTGCTTTTGTAGGAATTTGTTTTATGGGGTACCATACTTTATTAAAACTTGTATGCTTCTTCCTGGTTTAATGATGCCAAACATCCAAATAGCATTTGCTGTGCTAAGCATAAGTAGAGCATACAAATTTTATTAGCTAACTGGTGAACAAATTTGTCCAACTTACTATTTGAAACATACTTCAACTGTTATGCTTTGGACTGATAAATAACTATAACAGATTGTACAGATATTAACACTTATGGATAGAAACAATCATTGTCCTATTTGTCTTCACAAAAAAATGATTCTTTCTTACAATTTGTATCCTGTTTCTTATATTTTATGGTTCAGATGTTGAAGCATTTGTAGCAGACATACTGAAAGGGGAAAATTTATCCAAGAAAGCAAAGGAAAAGAGAGAATCTCTTATTAAGAAGATAAAAGATGTAAAGTCTATGTAAGTCACTTACTTGCCTTTTATTATTAATTTTTTACTTAGAAGCAACTTTGTAATTAATGTTTTAATAAAGAATTGATTGTCATTGAATTAAAATTGTAATGTTACTCAGTTGCTGTTAAGTATTTATAGAGGACAATATATATTTTCACTATAATAGCTTTAAAAAACATTTGCTTATAATAGCACCCTTTTTTGTGAAGGTTTATGAATATGTATTTTTGTAAGCATTCTAGCAAAATTCAACTGTTTATTTTGCTTAGGTGAGGATATATTTGTTTTAAATGATAAGACACAGGTTGAGAACTTTAATATAAATATGGAAAATAACCACCAATACTGAAATTAATTGATGTAAATTGTAGGTATTAAAGTTATGTTCTCATTTTACTACTATAACTTAGGTTTTTAAAAATCCTTTTATTACAAATCCATAAATCTTTTGGGATTATCATTTCAGGATAAGAGGTAGTTTTTTTTCTCCAAACATATGTTTATAATATACATTTTAAAATAGCTTTGAATTACTGTCACTTATTAGATCTTGTTTTGATTTGTCAGTCCTCATTTTAAAATATAATGCTCTTGTTTTATTTTGCAGCTATCTTCCGGAATTCAAAGACAAAGGTAAATTTTCAAGTTTGTCAAACTTGAAATTCTTTTTCTTTGTGGCTGATCTGACACACAATGAAATGTGATAGTTGGAATCAAAATTTAAATGTCTGACTGTATACTTAGACTTTCAAGATGAGAGTGCTAGCTCCCCCTGCTGAGAAAAAAATTAAAAAGTACACCCAGGATCTCCTCTGCACAAACCTTCTGATGAAGAAATCTCCGTTAGTTCACATTCTTAGGTTTTATGTGTCTTAGAGTCCATTGTGACAGAAATTGGTTAAGAAAGGTCTGTCTTTGCAGTTATTCGTAGAATAATTTGGCGAAGCAGAGGTGAGATACCAACCCAATGCCATTTAACACTGCAGAGATGATTTCATAGTAGTGATGGGAGCAGGGGGCCCCAGGGCTGGGTACTTACAACGTTTTAAGGATAATTGTTTTAAATTAAAACAGGATCAATTTTTGTCAAGAACATAAGTAAAATATTTTTCAAATGCTGGTTTTTACTATCCTTTTGATATGAATAACTGTATGCCATAGAAATTTTCAAAGAAGGAAATTCAATTTCTTTTTTTTCTTTTTGAAATACGTGGGAGTGCTGGTTACCTGACGGTCTTCCTTTAGATTTGAGAAACAGCTGCTCAGCACACTGAAAACCGAGTCAGGAGAGGCGTAGGAAGTCCCTGCTTGTTCACATCTTTAATTCTGTAAGGCCCATACTTGCATGATGCTAATTCATAGGTCATGACCTGAGTCCTGTGAACGCTGGTATGAGGGTCACAACATGAGGTCAGTTAACCTACGCAGAGCTGGGATCTGTGTTTGGGCGAAAACAGTATGACATCTTCTAACTGGGGTTAGCAGATACCGCAGAGTAATTCATATCGCTGCCAACTGATAAGTGAGAGAGTAGTGACAGTTTCAATAAACCAAGTACTTAGCCAGACAAGCCCCAAATCAAACAGTTAAAAAGAAACCATGGTACTTTTCACGTTAAATCATTAAGGTTGTTGTGATTGGAGGGAATGAGATTTTTTTCCATTTTAATTTTTTAACACTGTTCAAGAGAAGAGCAGGGACACTCCTCCTTCCCACAAATACCCACTTTTTGATAGTCTACAACAAACCCTAAACTATGGGTTTAATTAGGTTCGTTTTGCTTAGTCGAATGTAGAAACAATAAATTTATACATTGTATTATGGTAACTTTTATACAGTGTACTGATTATAGAGGAATATTAGATTTTGCCTTTCTTCTTAAAAGCACATTTTGTACTAGGGATTATTCGTCACTCTCGCATTGTGACTTACACATTAAGAAAATTTGAAGCTAAGAAAGCATGATAATATGAAGTCATTGTCTGGTCGCATATGATTCAGTAATAGGGTAGGAACTTTCCCTTCGGTATTCTGGTTTAGGACTTGTTCAGGTGTGTGGATATTAAAATTACATTACTGAGATACGTTCTTGGTCTCTAAAGAGAATGCAAGTTTATATAGTATTTGATAGAAACTGAAAAATGAGCCTAGAATAAGAGTTCAAATAACACAGAATTCAGAGATTCCCCATAATCATTTCCCTCTGAATAAGTCATTTGTAGTTCAGTACTGCCGTACTGAGTTAACTAATCACCAGGAGTGCCTGTTCAGAAGTGAGCCTGTGGATAAATTAGATGTATACCTTGGAGAAATATGAGAAGCTGAGCAATTCTATGCCATCTTACCCCAAAGTACATTCAGCTTTGTTCTAGCAGGACCATTCCTGTAGTTTATTAGGAATGGTAAACTGAAGGGCACATTTAATAGTTGCAAAGTAATTGTTCACGATACCTTTTAAACAAAAATAGGGATTTGTTAATGATCAGATGCTACACTGAGTAAGTTCATGCACCCATGCATGTTTTGAAAGGGCTGCTTTTCTTTTTTCTCTTACGTATTCCCCTTGGGGTTTTGGAGTGTCTTCATCCAAGGTGACCTGGCAAGATTCCTTTCAGCTGTTTTCCTGTTCTTTCTCTTTCCCTCCCTCTGTTCTCTCAGGTCAATATGGGGTCGCAGTGAAGTGGACAGGGGCTGTTTTCCTCCTGTTTCCTTTGGACTCCTATTTGTTTCACATACTTTATTATTATTTTTTCAAATGACAGTTAACTACCATGTTAATATCATTATTGGGAGGAAAAAGGACCAGGTAGTGAGTTCTGAAGTAGAATGAATTAATCCAGGTTTATTCATTTCTATTAAGTGAGCTGTTAGTTTCTCCAAGGTACACAACGGTTTAATGCCCTTCCTGACTACCCTTTACATCTCCTCCTCCCTACACTGTAGATCAGTGGTTCTCAACCTTTCTAATGCTGCGACCCTTTAATACAGTTCCTCATGTTGTGGTGACCCCCAACCATAAAATTATTTTCGTTGCTACTTCATCACTGTAATTTTGCTACTGTTATGAATCGTCATGTAAATATCTGTGTTTCTCGATGGTCTTAGGCTCTACAGCAGCGGTTCTCAACCTGTGGTTCGCAACACACAGGTTGAGAACAGCTAGCAGGGTCGCCTAAGACCATCGGAAAACACAGATATTTACATGACGATTCATTAACAGTAGCAAAATTACAGTGATGAAGTAGCAACGAAAGTAATTTTATGGTTGGGGGTCACCACAACATGAAGAACTGTATTAAAGGGTCGCGGCATTAGAAAGGTTGAGAACCACTGCTGTAGATGCTACTCCCCCATCGTGAGACCGAACAGTGCAGACTTGACTGTTAGCAGTATTTCACTTCTTAAAACCATTTGAATTGATACATTAAGCTGCATAGATCTCAGAGTAAGATTTGTTTTTAATTCCAATTTTTTGGATGAGAATAGTTTGTATTATAAGAAACTTGTCCATTAAATTAAGTTTTTACTTGCTGTTTATATCCATTTCCATAGCAAGCTGTGGTCTTAACACTCCCTTTTCAGTTCTTTACTTCCTTAAGGTCCTCATTTTTATCTTTTCATATCCTGGAGTCTAGATTCTCCATTGAGGAGGTCTGACAAATTGTGACTTTAGAATAAATGATCAGTTGGTTTTCTAAATTCCTTAATTTTGCTTGTAAATGAGAAAGATTTGAATCTAAGCAACGAGGACCTATCTCGCTTAGTCTAGTCCCTGTTACTCACTTGAAATATCGCCTCTTCTACCTAGAATAGAGTTCCTTCTTGTGTCCTTCAAATATTGTACATTACAGAATTATGGGCTAGCCCTGGTTTCCTATTCTTAGTTGCCATATAGCCCAGTAGTATAAAGTATATCTGAATATAGGCTTTATGTACTAGGAATATGTTCATTTTAGAATTATTTTAGACTAGAACTATGATTATTTTAGAATTTGTTCTGTGTCACATAACAAGGTCATAGGTCTCTTAAATATAACTTGAAATAACTGAGTAAAGACTGTTATTGAATGAGTATTAAGTATAATTTTCTAATATATGTTAGGTGACAAAAAACTTTACTTATAGTTGTATCTTGCCCTTATGTTAGTCTTGTTCTACTCCCGTGATGACTTAGGTGTGATTATTTTCTGTATAGAATGATTAAGATAATGTGAAGATACTTATGCATGACACATAGCAAGTGTTCAGTAAATATTATATTCTCAGATTCAACTTCATTTATCAAGAGGATTTAAGTAATAAATCTTGATTTATAATTCAGTTTTCAAATAGTTTTTGAGGAAATTTTTTAAAAAATATATTTTTATTGATTTCAGAGAGGAAGGGGAAGGGAGAAAGAGAGAAACATCAATGATGAGAGAGAATCATTGATCGGCTGCCTCCCATAGGCCTCACACTGGGGATCAAGCCTGCATCCCAGGCATGTGCCCTTGACCGGAATAGAACCTGGGACCCTTCAGTCCGCAGGCTGACGCTCTACCCACTGAGCCATGCCGGCCTGGCGAGGAAATTTTAAATTACTAAAAGAAGGGCATGATACTCACATGAGAAATACTTCAAGAGAAGATTTTTTCATATTCGTTAGTTATCGGTGCTTTAGAAAACACGAATCTATTGTTTTCAGTTCCCTTAGGTACCATAGCTATTCTCCTGTAAAATATTTCCCTCTAATTAAAAAATTAATTTTGTCCATTGATATTGTTAAATATGTATAGATTTACTTAGAAGGCAATTTTCATTGACCTCATTGGTATTATTAAGTTAATTAATGGAATAAACTGCTTTTTAAAATAGCAGGATTGGTAGGGAAGAAAGGATCCATTTTAGTTTGTCCTGATGGGATCCTTAAGAACGGCAGAAAAGTCAGAAGTTTGGGTGACCTTCAATTTCTTTTCTTGTCTCTTTCCTGACTTGGTGTAAGTTCTCTTGAAAGTTAGCTCCTCAGTGAAATCTGAGCAGATAACTTGTAGCCCTCCCCCACGCCTGCATCTCTGGCTTCGTACAAATGTGTGAAGCATGTTTGAGGTTGGGGACCTGTAGTAGAAGTATATGGCAGAGGCAGTGCTTGAGAAGTGCTATTCTTATTTGAAAACTCTGCCTCACATTTGCACACTATAAATTAGTGCTTCTATGGTAGAAGAGTTATGAAGAGAATCTTCTTATTTGTGGTGACCTAAATCTTTCCAGAATTTTATAATTAAACTATAGATTCCCTTAAGAAATGACAAGTTAAATGTGTAGTTCTGTCTATTTAGCTGTATTTTATTACTTCTGAAATTAGTTTGGACAAATGAACTGAGTAGAGAATTAGAAATTAATTTGTTTTCACTCAAGTAATTCTCCACTGCCCCCACATTTATCTTTCATGCTTTGTAAGTTTTAGGTATATTATTTAGTTTAAGGTTTACCTGATTGTGTTTAAAATAAGACTGTATTTGACAAAATAAGCCGTACATTGGTTAAATCAACCTCAATGGTGGTAGAAATCATGATGTTTAGTTACTACTGTTGGGCTTTATATCTAGGCATTTAGGGAAATGCTAATTGATGGTGAGCTGGATAAAACAGAAGGCATAATAGTGATTTGAACACAACTATTATAAATTTAAAATGTTTTTCCGAGAAATATGTTGCTTTGGTACGATTAAGCCTTCGTTTTCCTGTGATGTTTTAGTTGCCACTGAATATGGGAAGGGAAGTCTCGGATCATTGTTTTTTAGACTGTTAACTTTGTATCATTAATTAAACTTTTGAAAGTTGTGGGATAAATCAAATGCTTTTCTAGGGAAACAAGAAACAGTATTAATGAGCAACAACCCCATAATTATCCTTGTGAGTACATAACAGGGACACATTCATGTCTTTTCTTTGTGCAATAACTTTTACAAAGAAGTATTTTTAAACTGATCATTAATTTTATGACCACTGAAATGAGATGCAAAATTTATGCTGTTGTCACTGGCACAGGCTCAAGGCACCACTGACATTATGTGTGATTGTAATAGAATGGCTGCCAACTAATGATTCTGTAGACATTTCATTTGAGGATGCTTTTCTTTTAGATGTCTGATTAGTCTGTAATGCTTTCAATTATGTCTGTAAATTGTATTGGATACGTTTACCTGATGCCCTTCGTTACTTTGGAGTTCAGTTTTCTATTACATAAACTCAAGTTGAACATTTTCCTTTGCAGGTATAGCTGCAAATACTCAGCCTATGGGGGGAAAAATACATTGCACTACTCAACAGCGACCCCTGTGTTCAATTAAAGCTCCTTATAATGCAGCAGGTCTTTATTGGGTTGAAAAAATAATTAGGGAGCGGGGAAAAGGGATAGATCATCACTGGAACAACAGTAAAATGAAGAAGACTATATTGAAAAATGATGTGGCCTTTCAACTTAATGCAGGCTAAAAAGGGAATAACCCTGTATAGATACCACTGAAATCCTTATTATTTACTTTCTGAGCTACTTCAAGGAAAGCTTAGAAAGCTGGTGGTGGTGGGGGAGAGGATATGAGTCCAGTAGCAACACTAAATTCACATGGTCTTAGATAAATATAAATATCACACCAATTAAAAAAAACAATAACATTTGAGATGAGCTACAGAATGGGTGTGTTTAACACAATTTCTCTCTCTCTCTCTCTCTCACACACACACACACACACACACACACGTTAGTATATATAATCCAAAATTGTTTTTTTAATAAAACAAAAACCGCAAAGGTCTTTAATATGCCATTGACCAATTTTGTGTAGAATATTCATAACTCATATTAAATATTATTGAATTTGTAGCTTTAATAATGATCTTTATGTTGTGTGTGTGCATGTGTGTATGTATGTATATGTGTGTGGACATACACAAAATATATAAAGGATATTATTTAAGGATAAATTAATTCTGATTTTCTTTCTTTTACATTGAATTTATTGGGATGATATTGGTTAATAAAATAAATGGGTTTCACATAAATAACTCTATAATTCATCATCTGTATGTTGTATTGTGTGTTTACCACCCAACTCAAGTCTCCTTCCATCACCATTTAGCCCCACTTTACACTCTTCTACCTTCCCTCACCCCCCTGATTTTCAAAACTTTTTAAGCTTAACTTTTTCAGCTTATTTCCCCATAGACCTTAATAGACTTAAGCCCAAGCATATGAATATTTTTCAGAATCCTTTCCATATATTCATTAATTTCAGTGTTGTATTTTTATATTTGTAATATGCTGAGTGCGAGCTCTGGTAATGTATTTGAAGTATCCTAATACTTTTTTTTTCACAGCAAGATTAATTTTAGAGTTAATGATATGAAATATCCTTTGAAAATTCACCTTATAAAAAATTCTTTCTTTATTAAAAATATAAGGGTACTCTAGCAACTAAGAGCAATGGAGAATTTTGTGATCTTTACTACCACGTATTCCATGAGCTGTCACTCTATGTTCACACATATTTTTACTAGCACTTTATG
The DNA here is from genome assembly GCF_963455305.1 of Plecotus auritus. Taxonomy (NCBI): domain Eukaryota; kingdom Metazoa; phylum Chordata; class Mammalia; order Chiroptera; family Vespertilionidae; genus Plecotus; species Plecotus auritus. The sequence goes on along the minus strand of NC_137775.1, from coordinate 181,139,990 downwards.
AGGTTCTCTCTGACCTCATGTTTTAAATCAGAGCACTTTCTTTCCACAAGGAGAAATATTGTAAGGGATCACTAATGTTCTGAAAAAAAAATACATTGAACATCTTGTAAGAAAGAGAAATTAAGATTTGAAGAATGAGTAGTATGTGTATGTGCTCCTTGCCATTTTAACTGGGGAGGAAACATCACCATACATGGTGCACCCAGTGGTGGAGTCACTGAGGGCAAGAAGTAGTCTTCTCTATATTCTGCTCTTAGTGTCTAGATTGGAGATCCCGCCTTTTCTTTCAGGATCAGGGTGACAAATGCTGATGAAATATCAACATGATAAGGAAATAGAGATGAATATTGATTTTTCAAGTTACTTTGACGGTTTTGTCTTGAAAGAGGCTATGTTCCCTACCAAAACTATGTTGACAAATAGTGCTACCTAACAAATGGATGTCAGAGGATACAGATATCCCTTGGAGCGACTGGTAGCTTTAATCTGGGTCTTTTCCAAAAGGAATGCTGTAGGTGTTCTGGGGTTCCCAGGGAGATTTCCACCATGCTTTTTGGCTAATCCCTAAGGCAGCTGGTTTTCTCTTGAATTGTTAACAGAGAACTAGAATTGGTAACAGATAATTGGTATCGGATTAAGTATATATTTTTCTTTGTTGTTGGATATGGGTACAAAATGAGTGCTTATATATAACTGGGCTAGCAAATATCTGAAACCCTCTTTTTAAAAAATCATTCTAATGAGTATGTGGGGAAAATCCAAACCACAAGATTTAATTGTGGGGATTAAATGGCTTCAAATTAGCCAACCAGCCAACCAGCAAACCAGCCAACCTAGGATTTGGAAATCATGTAGAAAACTGGCTAGAACATTAAGCCTGGCTAGAACACTTTACGGTAGATAAAAAATAGTTGCATTTTCAAGAGCAGGATTTCTGTATGGGAAAAACTGCTTTAATACTCGTATAAATCTTTTAAATTTAAACAGGCTTATTTACCAACTAGATAACTTCTGTTTTCATTCAGTGATAGCTCACCATTTTAAAATTTATTCTAATGTTATCCTGTGATTTTTAATGAAGACAAAAATGTTCATATGGCTTTGAATTATCAATTTTTCAAATATTGAGTAGGTAAATGTAAGTTGAATAATTTCTGTGTACTTCCCGTGTTTTGTTTTTGTCGTCCTTGTTATCATTATTTTGGCTTCATTTGTTTGTTTATTTTGGATACACACTCTGTTTTACCCTGCTTCTTACTTTTTTTATTCATCTTTGTTGAGACCATCATAATTTTAAAACTTGAGTCCTTTTGTACCTGAAATAAACACTTGTATACTGACCTTCAAAAACTCTTAACTTTATCTAAATTACAGTGGATCTACATTAAAATAGGACCCGTTCTTACAGTTCAAAAGTTTTCTTTGTTTTTTGCTTATGACAGTGACTAAATTTAATAAGAAAATTTACCTCTTCTGACAAGTAACGTTTTTAAGATGGCTAAATTATAAAAGGTTTTTCTCTGATTCTCTTACAGGTGATGCAGAAGATGGGGACGAATATGATGATCCTTTCTCTGGGGCTCCAGACACTATTTCATTAGCCTCAGAAAGATACGATAAAGATGATGAAGCTCCCTCTGATGGTATGTGATATTTTCCCATAGAATATACCTTTTGACACTAACACCAAATAATGCAACGTGTAGAGATGGTGGTCTTGTCAGAAAGCAGATAAATGCGCAGGCTTCAGTTAACTTATCTTTACCGGAACCTCTTAAGGAACAGAAGAGCTCTCTCTAGTGGTTTTCCTAAGTATGTGGTTCCTTCATTTCCTAGGAAATTTTCTTTACTGGAATCTTGGGAAGAGTGCTTGCATCATCATATGAATATTATTAGTAAGTTAGTTGATTAATTTAATATTATAACATTCTTGCTTAATTTTAGTATGCTGCTAATGGCTTGTTGTATTATTTATTTTATAAATAATGAAAAAGGTTTTTGATCTCTTTTTTCCCCCTGAAAACTTCATATATAATTAGTTCATAAAATATTAAATTAATTATCCCTACATTGCCTACTCACATTGAGACAGGTTTTCATCAAATGTTTCTTTTAATACACATTTTCATTTTTCTGATTGTCACCTAAAACTGCCCCACACTATGCGGTAATATTATAGTGCTTTGTATTAATTGGATTAGCAATAAAATCGAGTGTTTATCTCTTAGTAATTTTTTAAAACTTGCCAAAGTTATGAAACTTGTTTTTCGTGTAGTGTGTGCTTTCTCTGTTATAGCCAGTTGAGTGCATCTGTATTATAGAGATCTCGTCAGGGTGATATGTAGTTAGTTATAAATTAAGAATGTGTATCGATAAATTAGCCATGCATATTAATTTGTGGCACTCAAAGTTTCGCAGAGACATAGAAATGAGTAATGCCTTCTGCCACTATATGATGATCAAACTGTGCAGTTCCATCTCTAAATACAATTGCTGAATGAAAATATGCTTCCTGCAACAGAGCACTCCACATTTTATGGTATCCAGATTATTCCCTTTGGAAACATAAATTGCTTTTATGAGGTATAAAATTATGTCTATTGCAGAACAGGGATAAGTCAAGTACATGCATAAGTGATAAACATTCTAACCACTGATTCAGAACAACACAATCTTTTCTTTATATTCAGAACTTTGTACAGTGTGTAGCAATAATAATCATATCCATTTGATGTTGAATTTTACATTTTGGTAAACATTTAATTTCTATTTTTAAAGGGATTTTTTTCCCTTTTATTTTCTATCTGTTTTTTAAGAAGACGCTCCCTGCTCTTCGGTCACACTTGCTATCCAAAAGAGAGCACCACCCTTTCTAACCTGATCTTCAAAAGCATTTCTACTAGAAAATGTTTTATAATTGATAAAATAATACGTTCAGGCAAAATTATGAATTATTATTTGAGTTGAACTATTTTCCAGGCACATTACAATGATTCGTTTTGCTTCTCTGTAAAATATGGATAGAAATGAGTATGTGATGTGTGTGTGTATGTATACATATACAGAGACAGAATATTTATACTCACGAGAATATACATATGTATATGTGTATATACATGCACACATGGAATATTCATAGAATATATACACTCAGGATTTCTCAAAACAGTATAAATATTTTGATGTACAAGGGGAACTTATATGCATTCTTAAAAATATTCTTAAAAACCTAAGAAATCCAACAATTAAATATCTATAAGAGCCAGTGCTTTTGTTAGAAAAAGTAAATTATTATTAATTCCCTTGTTATAGAGCATTTACATGATTATTGTGTTTTCTTTTTTATGAGTAAGTTATTATGTTTATTCAATAACCAAATAAACAGGAAATACATTGATAGTATAAAAATTTATTGTTAAAAGGTTACTTTATAAATACTTGAATATTATTTAATAACATTTATAACACCAAATTTCTTATTAAATATTGGTGCATTTTCATTATTGTTTATGTAAGCTATTCTTAAGCAGAATTAAAATTTAACTTTTAGTATTATTCATTTTTTGTATATAAATAATACCATTTTGATATTTTACATTTTCTTCTGAGACTAATATAAATTAAGTTTAAAACTACCACTTGGACTTTTATTTCCATTCTAAAATATCATCTGGTCATATCAGTTTTTCTCTCTGCAACTTGGATTTGTATGTGTTCTCTTTCCTTTGCTGAATAAATTTTCCTTCATTATGTGATCTCAGTCTAATGATATATTAATTATGAAAAGATAATGCATTTAACAATAAGTCTAACTAAATTAGCACAGGTCACCAAAAGGCCTTTTGTCAAATCATATTGTTGTTTTGTCCTTTTGACTTTTACCTTATGGTAGGCACTAACAAAATATCTGAACTCAGATGGATGATAAACTCTAAACATGATATGTATTTTTCATAATGCTAATGTAATTTCCAAGGTACCGAAAGGTCAAACCTGCACATCTCTGTGTGCATTCTAAGTCTGTCTTTTCCTTTAATATTTCTTTTTCTCTGTTTCTCTGGTTCAAAAGTTCACTCAGTTCCCAAATGGCTACCTAATTTTCCAGTTATTCCCTCAAGCCATATGTGTTTTGGTTTCTTTATGGTTTATTAGGTACTGTAGGAAAGTAGCATAAGTTATATCTTCTAATGAAATTCAAGCACACTTCAGTGATGCTTCGACTTGATTGCTGGTAGCAATTAAATCACAGCCAAGGAGGATAATGCATAATCTCACAAGGTCCAGACACCCTATAGAAATTGAAAGGGGATGAAAACAAAACAAAAACAAAGTCTCCCCACCCTGCCACACATGTTGTTTCCAGCCTGCTTTTTTTTTTTTTTTTATTGGCCAACTGCCTGATTGATAGCAAAATCATAACTTGCTGCATGCTAACAGGCAGAGTTCACTTGTAGGTTATTGTGAGCTGATAAAGGGTTAGATGGAGTTTTGATTTTCGCATTGGACCTTGGTACACCAGATTAATGGAATTTCAATGAGAGACTAGAGTAGCCACAGCTTTGTCAGAGAAACAGATGGAGATTCTATAGTCATGTCTACTCATTAATACTAGTTGCCTGAAAGGTGTGCTGCTTCTCTATACAAAAGAGTTGATATAATTGATTTTTGAGCGGTGCATTGAAAAAAGTACCTTATTGATGACTAGAATCGTAACATAGATGGTGACAGATTTTTGTACAGCTACAAGCTTAAAAAATATCGTATTTTGCAATTTCTTCTCTCTCTTTGGACATGCTTTTTATTTATTTATTTATTTTTGAGGAAAAATGCGTTTTAAAGACCAGTAGCGAAAAAAAAAAAAAAAAAGAGAGAGAGAGAGAGAAAATGACATGCTAAATTACCTTTTAAGAAAAAGAGGAAGAGTGTATTTTATTTATCAATGATGGCATGACTGCTGTTAGTTTCATGATGATGGTAACATTTATTTAAAATCACACTTATTAGCAACGTCATTTTATTAGCTTTGTGCTTTATTTGTTCTAGAAAATTTAAAACAAACCATAATGGGTTCTATACTATTGTAGATCACTGTTAGAAGTTTTATGCTATTGTGTGTCTGGATATATTGAAATGTTAATATAAATGGTACACATCAGTAATCAGATAAAAATTAAAGATAATGAAACTTAAAACCTGATAGAAGAATCTCCCTTAGTGTATACATGTTAGAAGGTGTGTCTGGGCACTAAGGTGGTAGATGCAGGGTAACCATAGATGCTACATAATGACTTGGGCATCCATTTTTTCTAGTCTGAAATTACTTTTCATTCATTTTCATCATTTGTGAAAGAAAGCATCTAACCACATAGCACTGTGGAAGGTCCCTGAGGTGAGGTGAACGGGCTTAGTGAGCTAGAAGACATATCTGCTCTGCCCGTCGATGATGGGTTGAAGGATCCCAGTGGACATTTGTTACAAATCTGATTCTGTGCTAGACCATAATCACTTTGTGGATAAGAATCTGGAACCTCTAGGGTGTGAATACAGCAAGGCTGAAATGAAGCTAAAGAGATAAAACAGTCATTTATTTTTAAAATTTTTTATTTGTATTGAATTTATTGGGGGTGATAAACAGTCGTCTATTGTCCTGATATCTTCCTAACTAAGAATTCCAAGTAGTAACATAGGTTACTGAAAACTGCGCATTTCAAGGACATGGATTTATATGAAAAAATATTGGTTTAGGAATGGAACTATTTTTTAAAGTTTGGAGTTTAAGAAAAAAAGTGTTTTGATCATAATTTATAAGAGTAAATAATGATTTTCTCCTTTGGGCATACTTTTCTTTAAGAAAATGCAGTATATAGAAATTTTGATTTATAAAACATATAAATCACTTATTTCAAAGGAGTGCTTTAAAAAGAATTATCTCCAGGATGCCTATAAATAATGAACTCACTTAATGTCTCTAAAACAAATTTAGCTGTAAACCCATCCACACATAAATTTAATATGTAAATTTTTACACTTTATACATCAAGCTTTTGAGAAAGATTTTTTTTTCATAAAATTAGGTGTAACACTAATCACTTCTTGTAAAAGCCAAACGATAGATATGCTTTACTTTTCTCTGGGTTCCAGCAGAATGTGAAACAATGTTTAAAACCAGGAAAAAAAGGTTCTTTCAATAACTTCCAATTTCGGGTGTCTTTCTAGAATAGTATCATGTGGTTGTTGATAATTAAAATCATATATTTGTGTTTTATTCTGATAATTTAGATCAGTTTGCATCTTGCACATATCTTTTGTATATGGCATATATTACTGTTGCACTTGTGTTTTTTTTAAAATCTATTTTAGTTATTTCAGTATACCAACTGCTAGCTTGTGTGTTATAGCAGCATAAGAACAATGATTGCTTTACCCCTTCCGTAATGTGTATAGCATAGCTTCAAGTACTTTGGTAAAAGTGAGGGGTTATAGTTAGGGGAAATGATAAAAGTAGAAGACATGTTTTTAACACTCAAGATATATATTGTGTGATTGGAGGTATAAAGTACACAGATGTGAAAAGTGTTTATGATACAAAGGTATATATGAATAAATAAAAACACATAACCATTGAGAATCATCTTTCTAAGTTTTATGCCATTGAATTAAACAATGTATGCAAATAAGACTGTAACAAAGTGGGTTAGATAAAAAATGTTGCAAAGGTAATAAAACTCAACATTATGAAAAATAATGCATCTTTAATACAGTAAATTAGCAGTTATTTACATAGTACATGAAGAAGAGCGCAATATAGGGCAATGGGGAATTCAAAGATGAATACGACAAAGTTCTTATTTTCAAGAGACATGTAATCTAGATAGAAAGAGAAGACAGGTACCTAAAATAAGATAATCAGCAATCTAAGTTCTACTAAGGCAGACTCCAAAAACAGTAACTAGTATATATTATAATATTTAATTGATTTGATCTATACCAAGGCAAATAATTGGTTTCATTCATGTTATTCCTTAATTTGTTGACCCAGTCAATTGTATGTTATGGCATCATGTTGAATAAACCAAAGCACAAACTTTATACTTCATTCTAAGAGGTTATGGAGTAAATTGTGGAGGGAGGACCTTTTGTTTTCTAAATTTTTTTTTTTTAATGATTTCAGAGAGAGGAAGGGAAATGGAGAAATAGAAATATCAATGATGAGAATCATTGATCAGCTGCCTCCTGCATGCTCCCTACTGGGGATCAAGCCTGCAACTGGGCATGTTCCCTCATTGGAAATCAAACAGAGATCTCCTGGGTCATGGGTCAATACTCAATCACTGAGCCACACCGGCTGAAACTGGAGGGATCTTTTATTTAATTGAGTTTTCCATGGTTCCTGAGTTTTGCTGGAGAGAAAGTGGGAAAAGATGCAGAAAAAAACATTTGGAGGGGAAATCCAAAAACCAGATTTTCATACTGATTGGCAATAATTTTGTTGTCAAGGCTGAGACACTTAACCTCTCTGGATTTTTATTTTGTGAAATGAAGAGTTTGGACCAGGTGATTGCTTAGAAGTTCACTAGAACTCTAAATGCTGTGACCGCATTTCAGAATTAGTACATTTAATGGTGGCACAGAGGTGATTTGTCTGGAGAAGATAATAACTGGAAGTGGTATTGAACAGGAAGGAGTAGAAGGGGTATAAGAGGTAAGTGTGTGATTGGCAGTAGGAGCTGACTACCTAGTGAAATTAAAGAGTTGACCTTTGACTTCATAGTCACTAAAATATTCCTGAAGCAATATACTGATGTGATGAATGCAAATTTGAGAGAAATTGTCCTGGTAGTTTAAACGTAGGATGAATTAAGGCAAAGAGACCATCTAGTGGAGGCAGCAAGCTAAGTGCTCTGCTACGTTATTTATTTTTATTCTTGACAGTCTTTCTGTGAGGCAGATATTATCGCTATTTGACAATTAGGGAATCTCAGGGATAGAGGAGTTTAAATGATTTGTCCAAGGTCATGTAGTAAGTGGCAGAACTGAAATTTTATCTGACTCTGAGGATCATGCTCTGCTTTCAGAACCATTATATGTTGCCTCTTCCCCAGCTAGGATACTGTTGCTTTTGGTTCAGGGGGTGTTGACGAGAGCCAGGGTTTAGAGTAGTGGACATTGCATTGGACAGGAAGGGCTTTGCTTGCCCCTTTCTACCCCAAGTGTGTTGGCAGACCAACAGCATCAGTGTCGCCTAGGAGCCTGTTAGAAATGCTGAATCTCTGTTCCCACCCAAGACCTACTGAATCTGAGTTAGCATTTTAACAAGATCCCTGGGTACATATTGAAGTATGAGAAGCTCTGTATCTATCATATTGACCTTTGCAGCTAGAAAGAAGGGTGAGCCAGACCATGCTGCTGCACTTGGGCTGCATATGCAAATGTGTGACCAGGCATGGCATTAGGCCGTGAAGTAGGTAAAAAATATCCTTCTTTGTGTACATCTACCTTCACTTCCAACACTCTTCTGTGTCCCTCAGCACCCTAACACTGTGACTTCCTTGGCTGCACAGGGCCTCTTCCTGAGACTGCTCTCTGTGGGTAGTTGCCCTATTTTTTAACCTGTTTTCAGAGCCTCTTCCCTCTCAAATCGAATTCTGAGCCAAGTATATTGGAAAGGCTCTGATAAATTATTGCTTAACCCAAGGGAGATCAAGCCTTTACAGATCTTTAGGTATCAGCACCAGGCCAGTGGTAAAATTATTTTGGCTGTCACAGAGCACCATATCTCATAAGCTTTAGACACATAACAGGCTTATCTTTCTCGCTGTAGATATATATATATATATATATATACACATACATACATATATATATATACACATACATACATATATATATATACACATACATACATATATATATATATATACACTAATAAAAGAGAAAGATGCAAATTGACTGTATCTTCACTATGCCCACCAGCCAATCAGGAGTGAGTATGCAAACTAACCCAACAAAGATGGTGCATTAATTTGCATACATAGGCACTGAGTGGCCGGGGGCGGGACGCAGGCGTTCTGCACCACCCCAGCTGCTCCAGGCCTCTGGGCAGTGTGGGAAGGTGGAAAGGCGGCTCCGGCTGGAGCGAAGGCCCATTCTTGCACAAATCTTCATGCATCGGGCCTCTAGTATTTGTGTGTGTGTGTGTGTGTGTGTGTGTGTGTGTATGGATTTGGCCTGCAGTCTTGGGAAAAATTGCAATGTGTAACTTCCTGTTTTCAGCGGTGTCTACTTTTTGCGACCTCAATCCAATTTGACCAAAGTGCAAATTTAGAGGTTGAAAATTGAAAAGCAAAGGTTCTTTAAGACACTGTATGGACCCATTTGATTTTAGAGGAAGGCATTGCTAGCCTGGCACAGGATTCCAAGGAGAGCTTCCTTCCCCTGAGACAAGGTGGCTGTGCTGGTGGTGGTGGTGGCATCTTTAAGGGATTAAAACAACCTTTAATTAATATTCATTGAGAAGTAAGTCTGGCTCATAACCAGATTCTTTCAGAGTCAGATTGTTTTCTTTAATTGGCTCAAAACTACTCTGGGAGGGAGACATTTTTCCTATTTTGATGTTGTAGAAATTTCTTCAGAAACGTTTCGGTGTCTAACTAGGATATCCAACTCATAAGCAGCGGACTTCAGCTCCTTTGGCCCTCTCTGCCATGCTACTAAAACTCAGGCAGTCTCTCTTTCTAACTACAAGAGACATGCATGTGGTTAAAAAATTAAAAGAACATAAAGTTTTCAATAAACAATAAAAGCCTCTTTTCCACCCCACCTCAACCCCTAGGTCTACTTCCCAGAGGCAGCCACTTGTCACAGTGTCTTCTTAGTTACCATGGTAACTAGAGCCACTTTACTTGTAGTTCTTATTTGATGAACCTTGAATAGTATGTTGACTTCCTCTATGATGGACGGATGGTTCCTCATACCTCCTCTCTCACTTCTGCCTCCCCATTTTTTTGTTATTTTATTTTTAGTGTTTTTTGTGTTTGCTTTGGGCTTAAATAATATCCTTCTTGTTTTGTAATGTGCCAACCTCAGATAGTGCCCATGAGTCTTTGTTATAAAATATGTGCAAATTTGTGCACCTAGCCTTCCTCACATCTCTCTTCCCTCTCCTCAGTTCCTATTTCATCAAATTGTTTTCATTGTTAAGGCCTCTGATACTTATATTTGGTTCTCTAATGTAAGTTGACTATGCTTTGTGTACAAGTTGAATTTTAAACATGGATTTTTTTCATTCATGTTTATTGGTTTTCCTCAAATGTCTGAAGAACCGTGGCTATCAATTAATGTTCATGAATGAAGGACCCTGTTGGATAGTGTATGTAGGTAGCTTGTGTGGGGTTCCTTTGCTTTTGAATGTCTATTATCCTGAAAGGGTTTTCTTTGAATGGGATGTCTGATTGGGGTTTGTGAGAGAAGTGGGCAAGGCTTGCTTGGAGGTAGCCTGCCTCCAAGGCTGGAATCCCCACAGTTGTCAAAACAAGTAGGACGTTACTCAGGGGTTTCATTCCTAAACACAGGTTTTTAACCCCTTCGTCTTTTGCGGGGCTGGGCTGGGGGCAGTCTGGAACTATCTGAAGCTCTGCTTAGCTTCTCAACCTGGGAGCCCTCCTCAGAGTGGCCAGTGCACTTATTTGGAGAGAGGAGTTCGGGAGCCAGTCAAGCACAAACACCTTCATTGCCAGCTGCTCTGACTGCAGTGCTTCCACGAGCGCCCCTCCTCACAGTCCTGCAACTGCTGCCGCATTTCTGAGGCTTCTTTGGGAAACTAACACATACTCTGCGCGGTGTTCTCCTGGGCTTTGGTGTGCTCTGCTTTATCTTTATCACCCCAGTCTCCTCTGCCATCCAGTTGCTAGGAATTACTCAAAGTTTTTGACCCATTGAAGATATTCTTTTTTGATTACCAGTGTTAAGATTTTATTCTTTAAAAACAAACAAACAAAAAATGTCAAGAGACTTTTCAGAAGAAAGGTTGGTATGTTTCTTCTTTTCTTTTTCTTCTTCTTTTTAAAATTTTTACTCGAGGATATTTTTCCCATTGATTTCTAGAGAGGGTGGAAGGAAGAGAGGGGCAAGTGTCCTTGACCGGGAATCAAACCCTTGCTCTTCCGGTTCAAGGGGCCGATGCTCTAACTACTGAGCAACGCTAGGCAGGGCCTTGTTCCTTTTTTAGTGACACCAAGGGAATGCTTTATCCTACAGCATTTTCACAGCTATTTCACAACTATTCCAATTATCTGTTGGAATCATCCTTGGGGAATAGCTATCTTCCTGGCTACAGGTCAAAGGAGTCCAAATAAGGATGTTAATCAAGCCTTAGCAATAGCGTGGGTGCTAGCTTTCTAGAAGACCCCAGATGCTGTAAGCAATAGAAAACAACTATCCCTCACCCCAAAAGTATTACAATTTTATTGTGGGTACAGATATGCATACCTAATAATAGGAAGCCATATAAACTTTGATCAGATACAAAATGTGTACCATGAACATGAAATACTCTAGGACAGTGGTCGGCAAACTCATTAGTCAACAGAGCCAAATATCAACAGTACAACGATTGAAATTTCTTTTGAGAGCCAAATTTTTTAAACTTAAACTTCTTCTAACACCACTTCTTCAAAATAGACTCGCCCAGGCCGTGGTATTTTGTGGAAGAGCCACACTCAAGGGACCAAAGAGCCTCATGTGGCTCGCGAGCGGCAGTTTGCCGACCACAGCTCTAGGAAGTCAGAAAAGGAAGAACCTTTTCTGTTAGTGAATGTCTTATGGAAGAAATTGGAGTTTGAACTAGAACTTAATAAGGATGGGTAGAATTTTAATTAGTAGGAGTGGAGGGGAGAATGCTTTTTAGATAAACTGAGGGAATGGGAACAAAAGGAATGGAATGGGAAATGGCCATAGTTTGAGAAGATTGAAGATCGGGAGGTGAAGATTGACAGGAGTAGCATGTTAAAAGCACTAGCTCCAGCTTCAGGTCATGATTCTGACAATGAGTTAATCTGGCTTTTATTGATTGGTTTCTGTTTTTAAAAGAATTCCATTATTTTAAACAAGGTAGAATTTAAATATTGAAAACTTTAAATCCTGTCATAAGGCGTTGATTTAGTAAGCAAAAGAGTATTCATTTTAGACTTTTGAGCAAGAGAATGTTATGATGAAAAGTATTTTAGAAACATTTAGCTGGTGTGTGATGTAGATGGATTGAAGTGGGTGGAAACGTTTAGTTTGTGAGATAAGTGACCACTCCTTAAGCCAGATGTGGCGTGATCAGAGACTCAACCAGGATGGGGAAAACAAAACTGAAAAGGAAATGATACATCTCGGGAAGAATGGATAGGATTTGGGAAGTGGGTATGTGTGGAATTTTAAAAAAGAGAGAAGCCAAAGATGGTTACAAAATTCTAAACTTGGATGACTGGGAGAGTTAACTAAAATGTGAGAATGGAAAAGAAAACAGGTTGAAGGAAGATGAAAATGATGACGAGTTTGTGGTAATTGTGGACATCCAAACTGCCTAGTAGTTATCTAGCAATACAGGAATAGAGCTTAAATGATTCTGAGCTTTTCCTTCTCTTTCTAGTTTCATCCCTTTGGAGACAGATTTGGGGTGAGACCTACCTCAATTATACTAAAAATGTAACACAGTGATTGAGAACAGTTTCTATAATTATACTGCCTGGATTCATATGTTGCTTCTTAATTACTTATCTCTGTGACCTCCAGCAAGATGCTTAATCTAAGCCCTGGCTGAGTAGTTCATTGGTTAGTGTTGTTCCCATATGCCAAGGTTGTAGGTTTGATCCCTAGTCAGGGCACATACAGGGGTCAACCAGAGAATGCATAAATAGATGAAACAACAAATTGATGTTTCTCTCTCTCTCCCCTATCTGTCTCTCCTCTCCTCTCTAAAATAAATAAATAAAAAATTAAAAAAAAATGCTTACCCTATTTGAGTTTTCTGATCTATCAAATAAGAATAGACCAACCATATCCTATGCTTATTATGAGGATTAAACGGGATAGAGCATATAAAGAGTTTAGGATATTTCTGGCCCATAGTAAGGACATATTAAATGCAAGGTATTATTGTTATCTAGCCTATATCGGGGATTGCCTTAAATAAATGTTTCTGTGTTTGACCCAGCTGTGTGCCTAAGGTGCTGTCTATCTTCTGTACGAAATAGCTCTTCCATTTCAATGGCTAAGTTGGATTTTGTAGGATTTTCAGTTGGAAGGTTAAGAGATTTGAAATAAATAATTCTATAAATTCCATTTATATGAATTTATACATTTTAAATTAAATATTCTGTGTTAAAAACTGTTAGTGGTTAAATTTTTGGTAGCAAATTTAACTTGTCTTTTCCCAGAACCGTTCTACCTTTCTGCACCTTAGCTTTTCTCTATTGAGTAAATAATGCAAATATTAGAATAAAGAAATTTTATACCTGGAAAAATTTTCAGGAGCCCATGGAAGGAGTCACTCATTTATCCATGAGTTCAATAGCCAGTGACTAAAATAATTCCAGATTTTTAAGAGTATTTGAAGAGTTTGAACTATATTAAAAGATTTTTTTATTGAATCATTTATTGAAAATTTTTATTGAATTATAAGGGTGATGTTGGTTTATAAAATTATATAGGTTTCACGTGTACAATTCTATAATACATCATCTGTATATTGTACCGTGTGTATGGAGTTTCCTCCAAAAAAATTAAACAATGGTACTGCCTTATGACCCAGCAATTCCACTTTGGTAATATATCCGAATTCCACTTAAGGAATATATCCGAAGAAACCCCAAACACCAATTCAAAAGAATATATGAGCCTCTCTATTCATTGCAACTTGCAAAAGCCAAGATTTGGAAGCAGCCCAAGTGCTCATCAGATAAGTGGCTAAAAAAGCTGAGGTGTAGTTGCATGGTGATATACTACCTGGCCGTAAAAAAGGAAGGAGATCTTACTCTTTTCAACAGAATGATTGGACCTGGAGAGTATTATGCTAAGTGAAATAAGTCATTTCACTTTCTTGATGGGGTCCTTTGACGCACACAAGTTTTTAATTTTGATAAAGTCTAGTGTGTCTGTTTTTTCTTTTGTTGCTTGTGCTTTTGGTGTCATGTCTAAAGACTCATTACCTAACTAAAGATTCTTCAGGCGTTCTTACGGCTAAGATTTTTCAAAATGCTGACTTCTTTTACTCTAAAGAATTGAGAGTAATATTCTAATTAAAACAAGGACATATTCTAGCCCGAGCCCACCTTTAATGTTATTGTTGCTTCCTTCATTCCTTAAAAAAAATTGTGCAAATGGCAAAAAGTAATTTTATTGCTGTGCTTTTTCAGCTCAGTGAACTCTCAAATTCTGTACCCTTTAACATCATTAAAAATAAAATTCTTGCTTTGTGTTGTTGCATATGATATCACTTCTCTCATTTCTAGCAGTATCATCCATGCCTTTTGAAATGTAAATGAAGTAAGGTTTGTTGCATTACAAATACGTGTATAATTACATAGCTCTTCTTCGTGTCAGTTTTACTTTAACACAGTATTTCAGAGAACAGGTAGTCTAAGATTATTTTGTTGCTTTTCTGGCTTTTTGGGGCTAAGCCTCGTTATGGTGGTGGAATTTAAAGGGGGCTGGATGATCACTTTAGAAATATGGTTGCTATTTTTAGCTCTCAAAAAAAAGCTCATTTCTTTGAGTTGTCTCTTCTTTGTAGGAGCATGTGTTTGTTTGTTTTATGTTTTTCTACACGGCAGTCGCTACACTGAGCAGTCTTGCCAGGTAAGGGACAGAGACATAAGGAAACCATGGAATATTGCTACTCAGTGTGTGGTCTATAGACTGGTCTGGGTCTGTGATCTCTTTGTTACTGACCTGCATTAACATAATTATAGAAATTGAAAGTAACTTCTTAGAAATGTTTATGGCATTTTGTTATTCCTCACTATCCACAAATGGGTGAAAGATGGTCTTTTACCACAGCTAGAAACATTGATCTAGGGTTAGATGAAGAATTAATTACAGTAGTCTTCTGATTTTTGCTTGTTTTGGGGGAGAGTCCTGTATTTTTCTCTGTATCATCAGTCCTAGTGATGATAGTAATGTTTTAATTTAAATATTAAGTTCATTTACATATGGAGAAATGTTAGTGATTCTAAATCCGTATTTCTTGTCAAATATGTGTTCAGGTCCCCATGTCATTATCAGCTATTTAATTATATTTTCATATGACAGTTCTGAGAGCAGTCTCTTGAGTTTGGGTGCTGTGGAGCAATAGAGCAGCCTCAAAGCTTTTCATTCAGAATATCTAGAGCAGTGATTTTCAAGCATTGTGCTGCAAGAATCTTTAAAACATGCAATACCCGACCACTTATTCAGGGGTACTGCCTCTTTTCCCTTAGATTGTCAAATGAAAAAATGACAATAGCCAACGTAACAATAGTCATCTAAATGCCCTGTCTTGATCCCTAAATACATAGGTCATAAAATAGAGTTGCATCTTATTGATCATGTCACATAATAAGGTTGTGTCTCGTTAATTCTTGGTACCAGAAATCCTTATATATCAGTATTGGCACCTGATTTTTTTAAAAAGTTATTTTGGAGCAAAAAGGGTAAATAATTACTATTATTATTTTTTTTGTAAATCCATTAAAATTAGACCTACTTTTTGTCAGATCAGCAAAATTACATTTTTTGTTGTGCCACGGAATTTTAGTCATTAGTTTATGTGTGCCATGGCGTGAAAAAGGTTGAAAATCACTGACCTAGAGAAAAGGTTAATATAATTTGAATGCCATCTAGTTCTTTTCGTGTCTAAAAAGCAGAAACAGATCGTGTTATACTTAAAAACTCTATCAGAAAAGTAATTTCATGTCAGAGACACGCTTTTCTGTGATTGTGTTTAAATGTCTGCTAAAACTCCTTCCCACCTGTAAGCTTTACTATTTTTTTTTAAATATATTTTATTGATTTTTTACAGAGAGGAAGGAAGAGTGATAGATAGTCAGAAACATCGATGAGAGAGAAACATCGATCAGCTGCCTCTTGCACACCTCCTACTGGGGATGTGCCCGCAACCAAGTTACATGCCCTTGACCGGAATCGAACCTGGGACCTTTCAGTCCGCAGGCTGACGCTCTTCCACTGAGCCAAACCGGTTTTGGCAAGCTTTACTATTTTGAACATTCCCATCACTTTCTTTCATACCAAAGGAGGTTAATGAAAATAATATTTTAATATAACAATAGTAAAGTGTCTTATCGTGGGGAAAAAGAAATACACACGTATTTCCTTCATTGCCTAGGACTTGTTTTGGTATTGGTGTCCTGGGATCTGTGTCCTGGAATGTATATATGCTATAAACCTCTAATACGCTTAGAATAGGATTTCTTTCCTAAAAGAACATGTGTCTTATAGGAGGTGAAGAATTGATTTTTTAAAATATGTGTAGTGAGAAAGGGTAGCGATGTTGATGTTTTAGGCGAAGTGCTAGATGAAATAAAAGTTTATTGCTTTTACAGATTTTACTTAGACTGGAGGAACAAAACGTTTCATGAGACATGTTACTGCCTTTTTAAGGATCTTATAGAGTAGTAGAGGAAAGAGATGTACATATCAACTCTAATTCAAAGCAGGTTGGTATAATCACTACTGTAAGGCATATAAAGGGAGAAAAAAGATGGTAGTTACGATTGTGATTTAGACGGTCTGGATAATGGAGGTGGCATTTGAGCCAGGTCTGGGAGAACAGAAGAAGGCTGCCAATATGTGAAACGCGGAGGTCACGCATTCAGATTTCTGGGACAGGCTGGTGAGGGGATGTTTAGGTGAGGACTCTGCCTGAGCGTGGCGCAGAAAAGAACCGCGGCTCCAACGGCTTTAAGCAAAAAGCAGAAAGGGGAATTTACTGGTTTGCCTATGGGAGTTGGACTCTTCCTTCATGCCCACCTGGATGCAGGTGGGTGTCCAAACTATAAAGAGTAGTCCCACTCACATCCTGCTTTCCTATGTGTCGCTTCCTTTAAGGTGGCCATCAACCAGCCACTGGCCACCGGCCACCAGAAGCTTCTTAGATATTTTCTACCAACTTAGCAACCCCCATGGAAAGATGTCTCTTGATAGTTGTAGCAAAAGTCCTTGACTTGGTCATGTACTTATTCCGAATCACTTACTATGGTTTGGGCAGAGAAAGTGGTTTAGGGGGCTGGGAGTGGTGCTCTAATTGGCCAGGACTGGGTCATATGCCCAAAAAGGGTTGGGAAAGGGTCAGGGGTGAGGTCAGTCCTACCTGAACCACATGGAGATTGGGAGAGGTGTCATTCTCCAAAGGAAAACTGAGATATATACTCTGACTGTTACAAAGAAACAATTCAGGGCAGGCAAAGGCAGATATAAACTACAAGGTAGTATATTATAAAGGTATGACTAAGCTTGGGTGTTATAAAAGCATGTATAAGGAGATAGGAAAATACAGGGATGGGATAGATAATATTTTCAGATATACTCACAGTGGGTATTTCAAGTTGATTAGAGGAGAGCAATGTCATTACAGCTAGGTTAAAATCATTAGTTAGCTTGCTAAATTTTGAATTGATTTATAGAGAGAAGACCTGGAGGCAAAAAAAAAAAAAAAGTTGTTAAAAAGCCTCTGTCTAGACTGTTAACTTTTATTTTTTTAAATCTCCAAACCTTTCTTAAAGGCTGATTTTGCAGTTAGTGAAATTTTAATTTTTTTAAACCTGTTTATTGTTTGGCTATCCTTTTTTTTTTAAAATCTTTCTTTTTTAAGCAATATATTAATATTTGTATCTCAAATGGGTACCAAAAGTATTCTAGACTTTTGCTGGAGATCAACCACCAATTTGCCCTGAGCTTTCTATCAGCCAGTGCAAAGGGGAAAACTGATCAGCTGCATGATTTATAGTATCTTTGATATCAAATAAATGAGGTACTCAAGAGAAGTATACCTCTTGGTAGAAGTGGAGCCTAGGAAAATTTCAAGGAGGCTAAAAAAAGGAAATAGATTAGGAAGTCCAGAATAGGATATCATGTGATGTGATAAATAAAATCCTCTCAAGAGTACATTCAGCAACTCTTTGGAGTTCTTTCTTAAAAGATCCATCAACATAGGTATGTAGCATAATGCCAAAACACAGTTTAGGGCAAGTCATTTAGTGGGGGGCCAAAATAACAGTCTAGACCAGGGGTTGGCAATCTGTGGCCCATAGCCCAATGCTGTTGTTTTTATAAAAACTATCAGAACACAGCCACACCCATTTGTCTACACATTGTCTATGGCTATTTTTTTATTTTTATTTTTGCTACAACAGCAACAGTAAATAGTTGTGACAGAGAACAAATGTCCTACCTGCAAAGCCTGTAATATTTTCTATCTGACCCTTTTCTGAAAAAGTTTGCCAACCCCTGGTTTAGATACACAGCTCTCTGATGGATTGGTTTAAAATTAAGATAGCATGCGAAGTGTGGAGAGTAGAGGTCACAAGTTATAAATTTGGCTTATAGGTGTATTTTGGCCAAATCAGTATTTATTTTTTGAAAATTTCACCAATCTAGAAAAATTCAGATTTATACTTTCTTTGGCAACACTAGGTTCCCATTGTATTTATCATCCCCTTTAGAGGCATCATCTCTTTCCAATTTGCATTCCATACTGCTCTGTTACCTCCCAGTCCTGGTCTCCTTCACGTACTGTTTTTGGTGACTGGAGAGATTTAGATTTTAGCCTATGATTTAGATTTTAGCCTATGATTTAGCTGACATTCGTCAGCTATGTTCAAAATGTTTTTTGAAGTGGTATTGGACAGCAAAGAAATTTAGGATACATTGTTTGATGACTACTTGGAGCATTCTCTGTTGCTACTTATAGTCATATCTTTTTAGCCAGCATAATTGGAGGTAGGGTTGATATTATCTTAAGATGATGGGGAGCTTATCAAGGATATGTGCCAACATAGAAGACCAGCACACCTGTTTGTGAAGTGGGCTAAGGAATTTGGCCCAGAGGCAGACCAAATTTTCCTCAGAAAATAATTTTAGTTCTATCTCAATATAAAGTTGGGTAGTTGAAAACCAATTGACATGTATTTATTACTTCAGTTCATCTGTTGTCATATTTAACAAAGGTGATAATGAGTAAGCTATCACCATAGAAATAAAAAATGAAGATCAGAGATGGCAAAGAAAGTATCAGATTAATTATTAATTATTATTAAATACCTGACAAATGTTAGTTTATCAGATTAAGCAAGTAGAGTTAAAGGTTGTCAGGCATGCATCATAAGACAAGTAGAAATTTAGTTTATTGGGGGAGAAGAGCTGGAAGTGAAGAGAGACAGAGATTGATGCACTTCTGGGGAGAACAGGTCTGAGAAGGTCTGATTGAAGGCTCATTGGTCACCTTAATGGGTAGGGACAGGGAGGATAGGTACCTAGAGGGAATATGAGGAAGAACCAAGTTGACTTCATGATTATGCCTAAGGTAAACCCTGACACTTAGATTCTTTTCTCCATCTGTAAAGAAAATGGGAAAGTGGATAAGAAAGATCAAGTCTCTTGAACTTGAAGACTTATTGAGAAACTCAAAAGATATTTAAGAGGGAGTCTGAGATATGGCATAGAGATATAGAGAATCATTGATTTATTTGCCTAAACATGTTGAATGTCATGAGAAAGATAAGACTTGCCAGAGATTGTAGAAGTAGATAGATTAGGAGGTTCAGAATAGAGACATCTGCCCCAACTTTCCTCACAGGTAAACCAGAATTGCTGCTTTTGCTTCTAACCATATGATCCTAATTTATACAATTTTAGAAGCCATTAATTACTTTCATTCCTTACTATGATTATATAGATACGGGGATACATTTTATCTTGATAGTTTTCTTTGACATTCATTTGAATTCTGATTTGTTCTTAGGCTTTTCTTTTCTCTTTGTTTTATTATCTAATTATTTTCCTCCTTGTAATTCAGGTATCATGTTTATTAACTATGTTTGCCCCAGCAGCTTAAACAACTTAGGCAATCTTCAAAGCAGATCATATATACTTGTAGTATCAAATTTTATTGTTGTGGTTAAGTGCACAGATGATGGTATGACATACACTGAGGTTCAATACTAGTTTGACACTATGACTTTGGAAAACTTATTTTCCCTCTAAACCTTAGTTACTTAATTTATAAAAATAGTAATAATTGTAGCATCTCATAGGACGGTTGTAAGAAAAAGTGCCTGAATAGGACTTGTCCATTGTTAGCTCTTGTCTCCTGTGATGTCACAAGATGTCTAAGGGATTGGATGATCAACTTAGTTTCAGTATGTATTTGCTCTGGAATTTTACCCCATGTTTGAACGTAGGTAGTGTAAGTTGTGCTAGAAGATATTTCATTTAATCATGTCATATTGTGAGTAACTGAAAGATGAATTGGTAAATGTAGTATGATTTGATATTCAACCTTTTACTATAAATATGGCAAGCAGTTTAATGTGGTGATTCACACATGTCACAACCTATGTTAAATTCCAGTGATCTGTTTCTTTTTTATTTGGGTGAATTGTATTTAGCTCCCCATTTCTGCTAGAAAATAGGAAAGCAAAAAAACAATAGCATACGAATTTGATTAAACTGAGTCTTAAACCCAGAGAACCAGTAATTGGATTATTTTGTCAGAAAGAACTATATAATATATAATAGAGAAATATGCTAATTAACTGGGACGCTGTAACGGGTCGACCGGACAGGAGGAGGTTGCGCGTGTAGCATCGGGGGCAGGGCCACAGGGGCCTCCGCACACCTGCACTGGGGGAGGGCCTGATCAGCAGCAGCCCCACTGCTTCAAGGGCTGGAGAGTGAGGCAGGGCTGGACCAGCAACTCGAGGGTGGGCAGCGCCGCGTGATTTCGAATCGCGCGCTGGGCTCCTGATGCAAATATAATAAAAATGGGGATAATTGTGAAATTCTAATGGCTCTATTCCTTGGTTGGGTAATTTTATACTTGATGAGCAAAAAACCAAGGTATATAGGCATTATAGAGTTATATTAAGACAAAATTTTATAAACCAAGTTACATTTTAAATGTAACCAGGAGGTAACTTTTAAGAGAATTTGTTAGTGGATCCTGTTTTATAAAAGAAGGGGCTATTTTTGTGATAATTATTCCCTATTTTTTTCCTTTTAAAATACTTTTATTTATTTCAGAGAGAAAGGGAGAGGGAGAATAATTTTGTGATAATTATTCCCTATTTTTTTCCTTTTAAAATACTTTTATTTATTTCAGAGAGAAAGGGAGAGGGAGAGGGAGAGAGAGAGAGAGAGAGAGAGAGAGAGAGAGAGAGAGAGAGAGAGAGAGAGAGAGAAACATCAGTGATGAGAGAATCATTGATCAGCTGCCTCCTGCACACCTCCTATTGGGGATCAAGCCAATATGTGCTCCCAACCGGAATTGAACCGGGATCCTTCTGTCCACAGGCTGACGCTTATCCACTGAGCCAAACTGGCAGGGGCTGTTCCCTGCTTTTAAAATTATGTATTTAAACATTTGATTTTTTTATAAGAAGTAAACCTGTATCATGCGACTATATGTTTCATAGTTAAATAAAAATTAAAGTCTTAATATTGGCTTGAACTTTATCAACTGGAATTTTGTAAAGTTGTCCTTTGGATGATAAAAATATATGAAATATAAGTTAATGTTGTTCTTAATATTTGGACCAATATTTGGATTTTTCATAGTAGTAGCTCCTTTAGTTTAAAATTGCTCCCCGATATATTTTTTCTTGCCCTGTTTTACTACCCATTGAGCTTTAATAAGGTGTCTGTTATCATGAGCTATTTCTTCTCTGTTGACATTATTTTAACTCCTCTACTCTTTCTGTTCTGATTTTCATCTAACATGAAAATAATTTAATGCCTTTCATGGATCTTTATGGATACAGGAGCCCATTGACCTGTGTGAATACAGACACTTCTGTGAAATAGCTGTATTCCTTTGAGACTATAAAAACATCGCTACTCTGTTATTTGGTCCAGAAATATGAAAGTGCAACAGCTACTTATCCCAAAATGACGGTGAGGGAATGTGTCCTAAGAAGTTGAAATGTTGATGTCCATTTTAAATGTTATAAAAGTGTTTCAAGCAAGCTATTTGAATTATACATACACATTTTTAATTCGATAAGGAAAAGTGAGTTAGGTATAATTTAGATCAGTGATTTTCAACCTTTTTCATTTCAGGGCACACATACACTAATTATTAAAATTCTGTAGCACACCAAAAAAAATTTTTTTTGCCGACCTAACCAGAAAATAGGTATAATTTTGATTCGTTCTCACCAGACAGCTATTATTTTGTTGGCTATTGTCATTTTTTTTTATTTGACAGTCGAATAGAAAAGAGGTCTGTGCTCTTGAGGAGATAGTCAGGTATTGCATGTTTTAAAAATTCTTGCGGCACACCAGTATGCTGTGGTACACCAGTTGAAAATTGCTGGTTTAGATAAAGCATATCCTCTGAGATTAATATTCTATCACTGTGGTTCTTAGTGCCCACAACATGGATTCAGATAGTGCACTGAGCAATTCATGTGAGCAATTCATATCCTATCCTTCTGCACTATACTAGAAAATGTATTAGAAAAGGTTTCAATGAACATTGAACCAATTAGTGTGTACCTGTGATTCAATTAATCCTTTTCCAGAACATTTATAAATTCAGTTCTTGCTTTTACATTTATAAACTAATTAACCAAAAACTTTTTTGCCTTATTAAATTTATTTATTAATGAAATCTAATTGGTATGTCACTGATAGGTTTTTGAGACTAAATACAAAGGCCATCTGTCCACATAATTGCTAATATATTAAGTGAATCAACACATATTTATATTGTATGATTATATATTCTTAGGATTAAAAAATCAAGTCTGATTTTTTTCTCTCTAATATCTTAATATTCTTAATTTGCTTATCTTATCCAACCTACTTAAGCTAGAATAATATGAAACAGCTATAACCATTCATAGGTGAAGGTAGGCTAAGGAAAGGTGGTAATAAAAAAACAAAACAATCTCCTTCAGTATAAGCTTTGCCAATTGCTTCTGAATGTATAACCACCTTACATTTTGAAGGTATGACTAACACTGATATTAAATTTCTCATAATTGCATAAATTCACAATGCACATCATCTTTCCCTACCATAATTGGACTTCGGACATATCTTGTGATGTTACTGTATCTTTAGCATTCTTTAGACATTACAAAGTGGGAAGTGCTTCTTTGTGTGTGAATAAAAAAATAAATAAAATATTTTAATAAAATATGTAAGTCAGTTATTTAGTCATGAAACTATCACATGTAACTATTATCTGTCCATAGTTCTCTTTTTGGAAACTATACAGAATTTTAACAAGTGCCCTCATTGAATATAAATAAAAAGAACTAAAAAAATACGTAGCTTTTTTTCACAGCAGAGCTATAACAAATACTTTTTGTTGCATGTGGACCTTGTGCAGTTGGGTCTGGTGACCAGTGTCCTTTGCTAGGGCCTTTGGTGAGAGGGTGAGATTATCTTCTACTTGGTACTATATTTTAGTTTGTCATTCTCAACTAATGTTGGGACTCTTTAAACCTTGAACAGTTCACTGGTACGGCATTTAGAATCTGTTATTAGGGTATTCGAGGAGGATGTAGTGAGTGCTGTAATTGATTTATCCCCATCATGCTGAACCTCCCGCTCTCCTTCCACTTTGTCCTCCCTTGGGCAATAATCACAGGGTCGAGCTGCCAATCTGTAGACTTAATTTTTTCCAGCAGTACCATCTGGCTCCTTGGCACCAGAAGTTATATTGGTTCTTTGTGGTGGCTGCTGAATTTATCATATTGTTAGACAGCTGATGGGATGCTTCTTGCTATTTGATCCTAATTTTCTTTTGACTAATTATTGATTTTTATTTAGAGAATCTTCTTTAGAAATCTGCCATTTCTGAGAACATGGCAGAATTTTATTGTGAAAAGAATAGCATGCACCTAAATAAATCCTGTGTGTCAGCTGTGAGATTCTCGTCTGTGTTGTATTATCTATCTCGTTTGTAGTAGCCCTCCCTTTGAAGAGAGATTAATTTAAAGTGAATTGTGGAGGCTTTCTGATTCATTCAAAAACGTGTATCTGTATTTAAAAATTATTTGAATGTGTATTTAGAAATCCCGTTATGACTGCTGTCATTTCCCAATAATGAATATTTAGAAATCCTGTCAGTGGCACAGATAACCTATCATCCAGACATACTTTATCCCCTTAAAAATGGCCATTTGTGTATATTTTGTGTTTTATTTTGTAGATGAGGCGGTTTTGCTGTCATGTCTAAAAACATCCATAAATAGTTTGAAAGGATAGTTGTTAAAAGCACATGTGAGTTTCATTAATTAAAAAAATTTTTCTAGGCACATGTTTCTACACACTTAAGCAGTCTTTTCATATTACAAAGTAAACTACACATTTTTGATGAAAGCAAAGAATTACTTGACCTATTTGTTTCTAAAAATAAAGATCATAAACAAAGATAAATGATTTCTTAAACTCGTACAGAATCTGCATATAAAGCAGTTCATTTTGGCTTGTATTTACTTTATCATACTAGATTTCATTCATTTTATTGGAACAAGATATATCTTTTAGAAAGTTTTTAGAGGTGTTTTTCCTATACAAGTGTTTTTCCTGAGTTTAAACTAAGTAGATGTAATGTAATCAATGTTAGTTATAATGACAGGATACTGAATGGTTAGAAAGATTTACTTCAAATCTTTATTGTTGCTGGTATGGGAGTGATTAAACAGTGATTTAGCTGGGATTATTTTAATACCACCATATTAGAAGACTCCTACTAACTGAAAACTGGACTTTGCAGGACACTTTAATTTCGTGTTAGGTCAAATATACAGCTAAACAGCTGCAATTTGGTCATGTTGTGATGTTTTATCCAGTTGTTTATAATTGTTTTGGTATAAAGTATATAGAGAAAAGGAGTAATAAATGTCACTGTAAGAAGAGCTAAATCAGATGTCAGTGAAATGATGCATGTGCTAACTGGAATAGTTAACATGCATTTGATTCTACTGTCTAGCAAGAGGAGGTGGGCTATAGAAAAATGAATTCTTCACTAAATAATTTATAACAATTATATCAAATTTTAATAACTTTAGCTAAGAAGGCATACATATGATTCATGTTCTCACAATCACCTATATTAGATATTAATTGTGCTTTTCTGAAACAAAAATGTACTCTTATAAATGTTTTTAATTGGTAAATCATGATTAGTTTTCTCTTTATAAAGTAGCATCATTTGATCAGTTTTTAACTTAATGTGAAGCTAAATATTACACTTCATCTGCTGTCTCAAATGCTAGCTCATTAGAATTTCCCCCTAATATCAAAAAATGCCCTGAATTGTTTGTTGGCTTTATCTTAACTCAAATATGTAAAGGGGACAGTAGAGCATTTTTCTTTGGAATCACAGAGAGTTCAGTGACCTTTTTGTGGCAAATTATGTAGAAAGAAAATATTTATATTCATTTAAAATAACCTCCATGAAGAAATAGTCTCATTACCCTGTTTGATCAATTTCTTGTAGCCTGAGCTGTAGCGTGCTGCTATTGCTATTGGTTGATGGAATACACTGAGTAGTGGCTAATGGTGATGGTGCTCATCAGGAAGGGTTCAGCCAGCGGTCAGCAACAAATAATTCAAGACTGTTTCTAAGTTTGTGGCTGGTGGAATTTGCTTCTTGCCCCAAGCCAGCAGCATTGCTGAGCTGGGCTATTTGATTAGAAGAGAGGCATATTTGCTTCTTAGCAACTGCACATTTGCACAACCCATAGTCCTCTACTGCCGCCAAAGGTTTTCCTTTTGTGATGGTAGAATAATACTTTATTGTTGATTGACAGACAAAAGAAGTTCTAATACGAGGCAGGCTTATAACCATTTTTGTTGTTGTTGGCTTTAAAAATTTTCACCTACACAAACATATTTTTTGAAAAAACAGAGAGTAAATGTATGGATAGTGTAAAGAGGCGTGGAAAAATCTCACTGTGATAGAATTTTAATATGCATATTAGCAAAGAGGTTTGTACAGCCTGAGTATGATTGCATACTGTTACATTTTTGCCCAGTAGGTTCAATGATAGGAAATCAATTCTGACCCAAGTGTATGCATGTGCAGGTATTCATGCTCTGGCTATACCTTCCAACTAGAATTAATGCTAGAGAAAATTTAACTAATGTTGAAAGAAAAATTAATGTTAGTGGAGTTTTAATATAGTTTTGTCAAATTTAAGAACTAATCTTTACATAAGATTAGAAGTCAAATTTTAAATTCTTATGCAATGTGGATATAGAATTTGGAATGTATTTCTCATAGGAGTCAATCTGCATAGGAAAACGTGTGCCTTCAATGGGAGACAAAGGTATTTATAACCCAGCAGTTAAGAAACAAGTGAGAAAAGATAAGTTTGGGAAGGACAGTCTGAGTTTTATGATCCTGGGAAGCCAGGACCGGAAAAAACAGGTTTTTTGTTGTTGTTTTTTTAACATGGTTTTATGGCTTTTTCTTACTCAAAATATATGGTTAGGAATTGAGTTTCAAGATTTTAAGGAAGATGTTAAAAGTGATATGACCACAGATGATGTTAATTTTACTCTTGCATTACGCTTGGTAATAATAAAAAAAAGCATTCTATATCTTAAAGGACTAATGTAAAAACTATAAGAGGCTATATATTTTGATATACATAATTTAAATTCATTATTTTGTATAAATTGTTGACATAATTCATGGTAAAATGAAATTCCATGTGTAAGATTCATTTAAGGTTAAACTTTTTATGTTCTGTGATGTTATATTTAGAACATATTCCCCTTTTTTCCAACGTAAGGGATGGGTGTTTTTTTTCTACTTTTGTCTCCTAAGGTTCATGACAGATATGAGAGTTTCCACAATTTAAAAGGAAAAACAAAAAAAAGTGCATTGGTGTGAAATTTTCCAGTTAACAAATCTTAAAACGTGTTTTGGGATTTAGGGAAAGTTAAAGCAAGTGCAGACATTAACATAGACATAAAATGTATATGGGCAAATACTCTCATTTCCCAATAAAAGGACCTTAGGGCATATCAGTGTGCATAATATGACCATCACTGTATTTACTTACTAATAAATAGCCACTTTAGTGGCAACCTGGAGCCCAAGACAGGAAAAGGAGTGAGGGTGAGTGATTTGATATTGCAAGGCGGTAATATGCCCCATCGTATCAAGCAGCTGTCCCTTTGCAATTTCAGTTAACATCTTTGAAACAATCCCTTTAAAAACAAATTGGAGCTCTAGGAGGAAATGGAAAACACTTCTAAGAATGGTTTTAAATTGTTTAAAAATTAACATGCCTACCAGTAAATTGCCAAAGTTAGGAGATGAGTTTGATATTGTATAAATTAAGATAATAGCTTTTGCAAACATTTTATTTATAAGGTAAATTATGGGTTTGATTTAATAAGGAAATGCTCTTTAAATTACTAAACTTTCTTGCAAATATGTACAAAAATGGAATTTTAAAAGCTCTAGTCTACTGCATTAAAATTACTTGTATTTATTAGACGATAGCATTAGGTGGCATCTATTGCTAAGTGTCCTCTCCCCTATTAATGCTTTCCTATTTTGAGGTATGTAGTAAAAGGCAGTTTTCTTAGTGAGACCTTATAACAATTGTCAGCTATAGACGGGGAGATCTATTTTATTATTAACTAGGTTATTCCCTCCGTTCCCATTGTGACTGTGAGAAGTACAAAGTAATGTACTAAGTGATGTTCTTTTGGACTTCAATTTTTACACATAGGCTTTTGTTGGGGGAGAAGATAAAAAGGGGCTGATAGAGCTTTATGGTGCTCTTCTTCTAGTTCAGGAGGATCTAGAAGTAGGGAAGGAACCAGATGGCGAAGTTGATGATGGAATTTTATTCTCAGTTCATCAGAAATTTCAGTGCTTAGGTGACTTCCTCAGGTCTTTAAGGTAAAGTCTCTAGAGAAATATGTCAGAATAAATTTCAGTGGCATGCATCATGAATTATTGTTTTGTCAGTGAATAAGCTACAGCCCAGAGAGATTAGGTGATTTGTCCTAAGCCACACAGCAAGTAATGGTGGAGCTGAGGTGGAAGTTTAGGTCTTTTTTCCCCCTCCAAAGCCTATGATTATTTCTCCCGTAGAGCACTAATAACTGTCCTGTTGGCTTGTAGTGTTTAAGAATATGTGCTTTGGATGCTATCAAACAGGAAATGAAATCTCTGATACTAGCTTTGGACTTACCAAACTGGCTTCTTTGAAGTTCATTTTCTAGTTAGATTAGTATTAGGATAATAGTATCTATTGCATGAGGTTAGTTGAGGCCCAAATGAGATAATCTATGCAAATTTTCTTGGATATTACAGTATCCTATGTAATAAAACCCTAATATAAATCGACTGAATGGAGGAACAACAGGCAGAACGACTGGTTGCTATGACGCACACTGACCACCAGGGGGCAGATGCTCAATGCAGGAGCTCCCACAGGGGGAGCGCTGCTCAGCCAGAAGCCAGGCTCACAGCTGGCGAGTGCAGCGGTGGTGGTGGGAACCTCTCCTGCCTCCACTATAGGTGGACAGTAAGGAGTGAGGGGTCCTGGATTGCGAGAGCCCCAGACTGCGAGGGGGATGTCCGCCTGCCGGCTTGGGCCCGATCCCCAGAGGATTGGGCCCAAGCCGGCAGGCGGACATCCCCCAAGGGGTCCCAGACTGTGAGAGGGCGCAGACCGGGCTGAGGGATGCCCCCCCCCACCCCCCACAAGTGCACAAATTTTGTGCACTGGGCCTCTAGTTTTTTTATAGTAAGTGATTATTGTTTTCCTAATATAATGGTGCATGGTTTGAAGAAGTTGAATTCATGTTTCTTAATTTTTAATCATGGAAATTATATAGTCTTTTTAGTTCTCAAAGGACCTTAGAAAGTCATTTAGTGCCCTAACTGGTTTGGCTCAGTGGATAGAGCATCGGCCTGCAGACTGAAGGGTCCCAGGTTCGATTCCAGTCAAGGGCATGTACCTCGGTTGTGGGCACATCCCCAGTAGGGGGTGTGCAGGAGGCAGCTGATCAATGTTTTCCTCTCATCGATGTTTCTAACTGTCTATTCCTCTCCCTTCCTCTCTGTAAAAACTCAATAAAATATATATATTTTTAAAAAGGAAGTCATTTAATATGCTACTTCCTCATCTTACAGGTGAATACATAAAACTTAGAAGGGTTAGTTGACTTTTCAAGGTCATCATAATTAATGGCATCACTACCACTACTAGCACCAGGTATTGGACTTGTATGTACGAGGCATAGGCTGGATTTTTTTTTTTTCAGAGAGGAAGGAAGAGGAAGAGAGAGATAGAAACATCCATGATGAGAGAGAATCATGAATCAGCTGCCTCCTGCACGCCCCACACTGGGGATCAAGCCGGCACCCTGGGCATGTGCCCTTGACCGGGAGTCGAACCCTGACCTCCTGGTCCATATGTTGATGCTTAGCCACTGAGCCACACCAGCCAGGCCATAGGCTGGATATTTTAATGTACTATTTCAAACCCTCATTACATTCTCATGTAGGAAGTATTATACTCATTTTGTTGATAAACAAACTGAAAGTTAGGATGATCACACTGCTAAGATGTGGGAAGCCAGAATTCAAACCAGAATCGGTATAACTATAGTGTTTCTAGTATAATATAATCTGCTTCCCTTGAACACCAGGTCCCAAATCTCAGCCTCCTGCCTCTAATTAGTGAAACATGACCTCCTCACACCACATCTATATTTTTGTTAAAGTGTAAAATTTGAATCATTTAAGTAGTCTTTTGTTCATCTGCTTTAAAAAATGAATCTCTTTTTCCAGTTCTGTGAGAGAATTCAAGATTATAGGAATCCCATGTTGGTTTTTAGGAGGAATTCTTTTGCAAGGATAGCTATGAAAACATATTAATTGACATAGGTATTAGCAAAATAAATTTCTTTTTAAAGCTATAATCATCTAATTATTATTTTTCTTGAAGAAGGGAAGTAGTGGCAATCTATATAGTAAACTATTCCAAAACTAGTGGTATGTGCTTTTGAA
Organism: Plecotus auritus; assembly: GCF_963455305.1. Lineage (NCBI taxonomy): Eukaryota > Metazoa > Chordata > Mammalia > Chiroptera > Vespertilionidae > Plecotus > Plecotus auritus. The sequence continues at coordinate 181,109,734 of NC_137775.1, read as the reverse complement.
GTAGATGATTTTTATTTTCCCCATGGAAGATTTATCTTCTTAATATATTTTTGCTTGGGTTAACAGTGAAATTAGTTTGTACCACAAAATTGCAAAATGCCTGGGGAATAGGTGGTAGCAACTTCATGATATTTGATGCACTGGGAGAGGCTGGTCAGTATAAAATATTTTTAAAATGGCTAAGACAAGAAACACCTAATTGTGGGTTGATTTATTTTTCCAAAATGGCATTATAATTTCTCCTTCAGAAATAGGAGCCTTTACAATGGGATTGCCTTATAATAAGACCACTTTACAAGGATGTTCTTTGGTTACTTCAGTAACTAAATTTCTTTTTCTGGTGTCTAACATTATCTACCTACCTTCCAATAAATGAGTTTTATTTTATAGCTAATAGTGTTTCAGTAAGGATAGACTACTATATAACTGGTATATTAAATAGTGCTTTTATAATAGATACTTGATTTTTTTATTTTATAGTAATTTTTAAATAACAAAATTTTGAAATAAATTAAGGAAAATACAGAAACCTAGAATATGTGAATAGTCTGAGGAAAATGCTGTCAGAGTAGATAAGGTTACAATGAGAATTAATTATTATCCTGTTAGGGAAACACAAAGGAAGACAAGGTCCTTGCCTGCCTGCGTCATATACATTAAAAACTGTACAAAAAAAGCTAATGGTGTTACAGTATATACCAGAACATACATGAGGAGACTTTGTTTAACCAGAAATCAATTAACCAGATTCTCTTTTCAATAGCACTTTTAGGTGATAACACAAATAAATCCATATAAGTACATTTTTAAAAAAGATCTCTGTTGGGTCTAACCTGGAATTGGTGTATATTATCTTGAAGGCATAATTTATATGTTTGTATTTATAATCAGGACTGGACGCACTGTCAGATCTGGAAATATAAAAATTCACAGTGCTAGTAAACTTTGCATGGAGGTACAACAGCATGAGCAACAGCTTGGCGTTATCCATGAGGATGATGGGACTGCAATTAAGGGGTTCAGTAGAGCTTGAGATATAAGGTGCTTGCCATGTGGATTAGCCAGTCACCAACAGATGACTTCAAGTTCTAGACTCTGTTTAGATTACATGCAGGGGAGAGGATGAGGGAAGGTGATCTAGTATTTTATTGGAAAGTGGACTGTTCACAAGCAACACAATAAACAAATACACAAGTGAGATGACATTAAACGGAAAAGCTTCTGCGCAGCAAAGGAAACATCAGCAAGATGAAAAGGCAACCTGTTGAATGGGAGAATATATTTGCAAATCATATATCTGAAAAGGGGTTATTCAAAATATACAAAGAAGTCATACAACTTAATAGAAAAAAAACACCCAATTTAAAAATGAGCAAAGGACCTAAATAGACATTTTCCCAAAGATATTCAAATGGCCAACATATACCTGAAAAGGTGCTCAACGTCACTAATCGTTAGGGAAATGCAAGTCTAAACCACAATGATGTATCACTTCATGCCTGTGAGACTGGCTAGCATAAAAAAGACAACAGATGCCCTGGCCAATGTGGCTCAGTTGGCTGGGCATCATCCTGTGCACCAAAAGGTTGCCAGTTCGACTCCCAGTCAGGGCACATGCCTGAGTTGCCGCCTCGATCCCCATTAGGAGGCATGCAGGAGGCAGCCAGTTGGTGTTTTGCTCTCACATCAATGTTTGTCTCCTGTTCCCTTCCTCTTTCTCTAAAAAATCAGTAAAAAAACAAATCTGTATATCTGTATCTATATAGATCCCCTGGCCTGCAGGATCGGGCCGAAACTGGCAGTCTGACACCCCCCGAGGGGTCCCAGATTGTGACAGGGCACAGGCCAGGCCGAGAGACCCCACTGGTGCACAGATCCATGCACCGGGCCTCTAGTATATATATAAAAAGACGGCAGATAACATCCTGGTGCAGATGTGGAGCAAAGGGAATCCTTGTGCACTGTTGGTGGGAATGTAAAGTGGTACAGCCACCATGGAAAATAGTAGGGAGGTGCCTCAAAACATTAAAAATAGAACCATGATAGGATCCAGCAATTCCACTTCTGGGCATATATTTGAAGGAAATGAAATCACTATGTCCAAGAGGTATCTACACCCCCATGTTCATTGCAGCATTATTTACAATAGGCAAGACACGGAAACAATCTAAGAGTCTATCCATGGGTGAATGCATAAGGAAAATGTGTTCTATATACAAAATGGAAAGAAGAAAATCTTACCATTTGCAACAACATGGATGGACCTGGGGGGCATAATGCTAAGTGAAACAAGCCAGACATAGAAAAACAAGTACTGTATCATCTCACTTATATGTGGAATCTAAAAAACAAGACAAAAACAAAAAACCAAACTCATTGAAAAAGAGATCAGACTTATGGTTACCAGAGGCTTTTATTGGCCCAAACAACACAAGTCAGCTCTTTTGTAGAATGTCCCTCATTTGGGGTTTGTCTGGTATTTTTCTCAGGTTTAGACAAGGGTTTGGGGTATTGGGGAGGAAGACCACAGAAGTAAAGTGCTGTTTTTACCCTTTATACCAGGAGGCAGATGAAGTCTGTTTGTGGCCATATTGATGATGTTAAGGTTGGTCACTTGGCTAAGCTAGTATCTTCCAGGTTTCTCCACTCTAAATTACTGTTTTTTCCCTTTGTAATTAATACACAAATAAGGGGATACTTTAAGACTATCTAAATCAGCGGTTGCCAACCAGTGGTCCGCAGACCACTGGTGGTATGTGAGGTCTGAAAGGTTGGTGACCACTGATCTAAATAGCCCATTTCTCATTGCACGTTCACATTAGTGCAGCATCCATTAATGCTTTTCTAATTATGTTTATTAGTTGTCATTCCACTAAGAAAAAAGTTTCCTTACTCACTTATTTATTTACTAGAGGCGCAGTGCACAAAATTTGTGCACGCGTAGGGTCCCTAGGCCCGGCCGGCGATCAGGGCCGATCTGTGAGGTGACCAATGGGGCAACTGGGGGGCCCCCCACTGGCATCCGCCTTAGCTGGCCTAGGGCCTGTGGGCTGGGGGCAGCTCCTGCATTGAACATCTGCCCCCTGGTGGTCAGTGCGCATCATAGTGACCGTTCATTCCACAGGTCGTTTCGCCGTTTGGTCGATTTGCATATTAGGCTTTTATTATATAGGATATCAGTATAGATTTAATAGATTCTTTTTTAAAAAATATGTATTTTATTGATTTCAGAGAGGAAGGGAGAGGAAGAGAGAAACAGAAACATCAATGATGAGAGAGAATCATTGATTGGCTGCCTCCTGCATGCCCCTTTTGAGGATCGAGTCTGCAACCTGGACATGTGCCCAGACCAGGAATTGAATCCATGACCTCCTGGTTCATAGGTCGATGCTCAACCACTGAACCATGCTGGCCAGGCTAGATTATTATTTTATTCAATGTGTTTATAGTCTACTAGAGGTCTGGTGCATGACTGTGGGAGGGCTCCAGGGCATGTCTGGCCAATCTTCTCGCCCAGTCCCAATCAGCCGGACCCCAGCAGCAAGCTAACCTACCCATCGGAGCATCTGCCCCCGGTGGTCAGTGCTCATCATAGTGACTGGTCGAACAGTCGAACGAACGGTCAAAAACTTAGCATATTAGGATTTTATTATATAGGATTACTTTCTTCTACTATCGTGATTTTGATGCTAGAAATTGTCCCAGATCTGGCCAGTAGGGGAACCCTTTCAAGTTGATTCCTGTGTCCTTATAATATGATGCCATTACTTTTTGACCACTTCATTTAACAAGGTGTTACAGACTCATTTGTTCCTGGAATCAGCCTTTTCTCTAAGAAGCCTTGGTTCCTTTTTGTGGAGAATGGTATTTAGAAACCAAGACCTAGGTGCTTGATGTGCTCATGCTACTGGTGTGTCATTGCTTCTAGGCTCTTGTAGTAGACAGAGCTGGGAAATATGTGTATAAATACTACACATACCTCTTAGTGTTCACATCCTATGTAGTCCTCTCCTCTGGAGTCTTGGCTGGCCCTGTGACTTGCTGCTGACCGGTAGGATGTGATGGAGGTGATGCTTTGTGACTTCTAAGGCTAGGTCAGGGGTGGGCAAACTTTTTGACTCGAGGGCCACAATGGGTTCTTAAACTGGACCGGAGGGCCGGAACAAAAGCATGGATGGAGTGTTTGTGTGAACTAATATAAATTCAAAGTAAAGGAGCGGAGGGGAGAGCAAGAGAACTGAATAGAACAGCGGGCCGTAGTTTGCCCAAGGCTGGGCTAGGTCATAAGAAGCCTTGCAGTTTTGTTCTGGGCCTCTTCGAATTTTGTTCTGACTCACTCTTGGGATGCTTTTTCTTGGAAACCGTCAAATATGAGATGTGTCAGACTTCTATAATTGTCACACTAATCTTTATTGTTATTTCACAGGGCTTTTTCTTTATTATACATCCATTCTGTCTTAAGGAATCTAAAATATTATTATGTAGATTGTAAATACTTCTTCCTTGCTTATAATTTACATTGATTTAAGAAAAACCCTATATAATAGAAGGGTAGTATGCAAATTGTCCCCTCGGCCTGGAGTTGTCCGGGAGTTTGACCAGGGGGTGGGGCTGGCTGGGGAAAGAGAGGGAGGCCTTGGCCGGCAGTGGCGGGGCAGGCGGTGGGGGGAAGAGAGGGAGGCCCTGGTGGTGGTAGGTGGCCAGGGGAAGGGAGGGAGGCCCCAGCCTGCAGCGGGCAGCCGCTAGGGACCCTACCAGTGCACGGATTTCATGCAGTGGGCCTCTAGTAAACGGTAGAATTTTAGAGGTAGAAAGATAGCAAAGGAAATCTAGTCCAACACGTCTTTCTTATAAAGATGCCTTATTTTCTCTTCCTCTCTCCAGATCTCTTTCCGCCTTTCTCTCACCAAATATTAACCTGTTATTCTCACTACCCAGCTAGTTCTGTGCTCTTCTCATGGAAAAGGGAATAAAGGATATGATTTATCAGTTGCTATTTAACAAATAAGGATTTCATAATAACCCCAAACAATTAATCACTGATGATGTATTAGGTAAGAACCACTAGCTAGTAGGAGAGGATTTTAAAATATATATTTTTATTGATTTTTAGAGAGAGAGGGAGAAGGATAGATAGAAACATCTATGAGAGAGACACATCATCGATCGGCTGCCTCTTGCATGTCCCCTACTGGGGATTGAGCCTGCAACTTCTGCATGTGCCCTGACTTGGAATCAAACCAGTGACCTCTTGGTTCATAGGTCAATGCTCAACCACTGAGCCATACCGGCCCAGCTGTTGTTTTTTGTTTTTTTAAGTTAAGCAACTTCATAGGTTTCTCTAATGGTACTGCTTCTTTTACCTCTTTATACGACCATATCTTGATCATGCAATTGTTTGTTGCCCAGTAAATCTAAACAGAACACGGGGACCTAAATGACACACCATTTTTTTATGCCATCTCTTTCCAAATGGATTTGAAGTAACTAGAATGTTGTTATTCCACTTATAGTGCTGAGAACTGTACCTTGTTAATAAATGTTGATTGAATAAATTCACATTACGTTTAAAGTTATCAAAATGAGGTGCTAATAGAAGAAAAATTCAAAAATCTACTTATGAGTTTATCCATCCTATGATCTAAGATAAGGTTAAAATATTTAATACTTAGATAATTTAATCTTATTAAAAAGCTTAGAGCTTTCTGGTGGGAAAAAGTGGTATGACTTAATATTAGGATATTCATCAAAAGGAATAAATTATTTACTGGAAAGGACCAACATTGGAATCTTTTACATTCTTCCTCTCTGGCTGTATATAATTACTAAAGTGTATCTATCACAAGTGATAAGAAAATGGGCCCGAGTTCCAGAGATGGGGGACTTTATATAAACTGAAGCAAATACTGTTCCCCAAGAGGAATATTGGATTTCTGTGGACTTTTCCTGTGTTTGTGATAAAATAGCTTGTTGTGTCTACAAATCCTTTACCCATTTCTTCCTACCACTAGGATTATATGGAACAAATTATTATAGATGATATATATTGGCTTTGCAATTTCTATAAATGAAAATTCAAATTTTATTAATCCCTGTATTTAAAAATATCAGAGAACATAAATTATATTATTTCAAAAAAAAGGGGTTCAACTTTTAAAAATGGGCTCCTGCTAGAGATAGCAGCTCAATTGCTTATAGAACCAGATGACTTTAGGGAATTTTCTTCTTTGCTTCTATCTTATTATGACCATTTCCAAATAGAAGAATTTGATAAAGCAGTTGCAACTAATGTACCAAATACTTCATAGATACTTAACCAATCTCCTATTCTGGTGTTGGTTTCTTTTGCACTTTAATTTCCTAAGGCAGGTCCATTTCCTGACAGCCAGGCAAATTAATTGTTCTTAAAGCTTGGATCTTGCTGTTTTAAAAAAGTCTGTCAATATTAACAAGTGTAAAACTTGACTCATTTAATAGTAGCTCTATATTTCATTCATCTACTGTTAAAAATGAGTTATTTTTATTCTGATATGCGAGAGAAACACCACCTGCGAGACTTGAAAGAGTCCCCAGAGATCATTTTACAGATGAGGAACTGAAGTACCATTGTGCTAATGACTCAGCCAAGGTCACTCAGCCTGTTAGTGGCAAAAATACTTCTATAATTTAGATTATGTCTCTCTTTTGGGGCCAAGATCTTCTATCTGTTTCCCTTACTGGTCTAACTTCCTTGCCAGGTCACACGCAATGGTAATCACTGCGTATACTGCCACATAAGAAATAGTTTCAATGCTCCGAATTAGGAAAGGAAGCCTTTCCTAGAGAATTCGGTGATTCCAGCTACTATGTGGTGTCTTCTCCGCAGGCCGTGGGGGAGAAGTGGCTTCTCTTGCTTGGAGACTGAGCTGTGAGGACTTTTATGGAAGGACAGTAGCCTTTTTTTATTCTAGGCCACGGGTTAAGGGAAGAGCCCTCTGGAGGATCTCTGAAACTTTTTCTCCTCTTGGAGAATGAACAGTTTAATTTCTGGTCAACCTAGTTTCGTTGAGGACAGTTGGCAATTGTGCTGTTGCCTATTCCACATGCGAAAGTTTCAAGTCAGGTAAAAGTAAGCCTGTAGGACCTGGGGAGGGTTGTGCTGGAAACAGCGGGCGGGTAAAGAGGTTTAGCATTTCAGAAAGAAGGTCCTAATTTCTAGCAAACTCCGTGACCCTGCTAGTCTGGAGGAGCCTAATCGCCATTAGGAAAGAATTGGTTTCTTAAAAGGGAAAAATAATGGGGAAAACTTCTTAAGAGCTTTATTACATTCTTTTTCATAAAATAATTTCTGCAACAAATTGATTAATATCTAACTTTAAGAATTTTATGTAGGCATTTCACCATTATGATTTTGAAATATGGAAAGTTCTTGCAAATATTCTTAGATTGCCTTCTGTCTGTCTGCCTTGTAAAAGATCCTTTTAGTTAAATGGCCCATCCTCCTTAAATGATGTCATTAGCTCAGATTGAAAAGACATTGCCGGCAGGGAAATCATTTAATTGAACTAAAGTGCCTTATTTCTGTAGATCTTGGAGCAGCTCATTCACTCTTATCTTCAGATTAGATCATTTATATCAGATAATTTTTTTCAACTCTATGAATGATAAAATGTTAAGAAAAGTAATCTCCCTTTTAAGGTATTTTGGTGTTTCATGGTTTTCCATTTATATCAGAGTTAGAATTGATGGTTCTTAAAATGTGGACTAAGGTCTTATTTTCAGATAAAAAGTGTTATAGTTTATCAGACTAAATTATTGATGCATTGGGTTATACATACCGGTCAGTGGTTTCAAAATATTTGTGACTGCTACAGAAATGAGTCAACCCATTTTGTTCTTGAGATCTTTCCCCACTTTTACTGTTTTTATGTTTTATTTTGTTTTAAGTCAGGTTTATTGGGGTATAATTTGCATACAATAAAATTCATTCTTTATAAGTGTATAGTTTGATGAATTTTGACATATGTATGGAGCTGGGTAACTGCTACCTCCATCACAATTGAGATAAGATACAGAATATATTTTTAATATGTTTTTATTGACTTTAGAAAGAGAGAGGAAGGATGAAGGAGAGGGAGAGAGAAACATTGATCAGCTGCATCCCCTGTACTGGGGATTGAGCCCAGAACCCAGGCATGTGCCCTGATGGAGAATTCAATCAGAGAACTCTTGGTGCCTGGGATGATGCTCAACCAACTGAGCCACTCCGGCCAGGCCAGATACAGAATAGTTTTATTCTACAAAGAGTTCCTTTGTGCCCCTTTGGAGCCAACCCTATTGCCTCCATTCCCAGTTCCTGGTAACCACTGATCTAATTTCTGCCCCATAGTTTGCCTCATCCAGAAGGTCATATGATAAGTTTATAAGAAACTCTCAAACTGTTTTCCAAAGTTGCCATACCATTTTGCATTCCCACTAGCAATGAGAGTAGCAGTTGCTTTGAATCCTCACCAGCACTTGGTATTGTCTGTCTTTTCATTTTAGTTCTTCAAGTAGGTGTGCTAATGATTGACCTACCTTTTAACTCTACTACCTTCTTATCTTTATTTTAACCTTTGAATCCTAAGAATTTAAAGTTGGAAAACAGCCAAGTCATAATATTTCCCTGCTTATTAGTCGAATCTGTTTTAAATATATTAGATTGGTTTGGTGCATTATTCTAAGATGTATTATAATCATTCCAGTTTTGAAAAAATTGTATTGAGTCCAGCTGGTGTGGCTCAGTGGTTGAGCATTGACCAATGAACCAGGAGGTCATGGTTCAATTACTGATCAGGGCACATGCCCAGGTTGCAAGCTCGATCCTCAGTAGGGGGCGTGCAGGAGGCAGCCAATCAATGATTCTCATCATTGATGTTTCTATCTCTTTCTCCCTCTCCCTTCTTCTCTCTGAATCAATAAAAATATTTAAAATTGCATTAAACTCAGTGCATTCTAATCACTTTTATTATTATAGGGATAAAGCCATTATTTTCAAATATATTGGTCAGGTTCCTAAATATATGACATGATAATGCGAATTGAAGCAACACATGACTCTTAATCTCTTAGAGTTTTCTCTGTTAACAAATATATTATTGAATTTCCTTGGCCACTGTATATAAGCTAAAATTTTTTAAAAGTTGAGACAATTTTTAAGTCTCAAGTTGATAATAAAGAGTTATACCATTCTTTTCAAATGTACTTCTTTAAGGAAGATATTTCACCATATGTAATTATTAAAATATTGATAGTTTTCTACTTTAGAGTCATCTGGTGTCTTAACATAATAGAAAGTTGCTATGCTCAAGGCTTTTTACATAGTATGACTATTTAGTAGTAATACTTTAAACAATAAAGAATTTTTTTAAAATCCTGCTATGTGGTTTCTACTTTTCTTTTTGGATTAGCACTGTTTTGAAAGGGAGATAAACCTATCTAATAAAATAGTAATATTTAAATTGACTGTCACTCCAACACAACAAGATGGCTGCCCCTATGTGGTCAAAGATGGCTGCCCCCATGTGGACACAAGATGGCCACCACAAGATGGCCAGCAGGGGAGGGCAGTTGGGAGGGACCAGGTCTGCAGGGAGGGCAGTTGGGGGTGATCAAGCCTGCAGGGGAGGGCAGTTAGGGGTGACCAGGCCGACAGAAGAGGGAAGTTGGGGGCGACCGGGCCTGCAGGGAAGGGCAGTTGGGGGGGACTCAGGCCTGCATGGGAGAGCAGTTGGGGGGGACCAGGCCTTCAGGGAAGGGCAGTTGGGGGTGACCAGGCCTGCAGGGGAGGGTAGTTAGGGGTGACCAGGCCTGCAGGGGAGGGCAGTTAGGGGCAATCAGGCTGGCAGGGGAGCAGTTAGGCATCAATCAGGCTGGCAGGGGAGTGGTTAAGGGGTGATCAGGCTGGCAGGCAAAAGCAGTTAGGGGCAATCAGGAAGGCAGGCAGGCGAGCAGTTGGGAGCCAGCAGTCCTGGATTGTGAGAAGGATGTCCAACTGCCCGTTTAGGCTGAAGATCGGGATCAGGCCTAAATGGGCAGTCGGACATCCCTTGAGGGGTCCCAGATTGGAGAGGGTGCAGGCTGGGCTGAGGGACACCCCCCCATGCATGAATTTTGTGCACCGGGCCTCTCGTTATTTATATAAAAATTAAGGGTGAGTGAATGCTGTCCTAAGTTTTTTGTGTTTTTTTTTTTACAATCAACATTAATTATTTTATACTGGATACTTAAAAAAACTTAGAAGTGCTAGGATATTGCTATCAAAGCAATTATGAAATACAAAATGTTTTCTTAAAATAATTAATATATAAAGGCTCTTCTTGAGGGAGAAGATAGTACCAAATAGAACAACATATTAAATCATATCAGTAACTGGAATATAGTTGGTAGAACCTTCTTTTGGTATTTCTCCTGAAAACTGGTTTGCTCTTAACCGTACCTCGTATTTTGCTGTATCAAAATATTTCATAACGTGTGTTGTAAAATTCACAGGTAGGACTTCTAAAAGTTTCCCTTATTAAATTTAGATGATTTCATGTTACGTAGCTCTTCTATCAGTCATTTGATGTGAACCTCACCAAAATCAGTGGCAACAACATCCAATTTTCTCCTGGTCTCTGGGTCACCGCTAGGTCAGCAAACTTTTATGGAGAAGAGAATGAAAGGGCAAACTGGTCCGAAAGAGGTAATAGGCAGCTTTTTGTATCCAGGTGAGAAGGTTCTTTGCTTCCAGACCTAAGTAATTAGGGGGGTAAGAATCCTCCGATAATTCAGCCAATAAAGGTGTTTAATGATAGAAGGAACCGTTAGAGGTAATGATTAATTAGCCCGGGCACTTTGGGCTGGCCAGTGTGCGTGCAGTAGTACATACTGGCCATCAGCTGGTAAGCATGCCGTCTTGTAAAGGGCTTTCTGCTTTGACACTGGTCATATATCATTGCAGCTGTGCCCTTTGATTACTGGGAGGGCTTGCAGAGTGATTAATAGCCAGGATCAATGTTTCTGCCCAGCACATGACATTTGGTCACAGAGCAACCATATACTTATTCCCCTTTGGCACAACGCTTAGGAGGAATGAAGGATGAGACCTGCCAATTTATAGCTGAGGAGCTTCCAGTTTATAAAATGAGTCAACTTTGACTGTACAAAATTATTCCCCATTGAAATAATTAGTGCAGCATTAAACACAATTAGAACTAAAACTACGGGAGCATGCTTGCTGAATTCAAGCCAGTTGACAGATGGTTAAGACCTGATATTTGGCTGCCTGTGATGACCAAGAGTTATTATTTTGCTGAGAAAATGAAAAAGCTTGAAAGTGAACAGTGGCTACTTAAAAAAAAAAAAAAGATTAGGTGATATGATGCAAAATGCACATTGAAAATACACCAGAATGTTAGACTGTTCAGTGTGACAATTCTATAAATGTCTGTAAAACAAACAGTTGAATAGCTTTGTGTGAAGAATGCCTATTATTAATACCATGTACAGCCACTTAAAGCAGACCCTGGCTAAAACAAAATTGGGTTACAGGGAGCTACTTTAATATGATATGGTCTTATTTTATGATGTATGTTGGGCCTCCGCTTACTTTTAGTGGCACTTATAAATCCTATTAGAATGGAAGGTTTGTAGGACATCAAATAACTGTTAAGAACTTAACTATATGTATAGTGAAAATGTTTGAGTTAAACAAATTTTTAATTGAAACCTTTAACTTGAAATATTTAAATATCTAAATTAAGCTCCCTTATGTTATGTCAGCATAGTGGGGAAAAAGATTATTTCCCAGCCTTCCAGCTCTTTCATAAAATCCATTCTAATAGAATAGAACATAGATACTGTGGTCTTTGGTTTTGATAACAATGCTTAATTAATCGTGGTTCATACAGCATTTAGTTCCCAGTCCATTTTACTGTTCTTACCCAATGCTCGATGTTCTGAGTCATAAGTACTCCAGAGGCTGCACTCAGAAAGTTGCCAAGGTCTTAGTGTACACCATGTAACTTTATAATTATTTCCACAATATCTGCGTGTGTGTGTGTGTGTGTGTGTGTGTGTGTGTGTGTGTGTGTGTATGGATTTAAGTACATATATGCTTTTGGGGATAGAAGAATTTAGTATTTGGAAGAAACTCCAAGAAATTGATATGAGTAGAATTTTAGTTTTCCAACTTACACACGATAAGAGTTGCATTTTATATTCATAGTAACAAAAAGTCAGGTTTTTTTTCCATGTTTTTTCTTACTAAATCATTAAAAAGAGATATAGGACTAATGTGCTATTTGGTATTTATCTGCCCCTTAATTTATAGTTAGAAACAGGAGGGACCAATTTAAATTCTGGCAGTTTGGGGTTAATCACTTAATTTATGACATGTTTACATTTCTTAGTTTGTAGTGTAAGAAAGATATGCTAATTATGGCCTGGATTTATATATTACCTTTTTCCCTAAGAATTCCGAGTGCTTTCTGATTTCTCTTATACGGAGAGGTTTTTTTCTTTTTTCTTTTTCTCTTAAGCTCTGGGAAGATAAGGGGTACAAAGTTTCTGGGGCTTCTTTAAGATCTCAGCCAGTGACCACTGCTATAAGAAAGCAGAGCTTGTTTCTAATTGTCCACCTACTCCTCCGTTACTCTAACTTTGTAACCATATAAAATGGTCCCGATCAGCTTTCATGAAACTGAATGAAACATCTTGGATAGTATTTTATAAATATTCAGACTGGATTTTTGCAGTTGTTCCTTGAGCCTGTGGTGGTTCTGTTCTTAGCTATCCACGCATATTGTCTCTTGACCAATATAAATTTCTGAGTTGATGGGAGTTTGAAAAGAGGTGGTTAAAAGTTATTTATGGCTATGGATTAGAGTAAAATTCTGAGCTCAAACTGAGGAAGTTGGCTTTATTCTTACCTAATCTGAGATAGCTGGGGGGCATGAAAGACATTGGCAGTTAGATATGGGACTGGAGCTCAGGAGAGCCGTGTGAAACCATAATATATACATTTCAGGGAAGGCATAATAATTCGGTACATTCTAGTGCTCTTTTTGTGCATGTTTCTAAAATGCACTATTTATTAGAATCTTTTTAGTTAACTTTTTTTTTTTTAGTAAAAATAAAGACAGACTTTAGCCAACCTCTTCAGAAAATGCCAAAGTTAATATTCATTTATTATAATTTGATGTAGCATATGGTGATATTCATCTGACTTTGTTCTGGTAAATCAGACTTCATGACTGATTGAGACTTACTACTACCTTTTATTAACTATCAGTTAAGATAAAAATTCCTCAACGTGTAGACAAGTGGCTTAATGTCTTATAGCATACAGTATATAGCCATCAGTAAAATCATCAAGTTCCTGTTATGTGCCAGGATTGTGCCAGGCATTTGGGATTCCATCAGTGCTGCCCCTGTAAAACTTAATGCCCGTTTGAGAAAACCGATGTCAATCACGCAAGGACAGAAACATATAAAAGCAATATTACCTACAAGTTCACGTGCCACATAGGAGAGGTCCATGATGCTGACAGTGGAATCTGACCTAGTCAGGGGTGGCTGCAGTGTGAACAGTGCGCAGGAGCGTGGGTGCAGTGGGTGCTGCTAAGGGGGCTGTTTCCACAGTCTGGCGGGGAGGGGACAGGGGCTCCATCTAGAGCCGTGACGGAGATGATGACCGAGACGGAAGTGGTGGAGATCCAAACCATGGGCTTGGTGATGGATGAGCAGAGAGGGAGTTATCAAAAGTTGAGGTTTGGCTTTTGATTTAAAGTCTCTGTTTTATTTAGTTGTCACTCATTCAGTATTGAAATGAAAAAGAAAAAAAAAGGGGCAGCCACACGAGGCCGAGGCATAACCCCTAGCTTCTTTTCAAAAGGTCTCCATTAATAAGTCTCCTTTTCAACTAAGAATTGGTTGCAAAATTCATTCATTGATGATCTTAGTAGCAGGTAAATATGTAAATATCTCTGCCAGGAGCAATAAAATCCAGGTTGGCATTTGCAGTTTCATCTTCTTTTGACAGGTATATAGAATTTTTACTGATATAAATTGTAATTATATGCAAAGTGAGCAAATATAACTCTTTTTAAAAAAGACTTCATCTTTTTTTACTAGAGAAAAATCCCCGTAAAACATTATTTTTCCTTTGGGTTTCAGGTGCGCCCTGCTCTGTTCAGAGCTAATGTTAAGTATGGACTGTTTTTTCAGGCTGTAAGAGGATCGCATTTGTATTGATTGTATATTGCTGAGGGATAAGCTTCCATCTTCCTCTTTTATTAAACGTATGTCTGTTGGCAGGGGTTTAGTGAGTCGGGATAAATATCTTCTTTTGTTGTGTTAATGAAGACTGGCAACAGCTCTAGTTATCTTGTAAAATGAGCATTGGTAAATAAAGTTAGTATCATAATGGAAATTTTTGTTAATAATGATCTCTGTAACAAAGCAAGCTTTCAGTTGTGTGACCATATGCTTAACACAGTACAACTTCAGAACCCAAAAAAAACTTCTGCATTATTTTAGCCGTGATTTTTTATGTGGTATGTTTCACTAGAGCAAATTGGAGGGGAAAATTGAGCCCATATTCCTTATTTGAAAGAAAATTTTGCTATCTGAACATGTAGAAGTTAGGAAAGCTGATTACATTCACTTTGGTTTTATAGAGAGAGAAATTATGACTGAAAGGGTCATGTATTTAAAAGTATTTAGATGGTAAACTATGGCCTGCCAGTGATTTATATATTTTTTAAACGATTGAACAAAAATCAGAAGAATATTTGGTGACTTTGGAAGTAATATGAAATTTAAATTCCAGTGCCCGGTTGTATGAGCTACAGTGGTAGATTGAGTAGTTGTGACAGTCTATATGGCCTAAAAAGAACAAAAATATTTACTATGCATCACTGGACTGGATCTCCCCTATGCAAGAATGGAAATTATTTAGGTCATTCAAAACCAACTGCATGATTTTGAAAGAGGGGTGACACAAGTATGCATTGCATTAAACAGAGAAAAACATCTCTACCACAATAATAAGAGCAGCAGCTAATGTTTATTGGGCGTTTGTTTTGTGAGGAATACTCTTTTAAGTGTTTTATACACCTTGACTCATTTAATTCACTCAACAACTCTAAATGATTGGTTTGTCTCATTTTACACAAAACAGCACAGAGAGGTTAAGTAAATTGTCCAAAGTCAGTGCTGCAAACAGGCTAGTTGAGCAGACTTTCAAACTTATCCAAGTGGTTTCTCACAAGTATGTATCTTATAAGTACTCTCTATTGGTATTACATTTCTTGAGTAGGAAGTAAGGGTATTTTCCTTTCTTTGATGCCAATTGCTTGTTCTCACTTAGAGCAAGCACTCCTGGGTTGTAATATGTTTGTACCAGCAAGAGCTTAATCAGTGTAATCCATCTAACTTCAATTTCAACCCATTTTTAGTGATGGCTTCAGTAGATTGCATTATTATGCAACAAGCTCTCCAGTCTTAAAACACAAATTAGTTGTTTGTTTTTTTAAAAAAAAAATGGACTTCAAGTGTTTTCCTCATTGTTCCTTTGTAATTTCTGATCAATCGTTTTTTACTTTAAAAAAAACACATGTATTTTATGTCACTCCCCTGGTCACGATCCTTCAGTGGTTTCACGTTGCACTTAAGATCAAGTTCCAGTTTCTTAACAAGGCTGAGGTGTCCGCTTGAAGCTCTTCCCTCAGAGAGGCCTCTCTGAGCATCCTCTCTAAAATGAGTCCCCCCCGTGTTAGTCTTTATCCCTGTTTATTTCCTAATAGCATTTATCACAGTTTGTAATGTTTGTGTTTATTTGTTACTTGTTTTTCTGCCCACCTCCTCCATAAAGGAAGGGGCCATGAGTCTTGTTTACCCCTGTCCTCTCCACGCTTACCGCAAGACATCTAACAGGCTCTCGGGGAAAGAAAGGAATGAAGGAGGTCTGCTTGCAGTGCTACCATTTAGTCTGATACCTCATCACAAAGAATTATTGTGGCTGCCTCCTAAGCTAAAAGACCTCTTAAATTTCTTTTATGCTCTCAATCCTAACCTGCCTGACTGATTTTATAAAATACTGTCTTGATAGAACCATTCCCTTTCTCAAGATCCTACAGCAGTTCAAGATTGCCTCCTGAGTCAAGTTCAGACTCCTTTGCTTGTGTTTTAAGGCTCTCCACAATCATAATCTTCTCTTTCACAACACCCTTGGCCTTCATGAGGCTAGCCTCTTTCACAAGCCACCAGTATTTGCCTTCATGTATACTATCTTCCAACACCCTACAGCTTCTGTGCCTTCTCCAATAAATCCAACCCTTCATCTGTAAATCCCACTGAAACTCTTGCCGACTCACACTTAGAACTTAGATCTTGATCATGTTCTTGAATAGATTCTCCAATATAAATCTTGTTTGTACAACGGTATTGAACATCCATCGTGAAAGTTTTGCCTCAGAATCTAATGAGAAGCTAATCCTAATTTTAGCACAATATATTATAGAGAATGATATGAATGGAGGTGCTTTGTCATATGGTTGTCAATTTGGGGATTAGAGAAAGATTAAAATGATACCATTTATGTCTTGGATATTAATTGGGATATTTGATATCAATGAACAAAGTTGCATTTTATCTTTATTAAATTTCATTGAGTATAGCGAGGCTTCAGATTTTTCTGATCTATGGCATATATAGAACTGCTTATAAATTTAATGGAATTCCATTCCATTAGTTCAGAATTTGTGGTAATAGGGCAGGAGGTTGTATTCTCTCTATAAGAAAAAGTGGGTTTATCCACTGTGCAAAAAAAGGTTGTAGAGAAAATATCTTCTTAGAATTACTCTTCTATTTTATAAACAGTATTTAATGACAGCACTGTAGTAATCCTTACTAAGTTTTTAAAAGCATGAGCCCCGCCCCTAGAACTTTATTTAGAATTATTAATAGATTCAAATTTCTATTCACAATAAAATTAAGAACACTTAATATCACTGTGTTTTATAAAAGCTTTCTTTTTAATTTAGTTTTGGGTATTTTTTTTTTACTTAGATTTATTGCCTTCTAGTTCATTTCAATAAACAGATTTAACTTCCTGAGTCCCTAAAAATTTTAAACTTAAGTTTAGAATGTCCCAGTTATTAAGGCAGACATATAGTTTGGAAAAATTATCTTTTTTAGTTGCTTTTGATGTTGATAAGGCAGATCATTGTAATTCATTTATTTGTTTTTTGTGTGTGTATTGTATCAAATATTTGAAGGAAAGGAAATTTACTTTTGCTTTACACTTATTTTATATATACTGTAGTATATATAATACTTGAATTATGTTTACTTAATCACAAAATGTATTCCTTTTAGACCTATTAAGAAATATATGTGTTTAATATAAGGTGTTCCCTTCTCTCCCAGAAAAGTAACTTTCTAGAGGTGACCCAACCATTGAAGAAGGACTTGAACTGGGAAACCCAGCCCTGTCTGGTTCCTGAGCCTGTGCTCTTCACAGACATACAGATGAACACAATGCAAAATAATTACTGCAATGATAGAGATGTGCTCATCGGCTCACCGTTCTCTGATGTTCTTAATGTCCTTTTTATGAACTTAAAGGGCTGAGTATGTGTATAGAATCACAGAATATGGAAGCAGAAGGGTCTGGAAAACTCAAATATTGTTCTAAGTACTTTACATAAATTATTTCATTTAATCTTCAAGACAATCCTATGAGATCTGTGCTCTGATTACTTACTTCTGTAGCTGGGGAAACCCAGGCTAGATAGAGGTTAAATAACTTAAGTTCCCAAGTTTTTAAGTATTCTAAATTCTGTCCCCCTGAAATGTTTTTTCCAGCTCATAAAGTAAGGGCTTTCTTACACACCAGTAATGATTTTCCTACAACAAACAACTTTTAGACTTGTCTCTACAATTCTTACAGCATGGCAGTGTTCTGGCTTACGTCTCCATGGTCAGAAATAAAGTCAGGGTCACCCAAAGGGTTCTGTGCTACCTTTCCTTGTTGTAGGACTTATATGAAATGTAGTTAATGATATTGCCATGTCAAGATGCACAGCTCATAGAATTATATATTTCCAGTATGTTATTAAAGACTAGAGGCCCGTTGCATGAAGAGATTCGTGCAATAGGACTTCCTTTCCTTGGCTTCCAGCACCGGTTTTCCTCCGGCACCCGGGACCCAGGCCTTCACTCCAGCCAGAGTCTGCCTTCTTCATCTTTGCTGCAGACTCAGGCCGGAGTCTGCCATCTTCGACTTCGCTGCAGACTCCAGTCTGCAGTCTTGTTTTCGCTGCAGCACTTCGCTCCTGTAGATCCCTTCACGCCCCCCACCCCACCCTCACTCTCATAGTAGGCATCCTGTCCCGCCTGGCCACTCCAGCCTGGAGCAGCTGGATGGCCGCCATCTTTGGCCTTCTAATTTGCATACTCACTCTGATTGGCTGTGATCGTAGCAGAGATACGGTCAATTTACATGTTTGTCTATTAGGTAAGATATGCAAATTAGCTCATTTATAGATGTGGAGTTGTAACACATTGGATATATAATATTTTACCAGGAAGTGGGTCTATTTTTCTGTTTTTAACTCAAAATACCATTCATGCTTCTCTTTGACATGTTTCCGTATTACAAATATTTTGTTATTTGTTAGTCTTGACACCACACTCTGGACTTTTATCACAGCCTGTTGCCCTAGTATTCTTATGTTTGCATGTGGACCAAAGAGGACCAGCTGCCTTCTGCAGACAGTTCAAGTGTGCATTGATGTTCCCACAGTTGTGATGGGTGATGATATTTTGAAACATTGCTGCCCTGTGGGTAAGCAGAAGAATACACTGCCTAGGGGAACAGATTGATCAGTCTTGAAATGGATTGATCAGTTATCAGTGCTTAAAGACATAGCAAGAATAATGAAAGAAGATTAAAGGAGGGACATGAATACAAATGTGTGTGTGTGTGTGTGTGTGTGTGTGTGTGTGTGTGTGCAGGGAGAAGCTGGGAGAGTTCCCTCTTAGTGGTGTCTCTCCCCTACCCCCATCTCTAACTCTGTCACTCTGATCCATAAAAAATGACCCTAAAAATTGCAAATTATTAATCAATGACTGTGACAGACTTGGGTATTCTGACTTTAAAAAGGTCTCTTCAAAATAAAACCTATTGCCCTGGCCCATTTGGCTCAGCGGATAGGGCATTGGCCTTCAGACTAAAGGGTCCCAGGTTCGATTCTGGTCAAGGGCACATGCCTGGGTTGCGGGCTCCATCCCCAGTGTGGGGTGTGCAGGAGGCAGCCGATCAATGATACTCTCTTATCATTGATGTTTCTATCGCTCTCTCCCTCTCTGAAATCAATAAAAATATATTTAAAAATAAAATAAAGTAAAATAAAATAAAACTTAATCAACTCTTTATTCCAAATCCACATGTGTGATGTGGTACCATTTATCCACAAGAGGCAATAACAGCCGAAACCGGTTTGGCTCAGCGGATAGAGCGTCGCCTGCGGACTGAAAGGTCCCGGGTTCGATTCCGGTCAAGGGCATGTACCTTGGCTGCGGGCACATCCCCAGTGGGGGGTGTGCAGGAGGCAGCTGATCGATGTTTCTCTCTCATCGATGTTTCTAGCTTTCTATCCCTCTCCCTTCCTCTCTGTAAAAATATCAATAAAATATATTTTTTTAAAAAAAGAGGCAATAACAAATAAGGTGTTTGTAAGCTTATGTGAGTAGCATCCTGCTCTTTTATTATTACAATCGCAGTCTGATCTAACTCAAAATATTTTTGAATATCCCTATTCTTTCTGAGCTGTAATTTGAATCAGTGCCACAATGCATGTTTTATACTATTTATAGTATATCTTGAGACCCAAAGTTTTAGAATGGTATTGCTTGCTTTTTAGGCTTTGGCAAAAAGAAGCAGTGGCATGATTCACATTCATTAGGGGAAAGAGTGATCCAGGGTGGTCGCCCTGAACTAAGGGGCTCTGAGCTGCTAAGGGATTGGCTCCTCCCTTGGGGAGGTCCTTTGACTGGCAGCATAGTAGGCATCTGTATACACATGTACAGCTGTCCTTGTCCTTTCCTCCGACACACAATTCAGCAAGCAGAGACTCTGGGAGTCCTTCTCCCCGCTTTATGCCTTTCAGGATGCAAGTTGCTCTTTTTGAAGCCAATCTCTCTTCAAAGTTCTCCTTGACGTGCTTTTAACATCAGTTTTACCTGTAAACATGATTGACATGTGGGAGAAAGTGAAGTGTACTGAGCAATAATTTTCCAACCCTACTTCTCTCGATGGCAGTGGGCCTCGCATGCATACCTCACACCAGCCTTATCCCACGTATTACAGTTTTGGTTACATTTGATTAAGTTTATGTATTAAGCTTGTGCAACACTTATTGTTCAACCTGCTGTTGATTTTCGAGTGGAAGATATGAGCCCTTTAGAGGCAGAACCTGTGCTGCCTTTGTCATTGTCTCCCCAGGGTCCAGCATATCAGGTTCATAATAAACGTTTATTACTCCTTGAATAATGACTGTCACACTTGTTGACATGTGATAGAGACTGTGTGAAAAAGGTTATATTTTATTCTGAAATACAGTTTATAATTGAAATTACAAGGGTTAGATGGAGAAGGAGAAGGGAGAAATTGTTGGGAGGTACCCAGCACTTTATCCTGCTATCCAATTGCAGAATCACAGTATTAACCGGGTGTTTGTTTATGCTCCTTTGGAAATGTACATGCAGAGCAAATGTAACTGAGAAAAGCCTGTAGCATGCCAAGACATACGTAAGGAGAATGCTAACTTAGTACAAATTATTTTGCCTTCATCCTCAGGAGGGCAATAAATCTCAATTCATATAACGTGAAATGGAAAGAGAAAGAGAGAGAGAGAGAGAGAGAGAGAGAGGGGGGGGGGGTTTCACCTTTCTGTCCTTAGGGGACAGGAAGAGAATAATGTAAGATGGCATCTCATTCCATTCTTCTGGCGCCCTCAGCCAATCTGCAAGTAATGCAAGTAACATCCATAGTTAGGGGGCAGGGTGTGATGTGTGTGGATCCTAGTTGTGGGTTTACAGAATCACAAGCCTGAATTAGCCCCCTTTGTCCAGGAAGGGGGGAGGGGATCTGAAATGAGTCTAAACTTTAAATCATACCAAGTGTATTTCTAGAGAATATCTTTCTCATCCCACATGGGGATGCATTTTGTAGATGACAGATCGAGTTGTTAAGGCCATCAGTCGTTTGAGCGAATAAAACTGCATAAAGGCTGCGTAGAACACACTTCCTGTTATTTCTGGTCCAGCATTATCCTAAGAATGCAAACTTTCCCATTAGTGTTCAAAGTTTATTAATTAAACATTCTGGACTCTAAGCAGAGCTAAATGAACATGTAGTATAGCTATAAAGTGATATTTTATATCTGCCACCAATTAAAGTTACATGCCATAAAAATAATTGGCTCCCACAAAACAAACACACACATGGATTGAGTTTCACTTGGAATTTCCTCTGGCTGGCTGAATGTATGCCAAGTGCTTTGTAAAGTGCTGCATAAAAAAATCCAATAGGCCTTGGGTTTTTTTTTATATTTACGAAGTGCGTATGGACTTCAGTGAGAGTTTTATTTCCTTCAGAGGCCATTATATGACTTTATGGTTCACCATGGTTACTCTAATTTCACATAGAAAGTAAAAATAATCCTTTGGTGTAAAGGATATATCCCTATAATGTGTATCTTTATTTAATAATTCTTATTTATTCAACATGCATTTATGAAATGATTATGTTCCATGCACTCTGCAATGGGAATAGGAAGATGAATAAAACTTCAGTGGTTCACCCTCAAGTAACTTATGCCCAAACCACTTTGTTATCAAATATTATTTTCTGTTTGCTGCTTTTCTGGTGTCATCTTATAGCCACATATTGAAAGAATGACCTGAATAAAGGTGCTTCAGCTTTTACTTTGACCATTTAAATTAATAAAAATATCAATATCTGCTTTATGCACAGTACTTATTCATTGTTTTCAGAATCTACTAAGTCTACTTTTGTGAGGTTTGTACATTTATTGACAACCAGTTTGTTAATTCCCATTTTATAGGTGAAGAAAGTAAATGTTAAGTCACTAATATATAGAAAGCTGGCTACATACGTTTTTATTACATTTTAGTACTTATATAAATATGCTATAAATATGTGTACATTGTCCTACTAATTACACACGTAAGCATGCATATTTTATGTAAAATATACCTATGCACAGTCGACTCCAGCCTATGTTTTGTACCTATCCCCTGATATTACAAGTTCACCGTAGCTTTGTGAGTATCAATACATCACCACCTTATCATTAGATGTACTACTAGTAGTCTGTTGTATCCTTGAACTCTACTTGTTGATTTTCTTCCCTTTGAACCATCAAGGCAAGTTTGGGCAAGAGTTCAGATTTGTTTTCTCTGTTGAGTCTGGGAGAAGAGCTTTAGAAACCAGCCTTTTTGATTACCTTTTGGGTTGAGTCCTCAGGTCCCAGACGGAGTATTATTTAAAAACCTTATTATCACTAGCTATACCTAGGGGTAAGTTGGCATATTAACAAATTATAACACTTATCTTGCAGAAGCAATGCTTTCTTTCTCTTTGTTGGAGGAAATTTATACCGTCTACTATAAACAATAGAATAATGACTACTGTGTTATAAATCATAACCAGAAGGTTCCTGAGGGGAATTATGATTGTATTTCCTTTGGAATATCATTGGGTAAGACTTACCTAAACAGTTATTGTACCTTCCTCCAGTTCTGGTATTATTTTTCTTTTTCGGATGGATATAAATGGTGTGTGGTAAAGATAAGATTTTAAGAATCATCTTTGCATAAATCAACATATTTTAGTGTTATTAGAATGTAGAATACTAGAGTTGGAAGGAAGCTTACAAATTTTCTAGTCGATGTCTGCTAATTTACACACGAAGTATAGAAAGATTGAATCATCTGGGTATCCACAATGAAGTTTATTTAGGGTCTGACAGGAGTAGTCTTCTGATTCCTAATCTCTTTTCTTTTTCTTCTATCAAGGATGACTATGCTATTGCTATTTATCATTGCACAATAATATTTTTTGAGTTATTCTTTTTAAAAAAAAATCTTTATTGTTGAAAGTATTACAGATGTCTCTCTACCTCCCCATTGACACCTTCTGGCCCGCACCCCCACCCCCGCTCCAGGACTTCACCAACCTATTGTCTGTGTCCAGGGGTTATGCACATATGTATGTAAGTTCTTTGATTAATCTCTTTCCACCCACCCCTGTCTTCCCTCTGAGATGCTACAGTCTGTTCCATGCTTCTATGTCTCTGGATCCATTTTGTTCATCAGTTAATTTTGTTCTTTAGATTCCACATGTCACTGCACAATTTTTATCAGTGTATACATTATGAGATGCTATACCAGGGTGTTGTGTAGTTATAAAATATTAATACAAACACACATGTATGCACATACATATGCACGCACACAAAGTCATGTTGGCAGAGTCTACCAGGGCAAGAATCAGCTGTTTTTCTTTCCTAAATATTCAATTCCCAAATTGTCATCATTTGTCTAGCTTTTAGCTTTTCCATATAAATAATATCTGATCTCTTCATTTATTAATTTTTTAAATTGGAAACATCACTATTTGCAATCATGGTAGTAATAATTAATTCAAGGCAAGAACCATCAATGAATGCTAAAACTTAGTGGGAGAAAGTTTGAAAAAGACCCGGGAAATTTACATCATCTCAAAGAATCTCCCCCATAAGATCCTTATGAACTTTATAGTGTAAAATAGTAATGGGACAGTAGAGAATCAGCAGATACCACCATAGGTGGGTATGAAAATTAACATCATTTGTGATGGAGTAAGTTGGCATCATGTGCCCCCTGATAGAGTGTGCTGCGCCATAATAATGGGGTGAAATTTGAAAAAAAAATGGTGTTACCTTTGTATTTTGAGATTACTTAGAATAAAAAATTCAGACTTTATATCTTTAGGTCTCAATCTACAAAGAAATGTATGGTGTTACTAGATCACTTTCAGTATGATCATTGATTTTCCTTCTTTGAGATTTTCTTATATGGAAAATCTTGATACTTTGATTTATTAATATGACTAAAATCACAAAAATGATACTCCAGCAAGTAAATATTTGGTAATATTAAAATTTAAATGAAAATATTTATAGAAATCTGAAGTCTCAGACTTGAAGATAACATTTTCTTCAGAATACGTAACTTTAGTTGGTCAGTGACATGCAATGCTGCTTCCTCAGTATTTCCTAAAGAAGAAACTGATGCTTGACTAGCAAGTTAGTTACTTAAAATGTATTGTTAAGGAGGCCAGTGGTACATGTTCGGTCTTATATGGGTGTTATTTTGTTCTCTGGCTGTGCATATAACATTGGCAAAGTGGCTTGCAAGTTTATGATTTTGGTTACTTGGGTGTCTGAAGAGTGTGAAAGGTTTTTTCATTTTTTTGAATTTTTATTGATTTCAGAGAGGAAGGGAGAGGGAGAGATAGAAACATTAATGATGAGAATTATTGATCGGCTGCTTCCTGCATGCCCCACACTGGAGATAGAGCCTGGCAACCTGGGCATGTGCCCTGGCCAGGAATTGAACCATGACCTCCTGGTTCATAGGTCGACACTCAACCACTGAGTCATGCTGGCCGGCCAGGCAAAATAGCGTGAAAGGCTTTTGAAAGAAGTTATACATTGCCATCTTTTGAAACATTCAGTTACCTCATCTTACCTAATAATAGACAAACCTGTAAATTGACCGTACCTCTGCTATGCCAACAGCCAATCAGAGTGAATATGCAAATTAGAAGGCCAAAGATGGCGGCTGCCCAGCTGTTCCAGGTGTGGAGTGGCCAGGCGGGGCAGGACACCTGCTATGAGAGGGAGGGCGGGGGGCAAAGGGATCTGCAGGAGCAGATTGCTGCAGCAAAGACAAGACTGCAGACTCTGGAGTCTGCAGCGAAGACGAAGAAGGCAGACTCTGGCCGGAGCAAAGGCCTGGGTCCTGGGTGCTTGAGGAAAACCGGTGCTGGAAGCTAAGGGAAGGAAGGCCTATTGCACGAATCTCTTCGTGCAACGGGCCTCTAGTCTTAAGATAATACTGTTTCTTAGAAAATTGTTTCAGTTGTAATTAAAAATATAAGCTGTTTATAAACATCACTATGATTTAAAAACTAAGTCAAACATTAGCCTCTCCAGAATTTATTGGGCAGCATTACATGTGTTTGTATGAGCGAGAACGTTAAAATAATTGTATGTCCATTGGTGACTATGACTTCTAAAGTAATTTTTATGGTTTGAAAGAGATTTGAAATTTATTTTTCTTAGCTGTTGGCAAACTTTTCTACTTACCTATTGTGCCATATTCTTCACAGGGACAAATCACCCATAATATCAAATTAGCATTGCTGTCTTTTATTCACTCTATATATTAGCTTCTGTCAGTAAGGCTAATTAGAACCAGTTGTCTTGTAAGATTCAGTGATGGTGATGTGTATAATTCTTCTTATAGCAAATTCAACTGACTAGCAAGTTATTTTGCTTAATATCTGAAAAGCAATTAGATTTTAAGATCAGTCTTAAATTAAGCAATATAGTATGTTAAGATATTTTTGCATTACATACATGTGACTCTAAATTTTCAATGCTAGTTATTATTTTTAACCTACTATTCATTTTTAACATCACACATGAATGTATTATTACTAAATACTGTTTAAAATTATCAGATTTTAAAAATTGCAGTATTAGCTTTTAGTTATTTTGAAGACTAGGTGTTATATTAAACTGGAATTTGATATGGAAAAGGGAATATTGCTGCAAATATTGAATTAGAAAGTAAACTGGCTATTATTTCCTCTCTTCCCCACCCCATTCACTACTATGTTTTTATTTTTATTTATTATTATTATTTTTTATTGTTTGAAGTATTACAAATAGTAGTACATATGTCTCCTTTTTTTCCCCCCATTGACCTCCCCCCCAGCCTCCCCTACCCCCCAGTACATGCCTTTACCTGCCCCCCCTCCCCTGTGTCTTATATCCATTGGTTATGCTTATATGCATGCGTACAAGTCCTTCGGTTGATCTCTTACAGCCCCTCCCCAACCTCCCCTGCCTTCCCGCTGTAGTTTGACAGTCTGTTCAATGCTTCTTTGCCTCTGTATCTATTTTCCCCCCATTTCTTTCCTTTAAAAAATCTTGCCTCTGCAGACTAGAAATAAACATATAATAACAAAAAATGTTTGAGTCCCAATTTCAATGTCCAACAGTTCTGAGTCCCCGTTTCAATGTCAAACAGTTCCTTAAGTGTACATGTCAGCAACGATATTTGGATGGTGGGCACATGGTGGCAATGCAGGTCCGACCCTCTCTGGTTTGGTCCCAGGCAACCTGCTGCGACGCACAGCTGCTGACTGCTAGCATGGCAAGGCGTCGTCAGCGTCTCCCATCTCTGGACTGTTTCTCCTCTTGTCTTCGTGGTTGGAGCAGACCTGTCAATTCCTCTCTGTTGCAGGAATCCACATGGTCTTGGAGTTGTTTTCTGAAAATATACAAACATATTCTCGACCAAAAGTTAATAAGGGAATCTTTTCTATATAATTGATTTGGGATCCTTTTTATTTTTGCCCAAACCATTTTCCTTTGTCTTATTTAGACACCATGTGTGTTTTTCATGGGTGTCTTGCTGTTAGCATTACAAATGAAAGTTAATTTTGTAAAGTAAAAATTTTCTAGATGTAATTTACTTATAGGATATTTTTCCTTACATGATATTACCCTACTATCCCCGCTTTTTTCACTACTATGTTTTTAAAAAGACCAATTATCTTTACTTGATTCCACTTTCTCCCATTTTTAAAAAATGTGTTTTTATTCATTTCAGAGAGGAAGGGAGAGGGAGAGAGAGATAGAAACATCAATGATGAGAGAAAATCATTGATTGGTTGCCTCCTGCACACCTCGAGCCCACAACCTGGGCATGTGCATGTGCCCTTGACCGGAATCAAACCCGGGACCCTTCATTCCTCAGGCCGATGCTCTATCCATGGAGCCAAACCAGCGAGGGCCACTTTCTCCCATTTTAATGGAACTCTGAAGTAATAATAGCTGAGGACAAGGACCTTTACTTCATACGTAAGAAATTCTCTAAATGGTTCTGTACGTATGAGCCTCTTTTCTTGGGCCAGAAAACTTATATTTACCATGACTTAAAAAGTGTAATAACAAAACAAGCTTTATGAATAAGCATTCTAGAATCAGCCAGAAGACTTTTCAAACCAAAAGTAGGGATACGTTTCCTAAGGAGTTTGAGCTCAGTATATCAGGTTTGGAGTTGGGAAGGGATAGCAGTGAGCCTATTTGTAAACTTTGGGATTCTGAATGTTAATTTCAAGCTTCCTTTTTAAAAGGCCAGTGTTTGTAGAGCTTATCCTGTCAGCAATATCCTGTGTCAATTGTCAGGTCATGTTTAACGGGTGGAGATGTATTAATCTGCCATAGCACTGTGAGAGGCTGGGATAAATAGAGGGCTCAAACAGATGAAGAGGGATTAACTGTGTGGATTGAGCAAACTCTTCAATCACTGAACCAGTGATTCTACAAAGGATTAGCTGTTGCTTTTACAAATATTGATTACTGATTTGCTACTCTGAATGGAGATGACATACTTGTGCAGTTGCTGTGTAGTATGCTATGGGAAGTGTACATCATTCATATTAATGGATTTGTCATAGGCTTTATAGAAACTGACAGATTTATTGTAGCAGCAGTTGCTAAAACTGTTATGGTCCAGGTTGTGTCAGCATATCTATTAAAACTTCAGGATTTTAAAAGTTTATACTATAGCCATAAAATTCATTTCCCAAGTGGATTTTGGAATACCAGTTATAGCCTGGCACAATTATTTTTACATGAATCAGTCTGAAGGCACTTAATTTGAAGTAGGACAAAAAATGCATTATTGTATTATTTTTGTAGTACCCCCAAAATTAGATTAATTTCATTTTTAAAAAATTTAAATTCATCATCAGTGCTTGTTTTCCAACCAAGAACATGTCTAGTTCATGTGGACTTCTAAAAGTCAATCAGCATTTTTTCCAGAACAGTTTGTCTTAAAGGTTTTGGTTGTTTCTATAATTAGATGGAAAATTTTAGAAAATGTAGAAATATCTGGATAATTAAAAATCAGTGACTATTTTGTTTCATTTAAGTGATTTTTTAGGACACTGAAAATCAATAGTAAGAATTATCTATATCACAGAAAATATTTCCCTTTAATCTTTTAAAGAAAGTAATTTTCTTGCAGATGTTTTCATTAAGTCACAGTGGGAAGGCTTTTTTGAGAGTTGTGTCTTGAAGGCTGAGCTGGAAGCTTCAAACAGTGAGAGTAGGAGGGATGCCACAGTGGGGTAGGTGAAGGGTGGTGCATTCCAGGCAGGGTGGAAGCTATGTGAGTTGGTCTGTTTGAAGAATACCCAGGTAAATGAACATTCTTCAGAGGAGTTGAGAGGACTGTTTTCAAGTTGTATTATTTTACCATACAACTATATATATTGATTAAATTAGATCTGGGTTAATGGTTGAAGCTTTTCTTGGTATGATATAAATACTATAAAATATTTAATTTAAATATTTAAATTTAATTACTTAAAAACCTACATACATTTTGTTTTTCTTTTTCATTTAAAAATTCAATTATGTAAACTTTTAAATGTCATACATGCTTGTAACAAAGAAAAAAGTTGTTTTCTTCACCAAAAATAGCTAGCTCCCTAGAAGTTAACAGTTTCTGAATATATCCTTCCAGACTTCTCCCCTCTGAATTGTGCAAATATATTTGTGCTCGAAGAAATATGCAATCATTTATTTTTTTAAATGGAATATGACTACATGTCACCCTACAATTTATGTTTTTCAACTAATATCATGAACATTTTTCTACATTAGTACATACCCTTCTACATTGATACACATAGATCTACATATGTATATTCAAATAACACACATTATTTTAAATGGTTTCATAATGTCCCTCTTGCTGGATATTTTCCGTTTTCTGCTGTCACAAATAGCAGTTAAGTGACTATTCTGGCTCGTACACCATTTTGAACTTGTGCTTTATTTACTTGTTCGATTATTTATTTATTTATTTTTGTAGGGTAAATTCTTAGGAGTTGAATTCTTAGAGTCAAGCTCTCATCCACAGAGCTGCAAGAAGTTATACTCACAGAAGCAGTACATGAAAGTATTTCTGTCTCTTTATGTTCTCCCTGCTACTTGATGTTATTACTTTTTTATTTTAGTTTTTTTTTTTTAGTTTTAACTCTTTAGTTAAAAAGTAGTTTCCTGTTTTAGCTTGTTTCTTTAGTTTTTGTGAAGTTTGTTTATTAATGCAGCAAAATTTATGAGTGCTAACTGTGCCCCCAGCACTAACCTGGACAAGACAATCATGACCTCCAAGCCCATGGAACCTGTATCTCCTTACGTAGAAAAGGGGAGGACAGTTGGGAGAAAGGCATTTAAGCCGTAAACACTCGTCTTTTCTCATGTGTATTAGCTTTTGTGCTTATTCTACGAATTGCCTGGTTCATATTCTCTACCTGACTTTCTGTCAAGCTGTTTATCTTTTTCTGACTGATTTGCAGGAGTTCATTGTCTATTTTGACATCCACTTCTTGAAAAAAGTCATTATTTGGTAGATTAGTGTTTGATGAAGACAAATAGTATTTGGGAAGGATTTCCTGAAAAATATGTAGGGTGTCTGTTCCTATAGGCGATCTGTGATCTTATCCGTGAGTTTCACAGCGCTGTTTGGGAGCTGTGGAGAGTACTTGGTGGCCTGGTTTTGTACTCTCTGGAGTTGCTTTTACTGAAGTTTGCTTCGGCATTACGCTGTTGGCTTGATATGAGTGATGCTATACAAAGCAGCCCTATAAACTTTGATTTTACTTACTGTAAAAATGTTATTGTGGACATTGAGAACACCTGGGAGAAATTTCTTTCTCATTTCAGTACCAGGAACCAGGAATAGCTGTTGTATGTTCCTCCCTGAGCAATGATTTATATTTATCTTATGGGCCATGAATCACACAATTTATTATTTTTTGCTTCACGTTGGTTTGTTATAAAGCTTATAACTGAATTCTTGGCCCACCCTTGCTACGTGTAAGTGACTTTGTAGTTTCAACTTGTTTTGTGTTCTACCCTGACTTCTAGTCTTGCCTTTAATTTTTTTACTTATATATATTTTTACATTTGAAAATGTCATTTATAGAAAAGTTCAAGAATAACACAAAGAATTTACATCATACCCTTCATTCAGATTCCCTTAACAGTAATGAATATTTTTCTCATAGGTATTTGTTCTCTCCTCTCTCTCTCTCTCTCTCTCTCAAATCAATAAAAATAAATAA
Organism: Plecotus auritus; assembly: GCF_963455305.1. Lineage (NCBI taxonomy): Eukaryota > Metazoa > Chordata > Mammalia > Chiroptera > Vespertilionidae > Plecotus > Plecotus auritus. Next base: position 181,079,229 of record NC_137775.1, on the reverse strand, counting down.
ATAAATAAATAAATAAATAAATTTTAAAAGATTTGAAAACTAAAGTTAGAGATCAAGTAACTTATCTAAGTCACAGTAGTGGTCAAGCTGCTATTTGAACCCAGGGTTGAACCACAATTTTAAGATGCAAAATCAGATCAGCACACCTTTATTGTGTTAATGAGAAATATTAAATTCAAACCCAGTTCATAATTGTATATAAATTTTTTAAAAATATCTTTTTATTGATTTCAGAGAGGAAAGAAGAGTGAGAGAAAATGAAGAACATCAATGATGAGAGAGAATCATTGATTGGCTGCCTCCTGCAAGCCCCACACCGGGGATCGAGTGGACAACCCAGGCATATGCCCTGACCAGGAATCAAACCGTGACCTCCTAGTTCAAAGGTCAATGCTCAAACACTGAGCAACACCAGCTAGGCTACATTTAATTTTATATTATTTAGAGCATCTGTGAAATTTTTCATTTATTTAGAATTTTATTTTAACTTAAAGAGAAAACGGTATTTCATTTTAAGCTTATATCTCATTTTCTCAAAGTGGTTATTTATCATAGTCTTTTTTTAAAAAAAAGGCTATTGTTTTTCTGAGTTAAATTAATTTTTTTGCTTTAGAGAAGGTGATATAGGCAGATACATACATGCATATACATAGAAAAATTAGTAGCCAATTGTTATGTATTATAAGGGGTACAATAGACACAATAATAGTCCCCCAAAGAAGCGCACACCCTAGCCCTTGGGACCTGTAATTGTGTTGTTGCATGGCAAGGGGATATGAAGGTGGTAGGTGAAATATGGTTGCTAATCAGCTGACCTTAAAATAAGGAGATGATTCAGGTGGGCCCACTGTATATCCAGTATTCTTTAAATGGGGAAGAAGAGGGCAGAAGAATAAGAACCAGAGAGAGGCCTTTGTGAGAAAGACTCAACTAGCTACTGCCGGCTTTGGAGATGAAAAGGGCCAATAGCCAATGAACTAGGTTAGCCTCTGGGAGCAGGACAGCAAGGAAATGGATACTGCCCTAGGGCCCCCAGGAGGAACACAGCCCTGCTGGCACCTTGATTTTAGCTCAGTGAGACATTCTTTGGATTGCTGACCTCCAAAACTATAAGATAATAAATTTGCATTAAGCCACTTAAAAAAAAAAAGATATAGTCAGATACAAAGTAACTGAGAAGTTATTCTATATGGGAGATAGATTTTTATTTAAATTCTTTCTGTGAAATCTTATGATCTATTATTTAAAAGTGGCCTTTACCAAAACATAAAAGTGTAAAGGGTACCCTGTATTATAAATATATGAAATAGTAATCTTGTTTTTAGAGTGAAATTTCTCATAGTGAACCATATTTTTTAATGACTGATTCAGTATATTCATATGCTTCCAACCCTGTAAATAATTGAGGGATTATTACAGGGGTTTCTACAAACAAGTAATTCTGGAATTTTTAGGTAAAAAGCATACTTTAATTCTATAAGGAGTAATTTTTATGTATTATAAAAATGTGTTATCTTGTGGACTATCATTGGACCAAGGAATCAGAAATCTTTTGTATATCTAATTTTATGAGCTAAGGATAGCAGTCCTATATTAAAAATTTATCTTAAAAAAACAGTCATCAGAAATGTAATTAGGTAGTTCAAATTCTGGTCATACACTTAAGCACACTCTAAGGTAAAAGAAGCAGTTGTAATTGAAAGAGAAGGAAAATATAACTGTGGATAATACTTTTGATCCATGGCTTTTTTACTATTATTTAATGGATATTGATGAACATACTTGATTTCAGATTCTTCTTAATTCTGACTCTTAATTATTCTCTTAATCGTTCTATTATTGCCATTTGAATTTTACGTATTTTGGTAGACTTCCATGAAAATTGGTAGCAGCCACAATTATATACATATATATTTTTTATTAGACTGAGAATAGACCTTTAATACATCTTGGATCATATACATGAAGCATTTCCTGCATACATATAGCTATAATGTTAATAGCTCGTGTCTTCTTTGGTTTCAGACAGTCCTGTTTGAAGACATATTGAAACTCCCATGAGGCATTAGGAATTCCATTTCAAGAAGTAGAGCTAATAAAGGCAAACGTGAATTATCCTAATAGTTATTCAGTTTTTTGCTTGGTAGTTTTTAGAGTGACCTGCCACTTTATAGAGCTGGGAGAGACGAGCAGATGGCAAACCTGTGAGTTGCAACCTCTGGTTTTGCCCTCAGTTGTCATTACATGGGTCACTGTATTAGTGTTTAAAGCCTTGTCCCCAAGGCTTAACCCCTGGGAATTCTGAGGTCCTACTAATTAGAAGTTGGCCATCTTTGTGTCTAATCCCATTATGAGCCTTTTTTTATTAAAGGGCATATTATGATAAACTTAGACATCACCAGAACTAGTTAGTATATTCATCAGTTAATACTTTCTGAAAAGGGTAAAGTGATAAGTGAGAAAATAAGCTCTGCAAAAGGACTATGCTGAAGTAAAATAGCCACTAGAGTTAGTAATCTTTTACTGCCTATAGTGGCTATTTTCTTATAGGTTACTAGAGGCCCGGTGCATGAATTTGTGCACGGGTGGGGTCCCTTGGCCTGGCCAGCAATCAGGGCTATCGGGGCTGATTGGGGCTGCTGGCCTGGGGGGGGGAGGGGCCACGGGAGGTTGGCCGTGGGAGTTCACTGACCATCAGGGGGCAGCTCCTGTGTTGAGCATCTGCCCCCCTCGTGGTCAGTGTGCGTCATAGCAACTGGTCGTTCGGTCGACCGGTCATAACGGTCGCTTAGGCTTTTATATATATAGATTGTTTCATATGTCCATTGAAAATAATTTTATTTTTTTCTACTAAAAAAAAACTGATAAAAAGATGTGAAATTCTAAATTTTTCATGTGAAGGGGCGAATTAATAGAATACGAAAAATATTAATTTATGCATTTATTTTCTTTATGGATATCTAGACCAAGGTCTCAAACTTTTAAAATGACATAAAACAAGTAATTATATGCTAGATCTCAAGGAAGTTATCAGTTGCTTTACAAAAACTATATTGTGAACAGTTTCTACATTTGATATCTTTGAAAGTTGAACCCACTGGGGATCGGGGCCATTTGTTAATGAAAGTACAAGAAAAAGTATTAATGTGGATATATTTCATGGAATCCTAGAATTAGGGGGGCCTTAGAGATAATCTAACCTAATTTTTTCATGTTTTAGATGAGGAAACTGATACCCAGAGAGGCTTAGTGACCTGCTGAAGGTCACAAATTTGTAGAACTGGGGTTTTATCACAGACCTCTTTAACCTATACCATGCATCTTGAAATCAATATTAATGTAAAACTGAGATTCTGGGTATCTGCTATATCACAAAACCATTTTATTTAATATTTGTATTCATTAAGTTTAGGTTTCTCTCCCTTGTTAGGGCATAGTTTCTCTGTTTTGTTCTGCAGGCATATAAGTGAATTTTTGCAGTTAAAACCTTTTAGAATAGTATAAGTGTCAGCAACTCTGTGTCTTTGTATCTATTACAGAGTCTTTCGAATCAGGGAAAGTGACACCTAAGTTTGTGTGTGCAGATGTGAAGTAACGTGTAATTAAATTGCACTTGTGGAATAATGAGTTCTGAGTCAGGAGTGGCTCTGGGAACTGAAGTTCATTTACAAACTGTTTTCTAAAGCTAAGTACCCAATATACCCTTCAGTCAGAAATGTCTACAAGATCTTGGACATGATCTTGAAATATATAGGAGACAAAACAGAAAGCATTTTTCTACCTTTATGCAAAATTATAATGCATGAAATATTGGAAATAGTGGAACTCTTCTCCATTTTTCAGATTCTACAATTTATTCTTTAACGTGCTGGTGGGATACATCCACTATACACACAGTTTGCTTTTAAGACACAAGTTTCAAGAGATTCTAGAACTCTTGAGTTATCCTTTACAAACAGTGTCCTTGTGAACAAAATACCAATCTAAGAAAATTTGGATTCCACTGCTGTCTCCTCCCCCACCCCCAGCCTTACCCAAACCCCCATCCCCACCCCAGAGTTGCTAGGAATATAGTAGGCACTTGATTCATGCTTATTTGAATCTCATTTGAATTCACTGTGATGTTGTTACCATTGTGCATGTTTCAGACTCCCAAGTTGCAAGTTGGAAGAAGACCCATTCCTTGCCTGCTCATGTAAGGTGCTTTAGAAAGTAGGACCATTATAGAACCAATCATGTTCATGTTATACAAAGGAAACTAGTCTTGGTCAGTATGTGCCTCTTTCCTTAGGGTACTGACCGCTTGTGGCCACTTAAGCCAGCCCACGTGGTAAACCTCCGCAGCAGAAACAGTCTGTTCCACACTAGGAGTTAATTCTTTCTCTTCCCTTAGTTATAATTCTCTGTCAACCGCTTTCACCTCACCAAAAGAAAATCTTGGAACTGCTTTTAAAACAACTACCATGCTTAACTTGTGCAGTTACCAAATCATGCTTTTCCCCTCTTCTCATTAAAATTCTCTAAGCAACATTGGTCTTGAATTGACAGCGGCATCTATTCATTCAAATAGATACAGTTACACTAACATATAATATTTAATTATAACAATAAAACCTACATTTGACCAAATGTCTGCTATGTGCCAAAGGATTAAAGTTCAGAGCTAAATTTATTTCAGGGACAAGGGTGTGAATTTTGATAGGGAAACAGAACCGATAAGGTAATTGTGAATTTGTTAGAACGTTGTATAATTGGCTGTGTTGCGTAGTTTCTCATGGTGAGATAATATAATTGTGTGTTTGGCAGCTCTTCTTTTGTTACCTGCCAGATAGGTTTATATTAGCCTCCATGAGTCCTTGTACCTACATTTGTATAGTTAATTCTTGGAGTTACTGTGAATCTTCTTAAATGGTGGCATACTACTGATCATTGTAGGTATAGTGATAGGAGGTCTAAATGATGCAACAATTCATGCTTTTTAAAGGGAATTTACTACTTTTTACATCTTGTTACAAAATTTCAATTTCTACCATCAAAAGTATTCAGTGTTTATATGTTTATGGTGCTATACAAATCAAATGGGTCTTTTAAGAACTTAAAATCCAGGGGGTTGCGGGGAGGATGAAGAGGGTAAAGGGGGTCAAGTATATGGTGATGGAAGGAGACTAGACTTAGGTGTTGAGCACACAATGGAATATACAGATGATGTTCTATGAAGTTGTACACCTGAAACTTATATAATGTTATTAACCAATGTTACTCCAATAAATTTAATTTAACAAATCTAAAGTATCTAAAGGGATGACTAATAATAAACTTTTTTTTAAAGTTTACATGTGTATTAAACAAACCCTAGATACTGGACAAATAGCAAAAAAGATTTAGACAAATGAATTTCTCTTTGAGTACAACCAGGAAGAGAGAATTTGGCTATGGGCTCAGAGAAACAAATTTTAGCATTTGCTTTTTGGGGAAAATCATTTTACGTTTTGCTTGATAAGAAGAGGGACATACAAGTAAGAGTTGGCATGTATAAAAATTCTTGAAGAGTTAATCCAACATAAATATAAAGAAGCTTACATGATTTATTTGAAATCTCTTTCAGGATTTCATTTCATTTATTTATAATGGTTTCCTAGTCCTTTACTTAGACTATGGGTCAAAAAGTATTGCCCTTTAGAAATCATTCTGTTACATAATATTGCTGTATTTGGGGGAGCATAATATATTAAGATATAGGAGTATAGAAGTATTTTTTTAGGAGGGGGAAAAGGACAACGCTATGGAATGGGTCTGAAACAAAGCTAATAAACTTTGGTTGAATTTATTTGGGTAATTAAACGTACACTGAATCTAATGAGACCTGGTACTTGGTTTTTCTAAAATGGGTTGCTCACTACTTTCTCTTCTCCTCTACTTCCCACAGGAAACCAGTTCCCTCCAGTGGCAGCACAGGACCTGCCTTGTGTTTTTAAGGCTGGATACCTTGAAAAACGCAGAAAAGGTAAACTTAAGATTCTGATGAAAAATCTGAAAATGGTTTTATCCTTGGATAAAAGATGCCTGCAGTGTACATGTGGAGCCAGTGTTCTCCTTAGGTGATTGAAGAGTTTTAAGACTCTAAGAAAATCTGGATGACATTATCCAAATGAAAAAGTACAGCTTTTAGCTTTAAATAATTTTTATAACCAACATTTGCTAGGTTTTTAGTTATCAACCCCAGTCATTTGTAATGATTCAGGAGCTGTCTCCTGCCTGTCAGAGGAAGGCGCGGGCCATGACTGTAATCTCAGGGATGGGATTTCTCACCGCTGTCCGACCACCGAGCAGCTGGTTCTCCTGCGCCTCACCTGGCATACAGCGTGCCTGCCATGGTCCAGCCCAGCCTGGCCTGTTTTCCACCATTTTCTATTACTCATTCAGTGTTCCTCTCCATTGGCTATGATAACTGGGAGTTGACCATATGGTCTCACTCTTTCAACACCAATATATAATGGAAATGAAATACGGAGGAGGTGTGATGATATGGGAAATGAAAAGCAGAAAGTCTCTTCATTTCCATTCTGCTTATCTCTCAGGGACTCCCTTTGGGTCTTTCTATTTATATTCCATTTGCTTTCCTTAGCTTTTTAAGCTGAGTTTTAAAGCTGAAAGAGATAATAGAAATAATCTAGGCCAGCTCCTCCTCCTCTTTTTCGTAACAGATGAGAAAATGAGACCCAGATGAATCCATTATCTGCAGGCTGTGGAGTCAATCCTGTGTGGACCGTCCCCAGCAGGAAAGTTTGTTAGCGTTCTGTTGACCCCATAAACATGGCAGCTCCAGCTCTGCCTCACTTTATTCCTTTGAGCTTAGTTTTTGTCTCTTGAAAAGAAGATACAAATGAATTAGTCCTAGAATTTTAGAGCTAAACAGGAACCTTAAAAATCATACTAACATATTCTTTTACAATAAAGAACTGCCTGGCTGGCGTGGCTCAGTGGTTGAGCATTGACCAATGAACCAGGAGGTCAGGGTTCGATTCCCAGTCAGGACACATGCCCAGGTTGTGGGCTCAATCCCCAGTAGGAGCCGTGCAGGAGGCAGACAATCAATAGTTCTCTCCCATCATTGATGTTTTTATCTCTCTCTCCCTCTCCCTTCCTCTTGAAATCAATAAAAGAAATACATTTTTTAAAAAGAACTGGTGTTATGTTTACGTATGTTGTGTATAGTATCTAAATTGTTTCCTTTCCCCTTTATTGTAGATCACAGCTTTCTGGGATTTGAATGGCAAAAACGGTGGTGTGCTCTCAGTAAAGGAGTGTTCTATTATTATGGAAGTGACAAAGGTAGTATTGGTGTTCAGTTACCTAAACTTCTATTGCATGAGGGCTTGGAAGCTATGCTTCACTCCCCCTCCCCGCCCCCCTTTTTTATTTTGGTACAGAGTAAACTGAAAACAGATGGAGAAAGAATAACTGAGAACTTTAACAATTATAGTCTAAGACTGATTTATAATTCTATTTCATTATTTGATAAATTCTCCAAATTCCAGAATGCTCTAAAAGTTAATACAATTATGTTTTATTGAATTAGCAAAGAGAGTAAAATAACTCTTTATGTGGACTTTCACCGTAGGAAATATTTATCATCCAAGCTATCGTTGTAGAATCTCTGGAGAAGTTAAGACCATTAGGATTATGAGAATGTAGCTGTTTAAGCACTTCAGCTATATTAACTTGTCTGTGCGGTAAGGTACTATTATTAGTCCCATTTATTTTACTGTTTGAAAAACTGAGAACAGAGAGGTTAAGTGACTTATTCATGGTCACAGAGCAGGTAAATGGCAGATCTGGGCTTTGAATTGAGGCATAATGGTTAGAGTCCATACTACTAACCACTATTGTCACTATATTAATTTAGAAACAAGATATACCTTGTAACTTCATTTACTAATTAATAAATCTCTTAGTCATAGTTTAGATAATTTTAACTTCATTATTTGAACAAATAAAGTCATTAAATATTGAAATTTAAACAGTATAAGTTTTTATTTTTCCTAGGAAAAGAAGGTCAGAAATTGAATATTATAGATTAAGGGTCATACAGAAATAGCTAACATTCATTTCCATAAAGGACACTTAAGGAGAAAAGAGACATAAAAGTTTAATATCACTGAATATAAGCTTTCCCATGGAATTCTTATCAGTGTTGTCACTTGTGTTGTTTGGAAATTTATGTTTTATTTGACATTATTTGCATATTTTAGTTTTTTTCTTATTATAATACTGGAGGCTCAGTGCACGAAATTCCTGCATAGGTAGGGTCTCTAGGCCTGGCGGGTGATTAGGGCCGATCGGTGCCTTCTGGCTACCGGCCAGGGCCTGCCTTTGTTCTGTGTTGCCTCCTGGTGGTCAGTGCATGTCATAGTGAGCGATTGAACTCCTGGTCTCCTGGTCGAACTCCCAAGGGGACACTTTGCATATTAGCCTTTTAAATATATAGATTAGGCAGATATAATAAGTCTATTTCAGATAAATTTGAAATACATGCATGATGCTAGAAGTTGATCTCCCCTTTTGACTAATAGAATTAACAAATTAAGAATTAATTTAGTTGGTAGTTTGCATTCTGTCACTAATTTACAATATGTTCAAATGTAATAATGGCATCAATGGAATCCAATTTAATAAAAGAGTAATATGCAAATTGACCGCCACTCCAAGACACAAGATGGCCGCCCCCATGTGGTCAAAGATGGCTGCCCCCATGTGGACACAAGATGGCCACCACAAGATGGCCTGCAGGGGAGGGCAGTTGTGGTCGATCAGGCCAGCAGGGAGGGCAGTTAGGGGTGACCAGGCCTGCAGGGGAGGGCATTTAGGGGCAGTCGGGCCAGCCAGGGAGCAGTTAGGTGTTGATCAGACGGGCAGGGGAGTGGTTAGTGGGTGATCAGGCTGGCAGGCAGAAGCGGTTAGGGGCAATCAGGCAGAGGCAGGTGAGCAGTTGGGAGCCAGCAGTCCTGGATTGTGAGAGGGATGGCCAACTGCCCGGGATCAGGCCTAAACAGGTGGTTGGACATCCCTCAAGGGGTCCCAGATTGGCGAGGGTGCAGGCTGGGCTGAGGGACACCCCCCCCCCCCCGTGCACGAATTTCGTGCACCGGGCCTCTAGTATAAACTATAAATAACTATTAACAGGCAGCCTTCCTTCTTCTGCTAAGGCAGTGGTTCTCAACCTTTCTAATGCCGCGACCCTTTATACAGTTCCTCATGTTGTGGTGACCCCCAACCATAAAATTGTTTTCGTTGCTACTTCATAACTGTAATTTTGCTACTGTTATGAATTGTAATGTAAATATCTGTGTTTTCCAATGGTCTTAGGCGACCCACAGGTTGAGAACCGCCGCTGTAGAGCCTAAGACCATCGGAAAACACAGATATTTACATTACGATTCAGAACAGTAGCAAAATTATAATTATGAAGTAGCAACGAAAATAATTTTATGGTTGGGGGTCACCACAACATGAGGAACTGTATTAAAGGGTAGCAGCATTAGAAAGGTTGAGAACCACTGTGCTAAGGGAAGTAGGTGATTTTGTCCAAAAATTTAGAGCCCAAGTTTAGTTATGATTATCATACGTCATTTACGTGCATTACTAGTATAGAAATACTAGAGGCCCGATACACAAAATTCATGCAAGGGACTCAGCCCTCACAGCCCCAGCTTTGTCTGGAAGGTCATCTGGAAGGTCGTTCGGCTGTCCGGACCAATTAGCATATTACGCTTTTATTATTATAGATAATTTTGTACAGCATCATGAATTGAGATCAAGATCTCACTTTTCTATAAAGAAATATCCTCGATTTTATAAGACCAGAGGAGGGAGGTTGCAAAACCTTATGGTTTGGTTCAGTTAGGCTTCTCATTTCTAAGTTCTTTCGCAATCAATGAATATTAATGTCTGTTTCCTCCACCCCAGTCCTAACTGGTATATACCAACTGTTAGGGCAGGGATTCACCAGTTTCCCAAAAACCTAAGGAATGTTTATGTTTATTTCAAAGGCTAATGTTCACTAAATAAATTCTAGGGCTTTTTTGGGTGTGGGGCGGGTATTGGTTAAATTCCCATGTCTAGTCTTATTTGTTGAAACCTTTTGGTAACAAGATTCTTTGTAATTTGTGTTTTTAACTACTTTGTGATCCATTTAGCCAGCTCTACCACCACGGCTTTTTTAAAATTACAATTCCAGCATTCCTTTCTTATGTGGATGCTTGAAGATCTGGTTTACATTTCTTTAAATTCTTCCCTGTCTGTTACTATGAAGCCTCCTGTTGCCATGGAGATTTCAAATCTGCTTTTAGTGGTTCTTTTCTCTGTGGCTGCTTCCTTTGGAATTCTTGGCCAGTTCTTTTCCTTTTAGGGACTCGGGGGAGGGAGAATCTATCTTTAGACAGTTTTAATTGCTTGTTTGTCATGATCCTAATGTCCTTCCTTTGTATCTTTTTCTTTCCAGGAAAATGTATGTGTCCTATGAATTTTTTTTTCTCATGTGAAATTGGGTAACCGATTTGTACAGTCTTGTTTACTGTTTGTGCGAACCATTTACCTAACTTTGGAAAGAGCTATTTAGATATATGAGAACTATAATCCTCCAACTAAGTAGGATTTAGATAAATGGATTAGAGAGGCGCAGAAGGAGTTGATACACTTACTAGGTTAAACTGTACTTGGTTACTGCTTGACAGATACATTGTTCATATTTGCTAACATACTGTGTGCGCCAAAAACCATTTTGACCCATCAAGATAGTAATGGCTTAGAAAGAGTAGTTCCAGTCTCTAGGGTAAAAAAATGCACTTACCTTTATATCCATAAATATTATCTGTATTTATTATTCATGGCCATTTGGGGCCCTTAAGTAATAAATATATATAGAGTGCATATTTCATCACTTCATAAAATGGCATCCATCCTTTCTTCTCCTTCCTCTTCCTTTGATTGTTCGAATCTCATTCATCAAAATTGTTTGGTCCTACATGCTGATACTGCCATCAAGGTAGTCACTCATTCACTCATTCATTCATTTCTTTATTTGATAAACATCTATTGAATACTAGGCACTGGCAATCCTAAAATAATCCTGCCTTAGAGGTACTCACAGTTTAAGTGAGAGGAAGAGAGGAAGTTGCGTGATTAGAAATGGGGGCTGGATGGATAAACTGATCACTTCAACCAGGAGTAATAAGTGATTTAAATAAACTATCTTTGGATCACAAAGGAGGGGTGGCTAACTGCCTAGGGGAGTTAGGGAATACTTTCTGGTGGAGAGGACATTGGGCCTTAAATAATGAGTAGGAGTCTATCAGGTGATGAAGGGTACAATGGGCATTCCAGGCAGGGGAACAGCAGAGATTGTGAGTTGCAAAAAAGCTTTGGATAAGATCAAAGAGATCAAAGCTGGAATCAAGGCAGAGCACAGAGTGAGTGAGGGGCGGTGGCACATACAGCTAAAAGAGCGGGTCAGGATCTGATTAAGCCTAGGGCTTTATGGCCAGATTTAGTTTTTAGGAAGCAATTGTGATAGTATTGTGGGGATGGATTGGAATGGAGAGAGAACAGGTCAACAGGATCACGTCAAAGGATCTTGAACCAGAGAGACAAGAGAGGTTATCCCAGGGCTGCTGAGAGGCAGACCCCGCCGGCTCCACGGTCATGCTCCTGCCGCAACCTGGTTATCATCAGCCCCTTCAGCATGCCTGTAAATGATGGCTCATTGAGGAGCCTGTTGCAAACTCACGTTTTATTTTGGTTTTCCCTTTTTCTTTTTAACCTCCATATGATCTTGAATCCACATAATGAACCTTACTTATCTCTTCTCACTTTTGAAAGGGGAGTGGTTAGTTTGTAACATTCTCTTTCCTTCCCACGGAAGAGGTTTTGCTGTCCCTACCCTCCACTCCCCAATTAAAGAAACTCTTGGTGCCATCCAGGATTCGGCAGCTGCTAGTAGCCTTGGTCCTACCAAATCATCCTAAATGCATCTCTAAAGTTATTTATTACACCAGGTGGGTGTGACTTTTTTCAGTGTTGTATCTTTTCTAATGACTAGAAGTCATTAGAAAGTTGGGCTTACTACAGATAATTTAAAATAAAACATTTAGGTTGACAAGGAAATAAAATTTTTATTGAAATTGACCTCTGCTCTCTCCCTCCACAACCTCACCATTGATAGGAAAAATAGGATATATCTGTTCAGTTTGGACAAAAATTATAAAGTGTCTTTTGATGTTGAAATAGCATCGGAGTTCTCTTTGAATATTTAAAAATATTGTTAAAGGACAGAGTGTATGTACAATTGGAAGTTCTGTTTTATAACGACAACTTTAGTAATAGCCATAAAAGCTTACCCTTTTCCCCTAACTTATTTGATAGAGGCAAATTCCTGGGTCAAGGCACCAGCATGTTATAATTATATGATAAATATGTATAAAATGTGTAAATGAAATATTTTTAAAATTTATAATATAATTTTCTTTGTGTAAAGAAAGATAATACCTTTGTTATTCTTTAAGACAGGGGAATAGTTAATTCTACTTTTTATCATAATTATTGCAATTTTATAGGCTTTGAGACCTTTGATATGCAAATATTAACTTTATAATTTATCACAATAAAATGTGAAGTAAAAGGCCTTTATTTCTTCCTTTATATGTAGTTAAGAGACCTTGTAACAGTATAGAGAAATTAAAATGTACACCTGATATTCGGTGGGATTTTATCAACATGTAGAGATATTCAGGTACATATTAAGTCTTATGAAGGGTCTGATGATAACAAATCATGCTGGTTTGCAATAAACAGGATTCAGTTTGAATTAAAATATATCTACTTCCATATATAGGTTGAAGATATATAGAGATTGAAGGTAGATATATTTTAAATCAAACTGTGCACTGCTATAACTATTACGGAGATATAGATGTATGGATGTTGCTGTACCTCTCGGTGTATATATAGAGATAGATAGATACAGCGACCAGTAGACTTTCTTTGAACATCTTTGTGTCAGGTGTTATTAATACAAAGCGGCATAATACATTGGCTCAGAGGAATGGGCACAGAGGACCCATAAAACAGTATGATATGTAGAAGCTGGCTCACGGGGCAGTAGGTGAGTGAAGGCTCTCAGCCAGGAAGGGATGGGGTCAAGTTGTTACATGTCAGGAGTCTGGCCTTCCCTGTCTAAGGGACAGTTCAAGTTTGTAAGCATTGAAGGTTAGTAGATGGCATGAGAAACTCTGGTTGGGTGTTGGGAAGATCACATTGACAGCTGTCAGGAGAAGGTGAGACAGAAGGCAAGATGTGTTCCGAAGCTGAGAGTGGCTGAGAGGTTGTACCAGCTCACGTGCGTGAAGGAGCTGCAGGTTATCTGAAACGTGTTAGCCGCCCTCCCTTGCACGTGTAGCAGCCGGACCCTTTATTCTCTCATTATCGTAGGTAGGATACGAAGATGTTCTCTGTGAAATGTTTATCTTAGCAATAGCTAGGTGCTGCGATCATCTAATAGACCATATCACAGTTATTACCTGAATTTCCGTTGTAGAGAAAAACAATTGGTATAGTCAAAAAAGGAGAAACAGGGCTTTAAATTCCCATTCTACAGAAAGGCCGCTAATGTATTTGTTCTTCTCTTATTTACACATGCTTCATGCTATCGTGTTATCAATCATATTTATGCCTGTGTGGCTGTATAAAAAAAACAAAAACGACTTGATTTTTATTTTAAAGAAATAAAAATGTTTGGGAAATTCCTAAAATTTCCTCTACCAGATCGTATGAGCCAAACTCTCAATTCTAACGAACATGCTTCCCTTTGAGCCCATAAATATCATCTGTGTTTATTATTCAGAGCCATTTGGGACCTTTAAGTAAAAACATATATAATTTGATATTTCCTCACAGTATAACTCAAAGCACCACAAGTATATTGCTGGATTAACATCAGCAGCTGTATTTCTACGAGCTGTATAAACAAGGAAAATGTTCATATGTCTTTAACTGAGGGCCCAGAACAACTTGTTAATCAGTTTGGTAAATTTTTTTGGAAGGGTTTAGTATTAAGGTGTGTATTTTCCTCTTGCCTTCTAATTAAATGAGCATTAATACTTATGGAAATAGCATGAGTTATTCACTAGGGGGAAAGGCCTCAAATACAAGAAGCAGACATTGGAAATTTCTGAACACATTGCCTATCTTTCTGTTCCCTAGTCATTTGTCCCAAGGTAGCATTCTTGGTAAAAACAACAGAAACTAACTTTGTTTAACTACGTAGAAAAGGAGATTATTGGGAGAATATCGACTCTCGGACAGAATTGATGGGAAGGCTGAACAACCAGGCTCAGAAAGCAGGCAAGGACTAAGGGAGGGAAGATGGCCAGGACTTCCGCCCAGGTGTGGCCTCTGGGAGACACATTGCTGGGACACACGGCTGCCCTGTGCACCTGCTCCAGTCGGTGAATGCCACTGCCCTAAGGACGGATTCTGAGCTCCCCTCGGATTCTCCTGTTACTCCAGGTGTAGGTCCCGGGCTGGAGTATCTGCTTGGCTGATCGGATCAGGGAAAATCTACCTTATTCCGGCATCTGGGGGGAAGCTGGCTGTGCCCTGACAGTCCCAGGACTAACATGGGAAAGCTACCTGGATTCCGGGGATCCTCAAATGACGAATGCCCACTACTTCTAGGAATGCTAGGTGATTTGGCATGATTTAGTTATGTTTATACTGTATGTAAGATGGTAGGAAAATAGTTGGTGTTTTAAGCATATTTTCTGAGAGCCAATAAAGAGAAAAAGGAAATATATTTGCAAGAAAAACAGGACTGACTGGATTTTGGTAGGCGGTAGTGGGGTGGAGCGAGGAAACATGGGGACAGTGGGTGAAGCATGATGTTTCGTTTTCTGGTTTGGTGGCTCAGTTAATGGAGGTGCCACGTACTGAGAGGGAGGACAGAAAAGAAGGATCACAGGTGTTCTTTCTTAAGGTGATCTCCACTGTGGGCATGGTGTATTCATTGTGCCTACGGGACATTTTACGAGATAGTGAGCAGATGAAGACTTGGATGTGCAGTTCTGAAGCTGGACTAACATGGGAATTACGAGTCACAAGCATATTGATAGGAATTTAGTTCTTGGGGTCGGGTGCGGTGCCCAGTGAAAACTGTGAAGTGGGGGAGACAGGGATTTAGAGCATAGCCCTCATGGTTGCGTAAGAGGTGGGCACAGGGAGAGGCGGCCATAAAGCAGCTAAGGAAGTTGAACCCAAGTTGCAGAGGAAATGCAAGATAACGTTTATCTTCTCCACTGAGACTTCCTAAATTACATGTTCTAGAACAATCGTTTTTCAAGCATTAAATGTCTAGCAAAATCACCTGGTGTGCTTGTCAAAAATTTGGTTTCCTGGACCCACCTCCAGAGATTCCTAGATAGCAAGTGCCGAGTGGTGGCCCTTTCTGCATTTTTAACCGGCGTCCAAGATGGTTGTAACGTAGGTGATACTGGAAATGTACCTGGAGAAACGCCTTTCCAGGAGACAGTGTGACAGCAAGGCTTTGGAATCAGACTTACGTTAGGGTCCTGGCTTTTACCACTTACTGGTTGTGTGGCCAGGAGCAAGTTGGTTACTTTCAGGCTTGTTTTCCCGTCAGGGCTGGAGATATAATAAAAACCTCCTCTCTCTTAGAATTATTCCAGGGTGGATAGGAGATATACTCCATTAAATTCCTGGCATACAGAAGGAGCTCAGTAAACGTCACTTGTCTTTTTGACACTTGAAAAACCCGGAACACAGCTGTAAACCTAAAAGCCAGGGGGAAAAGAAGGAAATAGCTATCATCAACCTCATGCATTTTGTTTTGTAAGAGATCAGAGCCACCTGCTTTTTACCTTGAGCCTACTGAATTAGAATTGTGTAAAATTAAGTTACTGATTTAATAGATTTCATTATCTAGGTTTCTCCTGGCAGCCTTTAGTTCTATAGACATTAAATTCGAATAGCATGATATAGGCAAGGTTAAAGTGTGAAACAGAAGCTGAGGGAAATTTAATAGAGGGACAAACACCTAAAAAGTCTTGAGGGCATCACTGTGTTGTAACAATATAAAAACTAACATTCAAGTTAATACTACTAGATCATCAAGGAAATGTTAAATTATGTTTAAAAGCATTGTTTGAGAAGTGGGGAGATGAAAGATTTCCATTACAATTACTAACATTTTAGAGCTTGGGCACTTAAAGGAATAACCTTCTGCTATTTGGGAAGTTCACTGAAATGAAATATTTTATGCATCTTTTAAAGTCTGGGTAGATGAACTTATATGACCGTATTTCTCTTGTGATTGACACGTTACTATTTTTAACAATCTGCCTCTAGTCAACAGGTGACCTTGAAACTGTCCCTGCACTGGGGAACTAACCTATTTATAAATTATTATGAATTGCCATTGAATGCTAAGGTTTCTCCTTTGTCTCTGTCTCAAAGAGAGGCTGACGTGAAGGGAGAAGACCAGGGTCTTATCGTAGCCGTATTTTGCTCATTTCATGTCTTGAGCTTCCTGTCTCACACTGGCTAATTGGAAATATGGCTACTTTATGGTTATGGATTTGCAAAAGCTATTGAGAAAGAGTAATGAAAGTCCCTCCATTTTCTTCAGTCTTTCTGGTACACTATACTCCTACCCCCACTTGGATGTTTGTATGATTATTTATTCTCTAATACTCAGTAACCAACTGAATAGGTCTAGGTATAAGTTGCTTCTGACTACTTTCATATCTTGTAGTGAAAATTTAATCCATTTGCAGTCTAGTGGATCATTAATGTTTCTCGAGCACTTAAATATGTATTGAGTATGTGTGTATGTGTGTGTGTGTGTGTGTGTGTGTGTGTGTGTGTGTGTGTATGTGTTTCAATGAGAAGGCAGAAAAGGTCTGGTAAGGTGTTACTAGCTTCTGTCTCACTTTACTTATAATGCTACCTCACTGGTTTTAAGTGTTCAGTTTAAATTTATTGAATGAGTGGATGAATGACTTAGTCTTCTTTGAGAATATTAGAAGAACCAACTGTGCTTAACCATTTATTATTACTATTGTTGTTGTTGTTCCCCAATATTATTGTTCTAGTTAGGTATTTTGCAAAATATGTCCTGGGAGTACCATTCCATAAAATGTTCTGTGAAAAAGGGTTCCATGGACAAGTAATTTTGGGAAATGCTGCATTCTAAATCTTTCTCCTAGAAAATCAATTAATATGTGAATATATTAAGGACCTCAAGAAGGCCTGCACTAACAAAACCTGTTTAAGTTTATTTAATTCAGAATTTCCCAAACTTACTTGATCAGAGAAACCTATTCATATCCCACAAAGCATATTTTGGTAAATGCTGCATGAATTTTTAGAATTTTTCTGAGTTCACTGTACACTGTTTCCACAAAGCAAACTTCAAATTTTTGAATCTGAATTGTTTATTCAATCAACCAAAGAGATGTAAATTATGAATAAATATGATTAGAATGTCCAGATTTAAGTCAGGAATTGCTAACTCAGATGATTTTTCCATTTGATGTTTTGAACAAGATGCAATCCCAATAACCTTTTAAAAATGTATGTTACTTCAGGCATTCAATTAGTATATTTAAGAAGAGAAGATATTATGTAATACATTGAGCTGAGAGAGCCCATCACCCCACGATATGGAAGCATTTCTATATTTGCCCTGAGTTCATTAAGGAAGACAGCTGTCCTTATTATTTAAACTAGGAAATAATCTAGGAAATAAACCTATAGATGCACAGCTTTTCTATGAAAATGACATAACTGGGTGAAATAGGAAAGCTAATTTTATTAGATCAGAGTATCAAATCCGTTGTTGTATTCCTGCTTTATTTTTCTTTAATATCTGACTGAAGTTCAACTCGTCTTTTCTTTTGACACTTCATCATATGAGATTCAAACGTGCTTTATTAGTTTAATTGTTCACTGACTGGTTAAGAAACCTACTTTCTTTGGTTTGGTTTTAGTAACTAATGCTTCTCTACTTTCTTTACCACTCCTCTCCATCCAAATACTTTGTTTTCCCCTCACATCTTTTAATAATTAATTTTGTTTTGTTCTGCTTTGTTTTTTAAATTTAGAGTTTGATTCATGTGAATTTGGGCATTTTTTTAAAGAAAATTTGCATTTTAGAGGCTTTAGAGGGGTGGTGAGGGAGGATGGTGATGAGAAGAGATAGTGGTAAATAAAGCCCAGCAGTCTTCATCTAGTCAGGTTCCCCACTGGCTTAGCAAGTCTGAAAGAACCACGGGTTTGTAGAGGAAATTCAAGAGTTCCAGTTCTTGAAATTTTTGTACATAAAAGTGTCTTATTTCCATAGATGCTTCTGAATAAGACCACTATCTTCAGACCTCTTTCTCCAGTTCACTAATATATCCTTTTTAAACCCAACCATCCCAAATACTTATGTGCTTTTAGAATTAAAAGTGATATCTAGAAACATTATTTAAGCATTATGTTACGAAAGCAATATTACCAAAAATGACTCCCAGAATTGACAAAGAAAATCGAAATAAAAGATAATTGGCCATTTGTACTCAGCTGTAATAAATGAAATTTTGCCTTTCATTTTATCTTCCACAGACAAACAGCAGAAAGGTGAATTTGCAATTGATGGCTACCACGTCAGGATGAATAACACTCTTAGGAAGGATGCAAAGAAAGATTGCTGTTTTGAAATCTCTGCTCCTGATAAACGTGTCTATCAGGTTGGAGTTTCTATGTTGTTTTGAAATTAAGTTGATAAAATGTTCTGGTTTCATTTATAAAGACATTAACATTTTGTTGAAACAACTCTCCCTGACATGTTAATAATAAAAAATATTGGTTTTTATACATTGGACATTCATAGAAGAGGTAATACATTTTAAAAAATTCAGATTAGTTCAAGTGATATCTTCTTGAAAGAGAACAAGCGAATATGTAATTTATCAGTTACCTCACATGTTGCATTTTATGTCTCTTTTAATAGAACTGTGTGATTTCTTTAAAGAATTACAAAGCAGAAAGAGTAAAGTTATCAAAAGAAAACTATCAGAGTGTTAATGCAGATTGCATGGCTTAGGGTTGTGGGAGAAAATGAAGGTAAGGGCACGAATCAGCTCTGCAATTCAGGAGCTATCAGTGAGCATCAATATGGAATGTATGTTTAATAAGTTTTAAATATCTGAGATTGCAGTTGAAAGCCAGTTAATTAAGTTGTCAGATAGTGTGTTGGAATCTGACAAGAACATTTTTAAGAAAACTATACCCAGCAGTCTAAAGAAATTCATGGGTGTCTTCTAATTGTCAAGGGCAAATTTTGTTCATCAGTTCTGTCTTTGACATTGATGAAGAGAAGCAGCTTTTTTTTCCTGCACAGCTGCCAGCTGCTGATCAGAGTTTCAAATCCATCATCCTCTGCTTCAATTACGTAAATTTGTCAAAATTAACTGTACATTATAAGAAGCATCCTTGCAAGAAAAGTAGTACTAGACATGAAAAGAATTACTAATGGTCTTCAAGAAATGATAAGAATGGGACATACTTTCTTTTCTACTGTGGTGATTTTTCTTGTTATTGTTTGTTTTTTATTAGTTCACAGCAACTTCTCCCAAAGATGCCGAAGAATGGGTACAGCAGCTGAAATTTGTATTACAAGGTAAGAGCAATCTATTGAACCAGTTATTGCAGCCTTTAAATACTGAATAACTGAAGGATTTGGATTTTCGTATGTCAAAAGCTTATTGAATTTCTGTGAGAATGACCAAGGGAACATGAATGGTATTAATACAGACCATTGACCACAGATTTAGACAAGTATTCTGTAAATTCCAATTGGCAATTTGGAATTCCCATATTTATGCACAAATCAGTTTTTTAAAATGTTTTAAGTTAATGATATAGCATATAATGATATTGTGATTTTGTAGGGCTACATTCGTTTAGAAAATAGGGTTTTGAAAATCTCTTTTGCGTTTTTTACAAGTCATAAACAAGTAAGAATTAATGAGTTTAATGGCATTATACATTCAAGATGTTTGCTTCCCAAAACATGTGTTGTAGATATGGGATCTGATATTATTCCTGAGGAGGATGAAGAAGGAGGAGAATTATATGATGATGTTGATCATCCTCTACCAACCAGCAGTTCACCAGCCAGCAGTCAACCCATTGATGATGAAATTTATGAAGAACTTCCAGGTATTTATTGTCTGGTTATTCATTTAGGATTTGGGGACTTTTATTTATTTTTAATGTCATCAAGTTGACAACTTAAGTAGAAAATGATGAGCTATTAAGAACAAGGACAAAGAGAATCTTTAAAATTCTATTTTACAAAAAGGGTTCTGCTTGAGGTATTTCAAGTGAGTGGATATACACTTATGAAAAGTGAACGGAATGTTAAAATGAAGCAGATACAGTCCTAATCTCACGGGACTTTTGGCTCATTAGCATTGTTTATGCTACATAATTTTTTAATTAAAAATTTGACTTGCTTTACAGTTTTTTCCACCAACTCACACATCATTTTTTATTTATACATCTTGGAACTTCCATTAACCAGAAGTTCTATGCACACCCCATATGTCAACAACTTCTGCCTCATGTATTCCTCCTCGCTCTAGTGTTTGGCATTGTCTTAGAGGAATATTGTTGAACTATAAACAAAGGCCCTTTAAAGCTTGGATTTTTCTTATTTCATATTTCATCGATATGGATGTTTTCTTATTCTACGTTTTTAAGCATGCTTTAGTGTTTGTATGCCTTGGTATCTGTTACATAACAAAATTAATTGTCTATCACTTTTAGTTTTAAGGGTCAACCTAAAATAGAAAGATAGGCATGTGGAACCTAGGATACTTAGAATATGAAAACATTCAAAGAATTATTGCATTACTCTAGATGAAATGAGCCCTTTGGCCATTAAAAATCTGCAGAGAATAAAAAGGATTATAAGCAGTATAATCCTTTAACATCATCTAGAGAGGCTATTTTTCTCTGAATAGAGCAATTTAATGACATAGTGTAAACCTTAAAATTGATTTCAAAAATACTTAAAATGTTCCAAAATAATGTACAAATGTCATTTTCATTGAAGTCAGTAGAGTATAGTAACTAGCACATGGACTTTAAAATCAGAAAGTTTAAATTCTGGATGTACCATCTAGCCAAGTGACTTTAAAAGTCAGTTTCTTCACTTATAAATGGGAAGAATGTCATGGCAGGGGCGGGGGGAGGGGAGCTAACGTATCTAAAGCTCTCAGCACCATGCTTGAATCATAGAAAGTCCACACTAAATTGTACATCACTATTATTTTTATTATTGTATCTGGTAAATTCTTACCAATGCTTATCTGAGGTCGAAGAATATTTTTCTGAACAAGTAAGAATTAGTGATTTTTTAAAATATATTTTTATTGATTTCAGAGAGGAAGGGAGAGGGAGAGAGAGATAGAAACATCAGTGATGAGAGAGAATCATTGATCAGCTGCCTCCTGCACACCCCACACTGGGGATCGAGCCCACAACCCGGGCATGTGCTCTGACTGGGAATCGAACCGTGACCTCCTGGTTTATAGGTCAACGCTCAACCACTGAGCCATGCAAGTTGGGCAAGAATTAGTGATTTTAATGGTATTATACATTCAAGATATTATAAAAACTACTCAAAATATATGTCTGCATATTGCCTTTCACTGCCCTAGGAGAAGACGATTAGTATAAAAGCATACTTTTGTGGGGAATAGTAATCTGTATATTTTTGTTAATTGTAATGAGCTTTGTGTTTATAGCTCCACCTTTCTGATTTATCCTAAGGAAATTGACATCTGCTATAGCATTAGTCATCCTCAAATAGGGCAGAATATTCTCTGCTTGCTTTTATCACACCATATCATCAATACAATTATTTTAGTTTAAAAACGTTCTTAAGAGCTTGTGAGAATGTATACTGATGTCAAATGGAAGAGTATAATCTCTTTAAATATACTATTGTCATGTACATTTCACTCCTCTAAAACCCTGCAATGAATGAGTCACATGACAGTTTTTGATTAGCTGTTAACTAAGTTGTGTTTCTTCAACTTGATCATTCTCTCCTCATGCTCCCAAATAAAATATTGGTAAAGAATAAAGATCAAATATTCATAGTCATTTTTGTAATAAAGGCCCAGTGAAAATCTCCTGGAAGTAGCTTAAAATCTTAAAAATATGAAACATCTTTTATTTTCTCTCACTACAGATGTTCTTCTTTTCCCCCTTTTTTTGGCCTGGGGCCATATGAGTGTTGGAAAAACTGGTTACTCTTTAGTCTTATTTCTGGCTGAGGTACTGGAAGAAACCTAAGCTGCTCTGGGATCCCGTGGCCCCTGCCTGGGATCCCAGTTGCTGTACAAAGTGATTGAGCTTGTAGGACCTGCAGCTGTGCCCCCCGGGAAGGAAGCTGGTGCAGGCAGCTGAGGAATGTCTAGTCTTCTTTCGTCCCCAGTGGAACCGAGACCCGCGTCAGCATCTGCACAGTTCAAGTTTGTCAAGTTTCAGCCAGTTAGAGTTAGACCTTTGTTTAATAATTAAATAATTACATATCTAAATTTAATTTAATAATTAAATATCTAAACCTAGAAAGGTAACTTTTTTCCTTTAAAAAGAAAAAAATCCTGCCTCCAGGATAAAAATCAAGCTAATTGCTTTCACTTGGGTGAAATAGGACTATAATTCTGAGAGGAAGTGAAAACAGTAGAAAAGCGGTGAACGTATTTACAAACTGTTGGTGTTGTTCCAGTTCTGTACAAAGAACTGCATTTCTCAGAAATCTGACTGGTTAAATTCCAGAATTAATAAATATGACCATTTCAACACAACTTTCTGTCAATTATATATAGTTGAAAACGAATCCCCTTAGTTGAAAGATAAAGCCTATAGTATGTTAGAAGAAAAATCTAAGCATTCAATACATATTACTTTAAAGCACAGAGTTCTACTGAGAAAGTACAGCTCTTATTCTAATAAATGTATTTTAATGTAAAATAAACCTGCAGAGTTTAAGTCTCAAGAGTAAGAAGAAGGAAACACTGTTTAAAAAATTGTATTGCAAAATATCCCTTGAAAAATGTTTACAATCTATGGGAGTATAAGAAGTTTCATTGTAATTGTTTTTCAGTTAGAATATGCTAACTTTATTACAGCAGCTTCTCTTTAATTTCTTGTTCATTAATTTTTAACTAACTTCATAAAAGAGTAAGAATAAATTTTTTAAGATTTCTTCGCATTTAGGAGATTTTACATATGTACAGAAGAGTTGAGAGTGCGAGATTTCTGGGAAATATTAAAAGTATGTGCCTTTTCTTCAAATACCCTACTGTTTTGACACCTTTTGTGTCTTAGGACCTATTAGCACAGGCCAAGTCAGGTTTGCTAACATTGTGATATAACTCTAGCATGTTTGTGTTTGCAGAGCTAATGTATTGATCAAAGGGCGTTAAACTGTTCCATAACACAGTAATGAGTTCATTTGGCTTAGCATGAATTTCAGAAGTAATTGCTCATTTTTTCTATTAGAAATGTTGAGGAGCATTTTTATTTGATTTTTGAATCTTGAAAAGAGAAAACAGTACATGGGAAATTGCCGCAGAAATGAACCCAACTTGCTCATCTTTTCTAGTTACCATGTCACTTGCTTTTTTATTTTTTATGTCAGGAAATTATGCATAAGCAACAGAAACAAAAGAGATTTTTCTAGATATAGACTGAATAGAATTAGCCCAGTAACAAGAATGGAAACCACTCATTAGTCTATTAATCGGTAGCTTTCAGGGGAATTGCATTTGAAATCCTCTGGCAAGTGGACTAGAGCGGGAGGGGACAACATTAAGCAGGAAGACAAATTTCCAGTTCCATTAACCTGTTTTTTAAAAGTGTTCATTCATTCCTTTTTAAAAATTTTAACGACAGATTGAACTATTCTGAGCCAGAAAAGGATTTTTTCTCCTTTGATCATTCAATTTCATTTTAAATTTATTCAGTCCAACTATCTGTATTGAAAATGGAATATGAAGCAAAAGGCAGCTGTTAATTTTTTTTGCAGTAAAACTCTTCTGTCTACATAAAAAAGAACAGTTTGGGTACTTAAATTTGGAGTACTCTCCAGCAAGTGGACACAAATGCTAACATCATCAATAAGTACTTAAAACCCCTAAAATACATTTCAGCTCTATTTTCTTGCTGAAAGATCATCAGTCATATTGCCAAGTTAATATAGGCCTCTGGTATTAACATCAGTATAAGTGACGGTAAGTTCTGGTTTCACCAAAGAATTTTTTTCATTCCTTCTTTAGAATTCAATGGGAAGGTACCAGTTGACTTTCAGGGAGCCACATATATTCATCATTTTAATATGTTAATTCAGACAGTCTGCTGGCATTCTTTTTTCTAAACTATGGTATGGAATGATAAAGTTATAATATATGGTGTGATTAATTTTTTTCTCAAGTAATTAACTAGATGAGAGTCCATTTTTTGGATTGTTTTAGCTCTGAACTCTGCTGAGAGGATTATCTGAAGTTATAGAATATAAGGAAAACGTTCATAAATTAGGGTCACTGCACACATCTAATTGTTTATATTTTTATCTTTGTAGAGTATAATGTGGTTTTAGTGTTATTATAGAGTTGCCTATTTCATCTAATTTATCCAGATAAGAGGATGTACTTTTCAGTACACATAGAATACTCATGGAAACTGATGGTATAAAAGTTCACAATTGAAATCTCAACACATTTTAATGAATCTGTATCATACAGACTATGTTCTTTAACTGCAATGAAATTTAATTAGAAATCAATACTGAAAAGATAGTATTACCCAATTCCCCCTACCCACCTATGTTTGGAGGCTGAAAAATAATCTTCTAAAGGGCTCTTGAGTTTAAAGAGGAAATCACAGTGGAAATTACAATGTATGCAGTTCTGAGAGACAATGAAAACAGTACAGATAAAAACTGGTGGCCCGGTGCTTTGCCCATAGTTCCAGGGAAATGGGAGTGAATAAGACATGAGAATTAATCCTTAAAGAACAGGAGATGAGGGAACAACCAGAAAAAAAGACTGTAAAATAAGTGTGTTTAAAATGATTAAAGAGAACAAAAGAAGGAATAGAAACCTCAACAAGAGAAATGGACTCTATGAAAAAAGATCGGATTTTTCTTTTTAAAGAACCAAGTTGAATCACTAGAAATTATTGAATGTTTGCATTACTTAGCCACCAAATTCTAAATTTTGGGACTCATATATTTATGTTTACATTGCCTAGGGTACCCATTAGAATCATATTAAAAATTCTGAACCAAAAGGTAAGCAAATATCTACCACTCTAATCAGACTAAAATGCTAACATTTTTAAAAATATGTATTTTATTGATTTTTTACAGAGAGGAAGGGAGAGGGATAGAGAGTTAGAAACATCGATGAGAGAGAAACATCGATCAGCTGCCTCCTGCACACCCCCTACTGGGGATGTGCCCGCAACCAAGGTACATGCCCTTGACCGGAATTGAACCTGGGACCCTTCAGTCCGCAGGCCGACGCTCTATCCACTGAGCCAAACCGGTTAGGGCTAAAATGCTAACATTTATAAAGCAAGAAGAACAATTACACTAATAGGGCTGGCTATTAAGATTTTTCTATGAACCTTAGATGAAGAATCCTAAAATGGTGCCACAGGTCAGTTACTCACACTGTAGGTTTTGTATCTGTACCTAATTGAGTCCTTTCTCTGTGAGCCCCAGAACTCTCAACAATTAGTTTCAAGGCATGGCTTCCAATCACCTCTATATCAGACTTTGTAACTGGAGTCTTCATTCCGCAGATAGGATTTGCATCCCATGTAGAATATAAGCAGATCAGAGCCTGCTTTTGTTTTCAATTCCTTCGTGCTTTCAGAAGACAGAATATGATAAAGTTTGTAGTGGCTTCACAAAGATGTAGTGTTTTTTTTTTTTTTAGTTTCCAGAACACACACACACACACACACACACACACACACACACCCTCACCCTCCACGGACACACTCAGACTGCAGCAGGAGAGCAGCAGGCTCCACTATTTTTGCAGATAGGTCTGCTGGGAATATCAACTTCCTAAGAGAACTCAGCTGCTTACTTTAAAGCCATGATTAATAAGAATGGACAAGTTCAACAAAATGTCAGTGATAAATATAAACGCTCTTCATATCTGGCCTCAGCAAGTGCTACAGTTGAGTAAGTACAAAGCCTTCAATAAAGGGTGGGGGGAAACCAGTCTAACTTAATTAAGCGTAAGAGAAATTTTACTTTGATTTTGTTTCAGATAAGACATTTTTTCTATAGATTTGCTCCTCCTTATTAGAACCTCATTAGAACTCCTACAGATAACAACTCCTTCAGGCATGCGGCCCATTGGCTGCGAGTTTGACATGCTTGCCCAGCCCCTTGTTCCTTATTACAGGAGGTGAGGTGGGGCAGAGCATTTTTCTCGGAGGTGAACAAGGAGACTCGGATGCAGAGCTGCAATTGCGGGCTCTCTTTAGAACCAGATCCCACATCTCCTGCCCCTTGTCTGGGCCTCTTTTCATAATCCTACAACTCAATTCTGTTTCTCTTTGGCACTAAATTCGTGCGAGGGCCTAGTTCGGTCCCTGTCTTCATGGTGTCTCTTCACCTGCTCACTCCCTCACCCCTGGCACTTCCGTTTTCCATCCTTATCTCTTAACTAAAACAGCTTCCTCAAAGTCAGCAGTCTTCCAGTCAGCGGTCTCTGTCCTCAAATTCATCTTGGGAAATTTTATTCCTGGCCACCCCTTTCTTTTTGAAACTGTCTCCTCCTTTGGCCTTTCCCATTTTGTTTTCTTGTTACAGTTCATATTTATAAAGAAAGACCTTGGCACTGTTTGATTTATTTTAAAATTTATTTATTTCAGTTGCCTCCCATTCAAACCCTAACCAGGGGGCGGGGGAGAGGGAGAGGGAGGGAGGGAGGGGGGAGAGAGAGAGAAAGAGAGAGAGAGAGAGAGAGAGAGAGAGAGAGAGAGAGAGAGAGAGAGAAAGAGAAAGAGAGAGAGAGAGAGAGAGAGAGAGAGAGAGAGAGAGAAAGAGAGAAAGAGAGAAAGAGAGAGAAACATCTATCAGTTGCCTCCCATACTCATGTCAACCAGGGATCATGTGTCCTGACTGAGAATTGGACTCACAACATTTCGGTGTATGGGATGAGGCTCCAACCCACAGAGCCACCTGGCCAGGGCCCGTGCACTGTTTTAGATTTCCTCTTTTCCTGATGCTTGCTGATGGTTTCAAATGTTTTTTTTCCTATTTATCCTTTATTTCTATAGTAGTGAAGCTTTTGTTTCTACTCTGTCTTCTCATCATTCGTTCTTATTATTACGCATTTAATTAATTGCTTCAACAAATGCTTATTGCCGAAACCGGTTTGGCTCAGTGGATAGAGCGTCGGCCTGCGGACTCAAGGGTCCCAGGTTCGATTCCGGTCAAGGGCATGTACCTTGGTTGCGGGCACATCCCCAGTAGGGGGCGTGCAGGAGGCAGCTGATCGATGTTTCTCTCTCATCGATGTTTCTAACTCTCTATCCCTCTCCCTTCCTCTCTGTATAAAAATCAATAAAATATATTTAAAAAAAAAAAAATGCTTATTGAAGGTCTAGGCATAGAAAAGGCAGGCGTGGTGGTCTCTTTAAGATAATGACAGATTATCTTATCTAAGTGCTACAAGAGGATGGCGTGAAAGGAGGAACTGTTTTATATTCCATGGTCAAGGATGAGGTGACATGTAAACTGAAACCTCTGAGATACAACTAGCAAATGCAACAAACCAAATGAAGTACCTTCTAGGCCAGGGGTGGGCAAACTTTTTGACTCGAGGGCCACAATGGGTTCTTAAACTGGACCGGAGGGCCGGAACAAAAGCATGGATGGAGTGTTTGTGTGAACTAATATAAATTCAAAGTAAACATCATTACATAAAAGGGTACGGTCTTTTTTTATTTATTTCAATAGTTTTATTCATTTCAAACATTTTAACAAGAAGAATGTAAACACTAATTATTATAATTTGAAACTTCAAAAAATGGAGGAATCATAGCACAATAACATACCTTATATTGAAGATGGCAAAGGCAAAATAAAATGGCCTAACAAAGGAAAGGTACAAAAGCCTTTCAAATTAAACTTAAATATAATAAAATAATTTAAAACTAAAACAAATAGAAAAGAACAAAATGTGTAAACAGTAAATTGAACATTTTCTTTAGTGCAACTTCCAAATTATGCCCGGGACGTAGAGGTAGATGGCAATGTAGACTGGGTTGAAAGGTTTTTGGTCTTTAAAACATCAACTTCAGTGGGAACAGTGTTGTTGGTCTCCTTTTTAGCTAATGCTCTGATACTGTGCTCTCCAGGGGCGTGTCTCCCTACATCACCACGATAACGTGTCTCCGCATTCCCAGGGTGATGTCGGGGACGCGTCCGCGGGCATTACAAGGAGCCTCTGGAAGATTGAGAGGTTGTTCCTTCTACTGAATGGGGATATAAATCCGCTCACTCAGAAGAAGGAGCTGCGGCCGTGTTTCCCGACGTTGCCATGTTAACACTGCTGCTGGTGAAGGAGCGGAGGGGAGAGCAAGAGAACCCTCCGCTCTTTCGGCTCCGCGGGCCGGATAGAACAGCCGAACAGGCCGGATCCGGCCCGCGGGCCGTAGTTTGCCCACGGCTGGTCTAGGCACAGGGGACACCAAGTGCTGCAAAGGCCCTGCGGCTGAGGATGCCGAGGGTTTCGGCATCAGAAGGAGAACCACCGGGAGCCACGCGGGGAGAGTTAGAGTGAGACTGGAGAGATGGGTAGAAGCCAGGCCAAGCAGGACCTCTGTAGGACAGAAGTGATCTGTAACACAATCTTGTGAGCATACATGACAGTCGAAAGATGTGCGCTGGATTACTAAAGGGAGACTGACATCTGTAATTGTGCGGGGTTGCCCATGGGCATCAAATGCCGCTTCACGGTCCTAGGTGGTGACAACGTTGGACCTGGAGCACTCTATCCTCTCTTTCTCTCCGGGCAGCGTTACACCTTCAAGTATGGCGACGTGTGCGTGCCTGTGGGTAGAACGACGTAACAAAGTAAAGCGTCTTCACTGAATAGCCAGTTCAACAAAAGAATTTAAAAGATGACATAAAGGTAATTACAACCATCATGGGTAACACTCAGTGCCAGGTAGGTGCTTTCCTAAGTATTATCTCATTCAATAAGCACACGTATTGTATGGCTTAGGTACTGTTACTTTCTCTACTTTACAAGTGAGGAAACGAAGGCACACAAGGTCACAAGCTAGGAAGTGGTGGAGTTGGGGTTTGAACGCAGACATTCTGACTCTAGAGTTCAAACTTTTAGCCAGTAGCTGCCTCTTCAACAGAAATGTGGTAAGAATCACTTTGTCCTTAACTACCAAGCAAGTGTTCACTGGCACACATGTACAAAAAACACGAAAAGAATAACACATCAACATTTTCATATCGGGCCTCTGCTCTGAGCTTTGGCCTCACATTTCAAGTGACTTCTGGCTATCATGGCACACTAGTACCTAAGATCAAATGTAGCATCCTCCTTACTAACACTCCTCTTCCTCCTTCCTGTTCTGTTTCTATTAACAGCATTAATCATCACGCATGTTTAAAAAAGTAAAACAAGGGAGGCTGGGTAGGAAGAGATCAACCAGTGAACTTGTATGCATGTATGCATAACCCGGGGACAGAGACAATAGGGTGGTGAGGGCCTGGTGGGGGGGCGGGGAATGAAAGGGAGTGGGCTGGAAGAGGTTAATAGGGGTTGGGGGAAGGAGGACCTATGTAATAAAGATTTTCAAAAATAAAAATAAGGAGAAAGGATGGGGAGAAACCAAGATGGCGGCATAGGTAAACACCTAAACTGCTGCCTCGCACAACAATTTCAAAACTATAACTAAAAGACAGAACGGACACCATCCAGAACCACAGGAAAGCTGGCTGAGTGAAAATTCTACAACTAGAAGGAAAAAGAAAAGCTCACAGAGAATTGGAGGTACGGCAAAGGGGCTTTGTGCGCGCAGAGAGGAAGGGCAGCTGAGAGCCTGGCTGACTTTCTCTGGCGGAAGGGGGAAGGAAGCCTCCGACCGCACTGAACCCCAGTTCTGACTGCACTGAACCCCAGTTCACTGAACCCCAGTTCCGGGCGAACCCCTGGGGACCCACGCTCTTACGGGGGGAGTCTGGACTCTCGGGCAGAGACTCGAGCTGGGAAAGGCAGAAGTCTGAAGGCGCGCGCGGGCCAGTGCGCACAAAGGCTGCGGAGGTTGCCACAGGCTTTCCCTAGTGGAAGGGAGTCAGAGGATCCTGACTGCACTGAGCCCCAGTTCTGACTGCAGTGAACCCCAGTTCCAGGCGAGCCCCTGGGGACCCACGCTCTTGTGGGGGGAGTCTGGACTCTCGGGCGGAGACTCGGGAGCCGGGGAAGGCGGAGGACTGAAAGTGTGCACGCGCGCGCGTGCCAGTGCGCACAAAGGCTGCGGAAGTTGCCACAGGCTTTCCCTAGTGGAAGGGAGTCAGAGGATTCTGACTGCACTGAGCCCCAGTTCTGACTGCAGTGAACCCCAGTTCCAGGCGAGCCCCTGGGGACCCACGCTCTTGTGGGGGGAGTCTGGACTCTCAGGCGGAGACTCGAGCTGGGGAAGGCAGAGGACTGAAAGCGCACATGCGCGCAAGGGCAAGGCTGACAGGAAGCCAAGACTGAGACTCCACCCCATCCAAGCTGAGCACAGAGCCTATTGCAATTTGGCAAGTCTAATCCTATAAGGCTGTCTCCAGCACCGAACTTCTCCCAGCATAGACACAGCTAATCCTTACAGCCAACTGGCCCGGAGGTCAATTCTTCCCAGTGATACCAACAACAATAAAGACTTAATTACAACAAGGCTGTACACACAGTCCACAAAGGGGTGCACCAAGAGTGTCCACCTCAGGTTAACTGGGGAAGCAGACCCACTGGGCCATATTGGAAACCTAGCACAAATATCTACCTTACCAACTCAGGGAATCAGTGAAAATGCGGGGTCAAAGAATCAGATCACAAACGAAAGAAATGAAGGAAAACAAACGACTGGATATAGAATTCAAAACCATGGTTATAAGACCTTTTAAGAATATCCTAGAAAAGGCCGATAAATATAACGAGACCCTCGAAGATATGAAAAAGGATCAACTAGAAATTAAACATACACTGACTGAAATAAAAAATATTATACAGAGACCCAGAAACAGAATAGAGGAACACAAGAATCAAGTCAAAGATTTGAAATACAAAGAAGCAAAAAACACTCAACCGAAAAAGCAAAAAGCAAAAAAAAAAAATCCAAAAAGTTGAAGATAATGTAAGAAGACTCTGGGACAACTTCAAGCGTACCAACATCAGAATTATGGGGGTGCCAGAAGAAGAGAGAGAGCAAGATACTGAAAACCTATTTGAAGAAATAATCACCGAAAACTTCCCCCACCTGGTGAAAGAAATAGACTTAAAGTCCAGGAAGCCCACAGAACCCCAAACAAAAGGAATCCAAAGAGGACCACACCAAGACACATCATAATTAAAATGCCAAGAGCAAAAGACAAAGAGAGAATATTAAAAGCAGCAAGAGAAAAACAGTTAATTACCTACAAGGGAGCACCCATACGACTGTCAGCTGACTTCTCAACAGAAACTATGCAGGCCAGACGGGAGTGGCAAGAAATTTTCAATGTGATGAATAGCAAGAACCTACAACCAAGATTACTCTACCCAGCAAAGCTATCATTCAGAATTGAAGGGCAGATAAAGAGCTTCACAGATAAGAAAAAGCTAAAGGAGTTCATCACCACCAAACCAGTATTATATGAAATGCTGAAAGGTATTCTTAAAGAAGAGGAAGAAGAAAAAAGTAAAGAGAAAAATTATGAACAACAAATACATATCTATCAACAAGCGAACCTAAAAATCAAGTGAATTAAAAACCTGAGGAACAGAATAATCTGGTGAATATAATAGAATCAGGGGCATAGAAAGGGAGTGGACTGATAATTCTCAGGGGGAAAGGGGTATGGGGGGTTCATGAAGAGAATGGACAAAAATCATACACCTATGGATGAGGACAGTGGGGGGGAGGTAAGGGCAGAAGGTGGGGTGGGAAATGGGTGGAGGGGAGCTATGGGGGGAAAAAGGAGAAATAATTGTAATAATCTGATTAAAGATTTATTTAAAAAAAATAAAAAATAAAAATAAAATAAAGAAAATAGTAAAACAAAACTCAAAACTATCCTTGTTTCCCACCCCAGTCCAGTCAGTTGCCTGTTGCTGCTGATTCTGCCTCTAACGCACAATCCATGCTACCTTCTAGCACCATTTATTTGAAAAGGAATCACAACAATAGTGGGACGTTTTACATTAGATGATGTTGTAATTTAAAAAAAACACAAAACAATGGGACTTTTTTATGTTGTTATCTACTGTTCTGTAAATCTTATATTAATGTTTTACTTTTCATGTGATTATTCAGCAAACAAGCAATGGATGGGTCTTTATAACGTATCCTTATCTTATTTACAGGGACCAAACCTTGTATGTCTTGGCATCCCCTAGAGAACTCAGATGAGTGCCTTCCTCATGAGAAGTTAATAAGTAATAAGTAGTCTGTAGTTAGAGGGGCCTGTTAGTTAAATTAGGAGGAATTCTTTCTTTATGATGATTCGTTTCCAAATAGCACCAATTACTGCAGAATCCCCAAAGAATGGGATACTACCCCACCAGCATGGCTCAGTGGTTGAGCATTGACCGATGAACCAGGGGGTCACAGTTTGATTCCCGGTCAGGGCACATGCTCAGGTTGTGTGCTCCATCCCCAGTTTGGGGTGGGCTGGAGGCAGCTGATCAATGATTCTCTCTCATCATTGATGTTTCTATCTCTCTCTCCTCCCTTCCTCTCTGAAATCAATAAAAATATATTTTTAAAAGTAAATAAATAAAAGAATGAGGTACTAAACAGTATACTATCGGTGGCACATTGAAGTATGGCTGGTCTCCCAAAACCTTGTTAAAATCTAACATTACTATTCCAGTCAGCATAGTCTCAGATAAATAAACGTATGAAACGAAATACATTGAGTGATGAAAAGCTCTAATACCATCAATCTTTTGTACCATTAAGGATAGATCATCTGTAAACAACAGGCCGACTGGAGGTACCAGTTCCCTAGGGTAGGTTAGTCATCTCAAGCAAGACATTTTCCAGGAAATGGCATTCTCCTGTACTTCCACTCATTTATAAAAGACCACAGGTAATGTAGGTCTAAAGAGCACAGGATCATAACTATGATTTTTGAAAGCTGACATGTGCAAGGGCAAAAATCAGAGCACCCAATCCTATATAATAAAAGGCTAATACGCGAATCAACCGAACGGTGGAACGACCGGTTGCTATGACGTGCACGGACCACCAGGAGGCAGACTCTCAGTGCAGGAGCTGCCCCCTGGTGGTCAGTATGCTCAGCTAGAAGCCGGGCTCACGGCTGGTGAGTGTAGCAAACGTGGTGGCAGTGGTGGGAGCCTCTCCCGCCTCCACGGCAGTGGTAAGACGGACTGCTGGCTTAGGTCCTAAGCTGTCAGTTGGACATCCCTTGAGGGCTCCCGGACTGTGAGAGGGCACAGGCCGGGCTGAGAGACAACCCCCCCCCCCCCCCCCCCCCGCTTAGTGCACAAATCTCGTGCACTGGGCCTTTAGTGTAACTATAAGAAATAATGAGCTTTATGTTTAAAAATAAATTCAGATATGGAAGGTTGCATAAGCAGCTTTAAGAGTAGCAAAACAGAGTTTAAGAATCAATGATTAGATTGATACAGGGTGTGGGGGTGTTAAAAATTACCCTTCAGGCCGCTGCTTTGATTCAGTGGGCCCAGAGGAGTCACTGGAGGGTTTAGAAAGCAGGAAGGTTGTGGTCGGTATTCAGCTTGCTCACTCCCGGTGCCGGTCGTGGCTTACATTAAGCCCTTTGTTTCCCTTCTCCACTCCACACCCTTCCCTCCCTGGGCAGACTCCCTTTCTCAGCACTCTGTTTACAGGTCCTGCTCCTGATTTCACATC
The DNA here is from genome assembly GCF_963455305.1 of Plecotus auritus. Classification (NCBI taxonomy): domain Eukaryota; kingdom Metazoa; phylum Chordata; class Mammalia; order Chiroptera; family Vespertilionidae; genus Plecotus; species Plecotus auritus. The sequence goes on along the minus strand of NC_137775.1, from coordinate 181,044,975 downwards.
CCTCATCTCACTTCCCTGGTCAGCCCATGTGTTCTGTCAGAAACCACCTTACATCCCAGTTCCTCCTGGAAACCTCGCTTGATTATGTGGGTCAAGGTAAAGGTCATTTAGACCCATAATAAAATATATCTCCCTATATTGCTTAAGACATAACTAAGAGACAGTTATCTCAAAGTATGTAAGTATACATGTGTAGACACTTTAAAATATGTGATTTTTGAGCCTGGTTGCTTATTAATATTTTCTAAGAGTCCAGCATTAATTGAGAGGTATTCTGAAGAGATCATCTAATGTTCTAATAAATGCACTGGAAAGGAAGGATGAAGGAAATGAAATGAGAAAAAAGGAAAGCCCCACATTCTATAAGTAATTCAGTGTTTCATTTTTCATACAGGTTATTATCAATTACTCAGGTTAGGCACAGTGGGAATGCAGTGTTGACCAATAAAACTCAGGAGTTTGTTAAATAGAAGTAAAAAACATAACAAATGCTGAAAAAGAAATCGTTTTGAAAAAGTTATCAGAGACTGATGAGAAACAAAGCTCAAAGCCAAGTCTATGCCAACAGATGAAATATCTGAAAACACCTATTCACTCAGTGCTGCTCATACCCCATGAGCAAAATGTGGCTCAGAACAGCACCTAATGTACATTCTGAAGATGAAAGTAAAAATGATTAAGATTGGGGAATTCATTAAAGGAAGACCCTTAAAAAAGTGTTTATATCTACCAAACTAGAGATGATAGCATATTCAGGTCCTAGGGAAAGAGGGGAATTTATATTCATGAAAGGATTTCAGAGTTAACCAGAAAGGGGACGCCTTCTAAAAATAATTGCCAAGTCCCCTGAATATTTAAACCTTTTTTTTCCCCAACAACAACAACAAAAAAGACCTTCCAGAGGAAGTGGCAGAAGAAACCCCATTGTTTGACACATTAAAAACCAGGTGGTCCAAAGCCCCAGACAATTTCACGCGGGGGGTCCATCCTTCACTGGGTGAAAGCAGAGGGACCAGGAGCGCAGTTCGTGTTTTGAATCTCCAGCTGAGCAATGCTATGGAAACAAAGACGCGCGTTTCCTTGGACTTCTCCTGAAGTTCCTAGCTCTGCTCGGTGCGCGTACAGCATTCTGTGTTGACTTCTGTTGAGCTGGCCACACAGGAACTGCCTGTTTACTTGGGCGTCTCTTCTGCTAGCTCCGAGCACCGCGCTTATCAGGTTTTCCCCGGCCCCCGTGGGAGCGCTGTGTGCCCTGGGTTCTGGCAATGCTCCTGCACATGGTTTTGCATTGGCTTCTGCCAGAGCCCCAGGAGTTTCACCGTTTTCATGGTAAATTCCTTGGCTTGGGAGTACCACACTTGAAGATAGTATAAATCTGGATCTCACATTGTCCAGGCTTGGGGTTTTGATTTCTCACGGGAAACCCTTGCCCTCCCCCTCTGACCACCACGTTACGGAGCCCTGGAAAGACACACAGCTTTCCTGGGACTTCCATGGGCTGGTGGGGGTCTTACTGCCAGCTCTCTGCTTCTCATTGGCTGAGGCCTTATCTTCCGGGCCCACGAAGAGGTTAAAACTCCAGCCTCCACCCCGCCCTGCAGATGGTCACTATTCCCCTTTAAGTAAGGGGGGAGACATTTCTGTTTCAGCTTGGTTGACCATATTGCTGGAGGTTGAGTTTCTCATCATAAGTAATCAATTATTGCAAAAACACTACAATACTTAGCATAATTATACGTGCTTGATTTATAAACTTTCGTTCAAGTAAAACAAAAATTTGCGTATGTACTATAGGCAAGGCTCTGTGCTAGGTGTCTAATATCCCCTGTCTCTGGAGTACTAATTGGCTTTATACTCTTAATATTAATTACTTCTTGACAAGAAGAGATTTTTGGTTGAACATATGAAGGAAGAGATCTTAAATGGATGTTGAATTTATTAAGCAAATGGTCCTAAATGGCTGCTTATTACTATCTAGGGGGAAAATGACATTTGTATATACAAAGAATTACTCAAAATCATATCAAGGTAGAGATCCATCCAGATCCAAATGTGCATCTTGGCTTGATAAGCCAAGAATAAAACATATTTGCATTTGAGGTCATGTCAAATGAGGTTAATGTAGTTATCTGAGAATATATCTTAAAAATAGGGTTGGCATTCCAATCAAATAAAGTCCATCTAATTTACATAATGTATTTTATTTTCTATGCCAATCAGTCATTTTCTCTCCCAGAAAGTCAAACCAGTTTTTGCACTATTAATTTGTGAAACTTACATGACATAAACAGTATGTGACAGAAGTTGTTTGTTATTAAGAGAGAATATCATCTCCAAGAAACTTGTCATCTGGAAACAGAAAAAATCGCACCACGTAATTTTATTTGTATCATGGCTTTTTCACTGTTGACAGCTGATTTCATATTAAATATTAACAGTGTTTTGTTTATGCTCGAATGTGCTACAGTAGGGTGTAGATTTTACTCAGAACCTTCCTGGTTAGAAAGTGTAGCATTCCAATTAAATGATACACTTGAGGGCTAGTTATGAAGAGCATAGACATTATGTATCTAAAAAAAAAAAAAAATTAGACTACCACCTTGGTGTCAAAACGTTGAAGTTTCACATTACCCTTGAATCTGATAAAGTTACTGTTTTTGGAGGTCAAACGTGGTAATATGTTAGGAATTTTATTTGCTTCAAAGTAATAGAAACAGTTGTTAGCAACAGTATGGCTTTCAGGAAATCATGGCTATTAACATAAGTTGAATGATTATCATGAATGAGCTACAGAAATAGTTAAATCTATTGCTGAAAAGAATTGTTGGACTTAGAAACCAAATTAGAGTTTATATTTTTCATGTTCAAGAACATTGTTTTATTTGTCTTTCTTGCAGTGGTATATCAAGTCTATTTGTAAATTTTTACGTAATTTTGTTGACATCTGCTCTTAAAAAGCCTAACGGAATAGTGCTGAATCTTCGGGTTTGTGAAGTATGTCTATGATTTGTTTTGTTTTGATCTGACTTTTCAATATATGAAAATACCCAGGAGATGGGCTCCTGATGAAGGTTTGGTCACTGTGTCGTCAGTGCTGTGAGTGCATCTTGTCAGTTGTTTAAACATTGTTGAGTCCACTGTGGGCCGACAAGAAGCATCTGGGAGCCAGACTTTCCTGTGGACACATGCCAAGTAGTGTGTTACATTTCCTCACGAACGTGAACTATATTGAGATGATTTTTCTTCTTGAGTTATTTTAATCCAGAAATTATTTTCCAAAGCTAAGTGAGGATCATCTGATAAAATGGTTTATAACTACCTGGATTCTGTAATAGCGGGTTGAGAATTACTTTTATTTAGCTAGAGTAGGTGAAGATAGTCATGAATTAAATAAACTACATTCAGATAATTAACATTATTCTCCTAATTAGACTGTTCAGGAAAGTTCTTATGTCATTCTTATATTCTCTTTAAATCAATGATTTACTCTAAGGAGGGACAATAAACACTGAATGACCCTTTAATTAAGTGCTATAGTTGGGTGTGCCATTAAATATACACATGTGATTGCATTATTTAATTAGGTGGAAATAAACCCTAAATTGCATTTTGATATATGCAATTATAGCATAACATTTATGTTAACTAAAAATGCCAGGGAAAGCTTATAAAATACCATATTTAACTTAAAACCATCTGAACAGTTGTGGGTTGGGGATGAGAAGACAAGGACACTTTGTCCCACTGGAAAGCAGGCCAGGGGTCAGTCTTGGAGCCCTGACTCTGCCTAGGTTCACGGACCCCGGGGTGGCTGGGTTTTGTCTTTCCAGCTCAAATACGATGACTCCATCTGCTACCCTGGGACACTGTGCGTTAGACCTTGCAGGAGAAAGATCTGGCTTACCCACCACATACACTGAAAACCCCCTGGCTCTGGTACACAAGAGCAGACATTCTGTTTACATTGGCTTTCTTTCTAGATTCCAAGTGAGAGACACTTTGCAAATGAGAGTTCAGCCTATCCCTGTAGGGGGCCAAAACGGAGCAAGGGTGTTGTTTTTTAAGCTCAAATTTTTATCCTTACTTAGAAGAACATCAAATGCTATTTTGCAGGAATGAACATCAAGACCTCCATCAATGGATGTCTAGCCCCTTCCTTCCCCCTTTAGGTCTTACCTTGCTTCTCTGCAGCAACTCCTTTCTGCAGAAATACCCTAGTTCTACAAGATCTTTCACTTTCTATACCATAGTTTCATCTCTCATTTTCTATAACGATAGCATATTTTATCATACATTTGTCTGCATGTCAGAAAACTACCTCTTACTTTAGAATTGAAAATGCCTTAAAATCATAATTCTGCAAGTCTTGGCACTGGCCCTCGTAGGTACGTGGAAATTTATATTTTGAGAGTGCCATTCTTTTGTAGCGAATAAAGTGTTTTAATTTGCTGCATTTTTCATGTCTTGCTGCAGTCAGATCTGTGAGGGACCCTGGCTGTCTTCTCCAGGATTCATCCATCTTCTGGGGCTCCCGGCTGGGACGGAAGCTGCGCTCGGCTCTGCCGGCTTCAGGCTTGGCCTTCCGCTGTTCTCTCCTCAGATTCCGTCTCCGAGAGGGAGGTGCGGGGAGATGATTTTCCATTTGCAAGCCACCTTCCAACTGAAAGAGAAATGGAGGGGGCAGATGGCAAGCTTTTCCCTCTCCGTGGCCATTACATGCCTGACTCTTCGGCTTTCGTGCAGTGCATTCTGTTTTTCAAGGAGCTATTTTTTCAAGACTGTCGCAGTTAGCCAAGTTATTTTGTCATTGAAGATTGCTAAAAATAAGAATATATGTCCGTGTGACATCATGAGTACTAGCTTTCTCATTAGTTGCGCGGATGGCAGTAGGTGAAAGTGCTGTTTAATGAATGAACAAATACAGGGACAAGCGATCGATGCAAGGCTTCCGTCGGAGGAAAGGTGTCGTGCTTCAGGCCTGGGCTCTGGAGGCAGACTGCCTGGGTTCAAGTCCTGACACTACTTCTTACAGCTGTGTTATGCTGAGCAAGTTCCTCAAGTGTTTCTGTGCCTCCGTTTCTCCATCTGTAAAGTGGGAACAACAGGAATGCCTTCCTCATAGGGTTTTGAGGGTGGAATGAGATTTGTGTGCATCGTGGCAAGCATGGTTCTTAGCACAGAGTAAATCTTCACATTGTTATTATAATCCCATTATTATACATCTCCAATGCATAGGGCACTGTATAGGCTACTTCACCTCATTTTGTCCTCACAATAACTCTCTACAGTAGCTTTTGTATTTCTGATTTCCAGGTTGGAAATTGAGGTTGGGAGAGTTTACTCAGCTTGTGTGTGTTTGTTTGTACAGGAGTAAAGGAGGGCTCTGAACCCCTGGAGCATGAGTTTTATTTGCATTTCTACAGCTCCACTGAATCTTTTGGTGTTAATAGGAGATTAATTTCTGCTTTACTAATTTCATTATAATTAATTTTACATTAGTATTATTTAGGAGAGGTACACCTATATTTTGACACTTAAAGGCAAGTGACATTTGAAGATACAATGTTCTCATTAGTTCACATTCTAATAATGACAGAACACAGCCATTCGACACGCGTGTAAAAGAAACCCGCCCGAGGTGCGGCTGTAGGCCGGTCATTCCGGAGTGTTGTCCCAGGACCAGCATGGGTGCGAACTTGTCAGAAATGCACCTTCTTATGCCCAACCGAATCCCCGGAGGCAGAACTCTGTGGGCGGGGCCCAGCAATCTGGGTTTGAACCAACCCCCCTCCTCGCCCCCCGGTGATTCTGATGCCTGCTGAAGTTTGAACACCACTACTTCAGGCAAACAGCACGAGACGGGGTTATGCCAGGGATACTGATGTAGCTCATGATATCTCTTCCCGAACTGGAAGTTGTATATGGCAGAGGGAGTATGTGGTGGTAATAGAAAAATACAAGTGGAACTTGCCCTGTAAATATTCAACATTCAATACTGTGTGCTCGATCCCTCCATTCCTTAGATTTAGGGCTTCTAAGCAGGTGGTAGAGTATTGCTTTAGGCACAGCCAAGTGATTACAGACACTGAGTCACCAAGAGGCACTCCCGACGCTCAGCTTCCTGTGGCTGGGACACACACAGCCGGGGATCAGGATGGTGTTAGTGTTTCTAGTATTTAGCAACTAAGAATCTTCAACTAAGAGGAACTGATGCTAAGAATATGGAGAGAAAGAAAAGCAATAAACAGTCATTACCACTGCATCTTTTTTTCTCTTTCAGATACAGTGCAAGCGTGGAAGTAGCATATTAAAAAGTGAGGACAGAGGATCTAGGAAGTAAATAGGGAAACTGCTGCTATATCCAGATTTGATTGTAGAAAAAAATTAGACAAAAGCAGTTGTCATCTTAGAATCCATCATAGCCCGTGAGGAAACACTGGCCATCAGCCAGACACATTTGCCTAGACTGTAGGAAGGCACATTTCAGCAAATTCAGAGAAAAAACAGGCACAAATGTATGGTATTAAAGACAAACAAGTATTTAAAAATGCCATTTCATCTCAAATGATCCCAATGAGGAAAAAAGGAAGATAAATGAAAAGATATCAATGTCCTTGTGCTAGAATCTGTCCAATGAATGTAGCTTTAAAGAGACCTATATTAACCATTGCAATGACCAGATAACCAAAGAGCATATGAAAACAGCTGAAATTTGTAAATTATGCTAAGTACAACATAGTATGATTACTATGTGGTTTTATTTGTTTTTTGAAATTCACTAGGGGCAATAATTTAAATAAAACAATCCAGTTTTTGTTTGTTTGTTTGTTTGCTCCTTTTCTGTCAAGAATTATCTTCCAACTAATAAGATAGTTAAGAGGTAGCCCTGACCGGTTTGGCTCAGTGGATAGAGCGTCGGCCTGCGGACTGAAGGGTCCCAGGTTCGATTCCGGTCAAGGGCATGTACCTTGGTTGCGGGCACATCCCCAGTAGGAGGTGTGCAAGAGGCAGCTGATTGATGTTTCTCTCTCATCGATGTTTCTAACTCTCTATCCCTCTTCCTTCCTCTCTGTAACAAATCAATAAAATATATTTTTTAAAAAAAAGATAGTTAAGAGGTAATAGAAGCCCAGGATGGGCATAGAGATTCTAATAGAATACCTGGCTAGCCAAAATCTGTTTAGTTTTCACTCATGGGAAACACTCATTTGTTCCTCGTGTGTTAGGCTGTGTAATGCAGGTGTCCCCCTGGGGAGCTCACACTGGGGGGCGGAGGAGACTGATGAATAGACAGGGTCGGAGTCCTCAGTAAGGAACGCTAATGAGGCCCTTGCTTTGGTTTCAGGAGCACTAGGGCGAGCGTGGCCAGCTGTCTGGAGGGTGTGGGAAAAGCATCCTACATTGGGGGGCCTTTGAGCCATACCTTAAAGATGAGTAGGAATTAAGTTTGTCGTCTGGATCAGATGAGCCTACATCACAAGACAGCTTGTGAATGAAGTCCTTGACCTGCTGCCACAGATTTTGAGGGGAACCTGGAGGATGAAAGGGATGTTAGAAGCATGGAGTCTAGCAATTGAATTGTGAAGTTTTCACAACGGTAAATAATGGTAGTATCTTAAGTCGGGTTCCCTGAAGCCGACGATGAGACAGTTGTATGTAGATGATTCATTGGTGAGTCATTTTGGGAGACACCCTTGTATAAAGTGAGGAAGGCACTGACCCACAATGCAGCTGGGACGGAGGCCTCAGTTGAACTTGCTTTCAGGGACCACGGGACTGGGATGACTTTTCAGGGTTGTGCCAAATTGAGGCAAAGGGGCCTGTCTTCATATCCCCACACCAGCTAATCATTGGCTCCCGGCAGTCCTCTGGGAGGGGTGTGACCTTGAGTGAGGCAATGTCCTGCTGCCAAGGGCAATTTCTAGCAGGAGCGTGAGCCAGCAGCAATCTGAGTCCCCAGCTGGAGGATGGCTGTGTGGGCCCTGAAGAGGGCATCGGGGAGGAGCGCCGCATTATCCCCACAGTTGTATTCTGCAACTTCTAGACAGAATTGCAGACAATTTCTAGACAGAATTTGGGGACTATGAAGTGAACTCCAGAGAAGCTACTAAATAAGGCATCGAAGAGTCCTTTATGATACCTAGAAGCAATGATTACTAGAAACCAACATGGGTTCAGAGAAATAACAGACATATAACTGGACTTCAGTAAATCATTTGGCCAGGATTCTCCCGAAAGCTTTATAGATATAAAGACCATTGGATAACTGATCATACAACTGTGCGCTAAAGGTGTTGATTAATTGATTTTATGAATGCCTTAGGGCTTAATTCTCAATATTGTCATATCATATTAGTCAATGCCTTGGATGAAGATACACAGGCAAATGCTCTCAATAGACTAAATCATGGGTCAAAGCTAACAAGGTGAAATATGATAAGATATCATACTTGCTCCAAAAATCTGGTTGCACAAGTATGAGAAAGGAAAGACTTGGCTCAGCAAATGGGAAAAACACATAAGGATTTTGGTCAACAGCTCAATATGAGTCAACAATGCAATGTAATTCATTCCTGAGATTGTGTGCTTTGGGAATACAAAATAATTGTCAGTGTTATGGGTTAGCAGAATATCAGTTCTTCAAGGTTGTGGATCAACAATCTATACTAATAAAAGGGTAATATGCTAATTAGACCGTGAGACCTTCCAGACAAAGCCATGGTGGTGGGGCCGGGGCAGAGGTGGTTAGGGGTGATCAGGCTAGGAGGGGAGGGCAGTTGGGGGTGATCAGGCTGGCAGGGGGCAGGGGAGGCAGTTGGGGGCAATCAGGCTAGCAAGGGGGGCAGTTGGGGGTGAGAAGGCCAGCGGGGGAGGGGCAGTTGGGGGCAAACAGGCCGGCAGGCAGAGTGGTTAGGGGCGGTCAGGCAGGCAGGCAGGTGAGCAGTTAGGAGCCAGCAGTCTTGGATTGCGAGAGGGATGTCTGACTGCCGGTTTAGGCCCAATCCCACAGGGCCAGGGATAGGGCCTAAACTGGCAGTCGGACATCCCTCGAGGGGTCCCAGATTGGAGAGGGTGCAGGCCGAGCTGAGGGACACCCCCTCCCTGTGCATGAATTTCGTGCACCGGGCCACTAGTCTATATATATAAAAGCCTAAGCGACCGGCTGACTGGCCCTATGACATGCACTGGCTACCAGGGGCAGATGCTCAACACAGGAGTTGCTGAGAGACAGCAACTTTGCAGAGTGCCCTCTCGCATTCCAGGACCCCTCGAGGGATGTTGGACTGCCGGTTTTGGCCCGATTCCTGCAGGCAAGGCCTAAGGAACCCCGCTGGCCACTTCTAATTAATTTTCTTTCAATGTGCACGAATCCGTGCACTGGGCCTCTCGTGTTTAGATATTTAACTACTGTACCCTAGGATGTACAGGGTCATGATTCTCAAATTTTTTGTTTTCAGGAGCCCTTTACAATCTTAAAAATTACCGAGAACCCCATAAAGCTTTTGTTTATGTTTATGTATTTACTGTATTAGAAATTAAAACAGAAATATTTTAATGCTTATTAATGAATTAAAATTACAATGATAAGCACATTACATGTGAACATAAATAATGTATCTTTATGAAAAATAGCTATATTTCCCCAAAATAACAGTAAGAAGAGTAGCATGGTTTCTATTTTTTGTAGCTCTCTTGAATGTCTCTCTTAATAGAAGACAATGAGAATCTCATATTTGCTTCTGCACTCACTCTGTTGTGATACTGTTTTAGTGTGAGTACAGACAGCATATGAAGAAAATCTAGCCTCACAGATATGTATTAGGAAAAGGGAAGAATTTTCATAGCTTTTGCAGGTAATTGTGCATATTCTTCATTGATACTGTACTCAAACTTGACAAGGGGTAAAGGTTAGTTGCCATGTAGAATCCAAAACCATATCAGTGAACTTTTCATATTCTGTTACTTTGACATTCCTGGGCCTGTCTTGTACTTGGGTAACCAAGTGTGTTTTTGTAACATCATTGAAAATACGAGCTCACTACATTGGGCAGAACACCCAAATATTGACACAATTGTGATACAATTAAAAAAACCACATTCGCTAACTCATCAGAAAAGTCTTCAAATACTGGGAGCTGTCAAGTTCCCTGTGGCAGGTGTAAGTTTTTAAAATTCCACTTTTTACTTGAAAGCTCAAATTTGATCATTGTCAATAAACAACTGTCTGCTGTTTTCTTGGAAATAAGAAGCTCGTTTAGTTCACTTTTGAGAAACATCTGCCAAATTCCCAAGTCCGAGTAGCACCGTTTGTCAGTGGTTCTTTGAGTAAGAACCGTGTTCGGTGGGAAAAGGCGCGGCTTCGGCTCGCCACTCCTCCTGCACACCTGGAGATGCAGCTGAAACACCCTTATCTGTCCTTCCCGCTTTATCACATGGAGCCTTCAAAAGACATGGACTCCAAGTTGTATTAAATGAAAAGAACAGGATTTGCTACTTTATCGTGGCCATTCTCAGGTGAACCTGGCTTGTTGGTTTCTTTTCGGTGCTGGTGCAAGGCGGTGAAGAACACAGTGAAGGTTTGGCGCCACTGCGCTGAGTTATGCTGAGGTGTCAGCAGTTCACCCATCATCGCATTGCAGCGTCAGTACAAGTGTTAACACAGTGAAAAAGGCAAATACCTCTATTTTATTATGGAAATCGTTTTGGCCTCCTAGACCGTCCAGCCCCCAAAAGTAACCCGTGCTGATGCCCGGGATGTGGGATCATTAATGGGTGATGGTTCCTGTTGTGGGTCTGTCTGTGCTTTTGCTTGCTTGGGTTCCTGAAAATGAGGTTAGGGCGCACTGCCTGTGAAGGGGACCAGTGTGTCTGCATAATCCAATGGAGGAGGCCAGAGCCGAGGCCTGAGGCGCGGAGCTCTGCATCGATAGCTCTGCTTTCCCCCTCAGGTTGGAGTTCACAGTTGTAGGTTCTTGTACAACAGCCACGTTACAATGAAATACCACCATTTTTTTACAGATTAAATTTTAAAACAAAACAAACTCTAAGTTGAGATGAAATATTTTCCTTTCTGAAAAGGGATTCAAAGCAGTTTATAATAGAATACATATACATTTGGGATATTCTTATTTAAGTTAAGAATAAAGAAAACCCAGAAACTGAATGAAGGTTCTGGAAAGATGTTCATCATGGTCATGGATAGATAGGTCTAGGATGATTTTTAAACATCTTTATTTTTGCTCATCTCTATTTCCTGACCTTCAGCAATGAACAGATACGATTCTTCATAACAAGAATAGTATAAAAAGGTTAATTTAGGTTTTAAAAAAAGAACTCACATGTAGCAAACTATACTCGTACCCGAAATCCTGCGCCAGGTAGCAGTTACTTTGAGGAGTAATTTTAATTTGAACTTTCTTGGGTTAAAAGGATTTTAATATTGCAGAATTCATTATAAGTTTTAATTAAAAAAAACTAAGAATCTGAGCTTTAAAAAATAGCTAGAGGCATTTTGTGCTGTCGCAGAGAGTGGACTCCACACACTGGGACAAGAAGGCGCCATGCACCGTTAACTGCCCCTTGTCCAGGATCTTCGGGAGGAGGCTCATTTTCTGACTCACAGTTACTTCTGACAGAGTCTGGCCTATTAAAATCTTACCTTTAACCCGTGTGCTTTCTTTGCTTATCGTAGTTGCCGGTAGATGATCAAGTCCATACATATAAGACAGCTCCTGAGTAGGCAGGTCCTTCTGGAGCAGCAGCGGGCTTGTTCAGAAATGTGTGTCGTGGGTGATGCATGGAAGACAGTGCAGGGAGAGGAGAGCCCGGTGCAAGTTGTATGGCCTTGGTCCAGTCACTAAACTCCCCCAGTTCGTTTCCCCTTTAAGGAAGGAAAGGAGGGGATTATATCTAAGGTTTTTCCCAAGTTCTTCCCCTGAGCCTGTCAAATGAGGTCCTTGCTTGAATTTGAGGTTTTTCCTGATGCTAGTAAGTTTAATATCTGTAAAAAATAATTATTTTTGTACTTTCAGTCATGTACAAAGTATTAATTTTAATACAGTACAGAAATTTACTATAATCTAATGGCATTCTTCTTGCTTTTGAAATGCAATGTTAAACCCTACAAGAATAAATGTCAAAGTTGAAAATTAGACTGTATGATTGCACAACTATTGCTTATTTCGTTGCCTTTTATATCACATTAACTTTCTTGGTTGCTAAATTAATACATGGTTGCAAAACACCCACCTCCTAAGATTATTAACTTGACATTGCATGCTAATTGTGCCCTTTTTTTCTCCTGAGAAATCTGATTATCTCATTGTTCTCCCCAAATCCTCTTGCAAAGTGCCAGGGGATAGACCTTTTCTCTACTTCACAAAGATGACACTGAGCAATAGAGACAGTGTCAAGGGCATATGAGTAACTAGAACTTGAACACCAGGCCTGCTTGCCTAGTTTCCAGAAACGTAAACATGAAGTTTTAGTAATACTAAAAGGCACGTGTTTTTGTCTTTATAAAAGTATATTTATTATTGCTGTAAATTTTGTCAATCTATTAGATAGATGAAAACTCTTTAGAAATGTCATATTTGAAATTACCAGTGGTGCATGGTTTATAGGCCCTTAAGGAACTCACCTTTCCTCATGGTCATAATTTGAATTCCCTTGTCCATACCCCCTTACCTCCACTCTTCCACTTTGCCAGCCCTTCCAGCAGCGTCACAGCTTGTCCAGGTCTTGAGAGAGAAGAGGGGAGAAACCATTTGCGTAAATTCTTCCTGCATTGCTCCGTCTTTCACATGGTGTCCCTAGGACTAGCCAGAGGTGTCTTTGGTTCCCCATCCGTCCGTTCCATCTTCTCCCGCTCAGGGGCAGTGCGCTTGCAAGGCCCCGTCCATACCTGAGCCCTGGATGAAATGTGCAGAGCAGCCTGTGGCTCTGCGACGTAGGTGAACTTCTTTCAGATCTTTGCTTGTAGAAAGCCTCAACTCTACCGTCTCCATTTAACCACGTTTTCCTTCTTGAAATTAAGCGAGAAAGAAAAGCTGGCTGGCCGAGAAGTAAATCCGTTTTCAATTACAAGTTTACATTAGAGACATTTCCAAAACCTCAAACACTGTGGGCTGGCTGTAGGGGCGTTGGAGCCTGTGGGGCATTAGAGGTGCGGAGGGAGGGCCAGGAGGATAGAAAGGAGGAGGTGCAGGTTCGGGCATCCCAACTTGGACTTCTGTTTCTAACTCATCTCTAAAAGGATCGCTTAACCCAAGATATACTTCCGGTACAGTGCTTATGTGAAAATGTTTCCCAAGTTCATAGACAGCCAGTATTTGAATGAAACTTCAGAAACCAACCCATCTATAAACTGAAGATGTTAATGGAAATCTTCAAAGTGGCACTATGATTAAGAGCTGGGGCTTTCGAGGCTTGGGACCCAGTTCAAGTCCCAGCTGTTGTTCTAACTAGACATGGAGAACCTGGACAGGTTACACAAGCTCCGTAAATTTCATTTTTGCATCCTTAAAATGATGGTAAAGGCGCCTGTTATTACCCTACAAGTCATAAATATTAACTTCTTGAGACAAATATATGGTCACATAATCAAATGAAGCTGGGCAGGTTGAGATCTAAACCCAAACTTTATTTCAGAGCATAACTTTTGATTCTGTGTTTCATGTCTTTTAAAATACATTGTAATTCTGTAGAGCTCTTTTCTAAAGGTATTTAGTGTGAAAGGTGATCATTATGTGAGTCAAAGGTTTTCTTACATTGCCGTCCTCTTCTCCCTGGAAGATATGATGAAATAGAGACAGACTCATAGATACAGAGAACAGCCTGACAGCTGTCAGAGGGGAGGGGAGTTGGGAGACTGGGTGGAAAAGGTGAAGGGATTAATAAAAACAAAACAACAACAAAACACCTCATAGACACAGACTACAGGATGGTGATTAGCGGAGAGAAAGGGGGTTGGGAGAGGGATGTGAGGGTGTGGAGGGCATAAATGGTGATGGAAGGAGACTTGACTTGGGGTGGTGAACAATACAATATACAGGTGATGTGTTATAGACGTGTACACCGGCCAATGTCAGCCCAATAAATGCAATAAAAGTTTTTTTTAAAAATCCATCCCCAGCCCTGATGTGAACATCACACACCCTAGCTTTCCCCAACAAATTGTCCTTTGCCTTTTTATATCAGTGACATGGGTCATTCGCTTTGTGTTGTTATTATTTATCCTTACAAAAAGAATATTAGTAAACCAGAAAGAGCCATTTTGTAAAACCTGCATAGCTAGACAGATTTGTGATCCTTATTAGGGTAATAATCCATCTGTTATGGAACGGGATCGATTTGTAAATTAAATTGATTAATCTGGCAGGAGAAAAAATGGTCTTGACTTTTCCCACGGTAGTAAGCATTTCCTCAAATGGTCATCATCCTAAAAAGATTTGGGAAAACTCATTTCTCTGCTATTCTTCCTCTCTTTACTTCGCTCAGAAATAAGGTTCAGTGTGTATTAAAAAGAGGAGTGAGAGTGGGGTTCAAGCTTTGGATTCTGTTGGGTCTGCCTGCTCCTGGAGGTGCCATATTTTCGACAGGGTTTAACGTTAAAAACCTTTCAGTGACTACAGAACATTTCTGATCCTCATTGATGAGTTTAGTAAACGCAGAACTATATTTGAATTATATTCTGCAGTTTCACTTTATTATTTTTATCTTCTCTGATAAAATCTCCTGCTGATCCCTCTAACAATGTGTGATTGGAATAATAACTTCACATGTTGAAGAGTTTGTGCTGCAGCTGAGAGGCATGTAAATACAAGCTGCTTATTTGCAAGAAGCTTCCAGATTTGCAATATGATTGCTATGGAAACCACATAATGAAAACCTTATAACCATCTGTGTGGTTTGATGGATTTTACTGCATAGCTGAGCTGTTTTTGTTTACTGTTATTAAAGTGTTGAATGGAATATATTAACTCACAAACGTTGACTATTTGAGGTATTAATTAGTATTGTATAATGACATCTTGCTTCAACAACAAAATAAAATATGTTTAATAATAAATTTAAATAAAGCATGTGTTCCTATTTCTAATATATTGTGAAGGTGACTGTTATCTAGAATTTTAGTCACTTGTCCTTATATGTATTTTTGAGGGGTGTGGAGAGGTTTGTTTGTTAATAAATACATATAGTAGAAATTATTTTCTTGATTTTTGAATCCATCTGTTCACTCAGTATTTATTGAACATCTCCCTTGTACCATATTCTATTCAAGATTCAATCTGAGTTTTTTTATCCCTGAAATTAACCCCCGCCTCCCTGCCACACACACATACCAGATTTGATATTGTTGTCATTTATATGGAAGCTGTTTTATTGTTAGATCAAGACAAAACGAGTTGTTTAAACATTGTTAAGAAAAAAATTACTGTATGAAATGCAGAAGGCTTTGATCTAAAAATATCAGTCGTAGGTTGGAAATAAAGTGTTTTTAATGAGCTTCCGATCCTCTAAAATACTGCTTATTAAGCATCTCACACGGATTTCAATTTACATACTTACAGTAAATATTGATATTTAAGTAAATATTTTTAATATCATTCTGGTAATTTAAAAATACACTGTGCATATGATAGGCACTGAAATTTTACTAAGATAAGAATACATTCATAGTAATAAATTCTAACTTGTTAACTTTGCCAAGAGCCAAGTTTTTATTTATTTATTATAATTACTTTCTGTGATATCTCAACACTGACTTTGGGTGGTGAGTCTAAATCCCATAGCCTCTCCTTAGGAGCCAAGAATGCTGCTTCCTATATTGAGGGGGTTACGGCTTTTGATTGAGGACAAGTGCCCTGAACTGTTTTTGAATTTACTTCTTACTTATTGCGTTTGCGACCAAACTGGAAGAGAGGGAATGCTGGGGGAAGAGCAAGTGTGAAAAGTAAGGAAGGTTTTCTCTCACCTTCCAAAATATTCACTACCTGTACAATGAGTAGGTTAGACTGACTGTAAATGTCCCTAATATCCTTAAAATTTGATGAAAACCTTCCTAACACCCTACGGGCTAGTGTGGTAACTAGTCCTTGAGGTTTGGCACAAAGTGAGAACTGTTATTGGAGAGAAAAGAGGCAGGGATTTAGTATCAGATGTTTTATTAGGTCTTTTATGTATTAATTACTACTTGACTGAACAACATTAAATTGCCAATGTTAGGTTCAACTTACTATGTATAAGGTACCAAATATGTCCAGCTGTTCCTGATGTTGGAGCTTTTATTATTTTGTTTGAACTGAGTTACAAAAATTCGAAACAGTTGTAGTTGTCTTATAAGCACATTGATTCCCAAGCTTGACTTAAATGTTGATTTTTATTAATCACCACTTTAAAATTTGCATGAGTCTTCTAAATTCACAGGTGCCGTCCTGACCCCTCTACCCACCTCTCCAGTTGCCCCTGGACATTTCCTGTGGGTCGCCCACCGGCATATTCAATCTCTCATGTCAGAAACACAACTCCTTGTGTTTCCTCAGCAAAAGAGCTTAGCTTGGCTGTTCTCTTTTTAGTAATGATGTTCCATTTCTCAGTTCACTCAGCTCAAAACCTCAGCCATCCTCCGTTGCTCTCTTTCCCCCCTTAGCCCTCCACCTTCAGTCAGGCTCAAAGTTTATCAATCCTAGTTCCTTTACCCCTCAAGACCATCTCCTCGCCATTTCCTCTGCCCCTTCAGTTCAGCACTTCCTTCCCCTTAGCCAGACTCCAAGCGTCCCTCCCCACCCCCCTCCTCCAGAATCTAACACAGTGGGACCAGATGACCATTCCTCAAGCATACCTTCAGTCCTGTCCTTTCTTTGCTCATAAATCTCCTGGGGCTCATATCGCCCACCAAGTACAAGTCTGAAGTCCACGGCAGAATGTTCATGGCCCTTCAACGATTGGCCCGAACTCCCCGCATTGTCTCCCATCCGACCCTCTCCCTCTGAGTGCCGCGTTCTGTGGCCAAAATGAATATGATGGCGTCTTGTCTTTTGTTTAGGCTTCTCTGTCCGGAAATTTCCTCCTTCCCGTCTCTCATTCAGACCCTCTCCTTCTCTCAGAGCCTTCATGGTATCCCACTGGTGGGTGCTTTCTTCTCTGCCCTCCTTCATGCCTGGGCCTCTCATGTCAGGTTTTACGCCCCATCCCATTTCCCTTCAGATTCTGTCTTCTGACCCTCTCGGTTGCCAGCTTCCTCAAGGCAGATGCTCCCTACATCCTTGCCTACCTGGCAGAATCTATCTCTTGCATGTAGTTAACACTCAATGAAGAGTTATTGGTTGAATTATTTAATAGTCATAATAGTTGTATTTCTATATTTTGCATATTTTTCTTTAAAGTTTTGGATTTTTTTCTGTGAAATTATGATTCTTTTTGAATCCACTTTTTTTTTGCATTCATATTTCATTCATATGCACTGCCTTAAATATTTCCAAATTGTATATAAATCCTCAGGTGAGGAAAGTGGTAATGTAATAACTGTTTCTTTGATGTAAAGCATTAAATAGTCTATTGACTCTGTTAAAAACTGTTCTCGTTTCATCTTACCACATTTCTTCCTGTACCTGGAGAGGGAGTGTGGTGGGAGAGTGTGGAAATAGGTAAGGTGCTTCGTATGTGCCGGATAAGGAACATGGACTTTATGATCACAATCCTAAATCTGAATAACAAAAGTTAGAAATTGCTTTATCTTTTCCAGTCTCAACTTAGTCACCTGAAAAATGAGGATAGAAGTATTTATCTATGAAATCTTTACATGTGCTGTAGTGTATGACACATAGTAGGTTCTCGGTATAATGGGGGGGGGGGGGCTTGTAGGGTAAGGATCCTTCTAGTGCTCTTCTCTGAAGATCAAGTGAGAAACCCTATGAAGTCTCTGATACTCAATAAATGACTTTTATATCACACATTTCTCTCTTCTACGTTGATGTTCTAGAGACCGTGATTTTATCTGTGGTTCTCCTGCCACAGTTTAATGTGGTTTTTGTAGTGCTGGGTATCATTTTACTGGATGTCAGGGCTTTTCAGGATCTGAGGTCATCTCAGATGAGTTTCTATAACTATTTAAAACAACGAAGCACTGGTACATATCTCATATTCTATTAAGCCAACTGGTAAGGTTGCTACTATTTGGAAGTAGCTAGAGGTTTATTTATTCAGCTTTAGATTATTGAAAAGGGAATGTGAATGTGGAGTGGTTTCCTTCTTCGAAAAGGAATCTTTTTGTGTTATAAACTTTTAATTTTGCTCTTCAGATGGGGTGAGTCCTGTACTGTTATCCCGAGGAAACCCTTCAGTGAGCCATTTATGTTGTTTGTTTACAGATGAGGAAGAGGACGCTGCTCCCGGGAAAGTGGAGGAGCAGAGGAAGTCGAGTCAGGACAGTGGCCACCACAGCACAGGTACCGGCCTCGGAGCTTCCCGAGGACGCTTGTCTTGGTTGTGTTCACTTTCTCGCCGCTCTGAAGGCGATTGTTTACACGGCTCCCCAAAGCGGGCTCCTTCTGTCTGGATACCTTGTGGCTGAGAAGCTGCTCAGCCCCATTTAGGATGCGTGAAAACCACTTGAGAAGGATTTATAAAGTAAGCCAATTTATACAAGGTATTCCTTCCTGAATTACTTGGTAATGACTCAATTAGCTTTCATTTCTGCACAAAGGAGATTTAGTTGCATAAATTAGCTTATCATCATTGAGGAAGTGTCACTGCTAAAGGACAGCTTATAGATACAACATGCAGTTGCTGTCAAACCTATAAGAATGTAATATAGACATCTGTGTATACTTTGTGCCTGAGCAGAACAGACTTCTGCCATTCAGAGACTAACAGGGGACACCAAGTTGCCCAGGGGACTGGCAATGTAGACGTCTCTGAAAAGGTCAACTTGACACAGGCTCTGACAATCGACCCGCAGCTCTGTCTTCTTTGATAAAAATCAGATAAACTTAAGACCGCTAATTGATCTGCAGCCTGTTTAAATGTTGGCCATGCATATCTCCATTGCATATGATTAACACGGAAAGCGAACCAACTGCGCAAGAAATGCCAGGGTCCAGTGACAGCAGCTAAAAAACCGAAAAAGGACTCGGGTGGCCAAGGGGTCTGGGAAGGAGGGTCCCCTTACCCATGTCCCCTTGCCACGCCGCCCCGAGCACTGATCATGACCGAGGCTGGAGAAAGAACCACACGTGCTGCGCAGAGAATCACATGACACGGGCAGCTGCTCTCGCTGTTTGTTATTTCCAAACAGCGGGAGATAAACCCTATCTGTGGCGCAAGCACGAGGTGCGTTTTGATAAGCCAGCAATTATTTGACGCGACCGAAGAGAAGGACAGCGTCTTATCAGGACTTCAGCCTCTTCATGGCCACATGTCGGCGGGGCAAGGCCTGCCCTGTCGTCCCGTGTCCGGTGAGAGCCGTAGCCGGGGTCATCTTCCCCCCTCCGATCCGCCCATACATCACTCTCTCGAGCTGTCAGAGGCAGGGTGGACAGGGAGTGTGTGTTCAGGAAGTCGCCTTCCAGAGTCCTTCCGACGGCGACATGTGGAAAGGAAACGCGGCCCGGTTTCCGGCCCGGCAGGAAGGCAGGAGCAGGTTGCTGGGGAGGCGGGGGTTTGCCTTTGTCAGGGAGGAAGTGGGGCCGGTCAGGAGCTGCTAGCACCAGGCCCCCAGGCCTGGCAGCCGTGCACACGGGCGGGGAGCCTTGAGGACCGGCTCTCTGGTCATTTACGGATAGAGGTTTTATTACATGTCACACAGCCTCCGCCGAAAGCACGTCCTTCTTCTTAAAGATTGCAGTGCCGGCGTAGGGGGGAGACACACACAGCCGTTCTTTCCACAAATATACGTATTTTGGCTTAAAGCACCTGTATTTTTCAAAACCCTTTGATAGTAACTATCTCCCAAATTTTTGCCTCGGAGGGAAGGGAAAAAAAA
The DNA here is from genome assembly GCF_963455305.1 of Plecotus auritus. Classification (NCBI taxonomy): domain Eukaryota; kingdom Metazoa; phylum Chordata; class Mammalia; order Chiroptera; family Vespertilionidae; genus Plecotus; species Plecotus auritus. Next base: position 181,024,991 of record NC_137775.1, on the reverse strand, counting down.
TCAGGCTTTCCTCCCAGGAATGCATTCAGTAGGTCCAGTTCCTCGTGCAATAGCCATAAATTAGCACCGCAATAATTCTTATCTCTGGTGACATGAAATTCTTTTCAAGCAACAGTTTCCATGCTTTCGCATCGCGGCGACCTTTGCTCTCCGAGGCTGTCGAGGAGGTAACCCTAGACGTTTGTTTGCCGCGCAGGGCAGCGAGCTGACAAGGGTATTACTATCTTGCTGCGCATCGCATGATGTGAACTTCTAACCTTACTCAAGAATGTTCTATAGTTTTCACATTGACTGATTTTCCTAAAAAAAAAAAAAAAAAATCAGACTAATGTAAAATACGTAAGCGAAACAAAATTAATCACGGATTCCTTACGAGTTCTTTCATGTTCATGCTTCTATATCTTATGTTATTACATATATCCTAAAGATTCCACTTTTTGAACACCATGCTTACCGTTCTAAAGTTGTTTTTAACTTACGACACTACTCAAGGAGAGATTCTCCATTATTTCATTATTGTATATTTCCTCCATTGTCATCCTCTTTAAAACCTTTTCATTTTTTGCAAAAATATCTCCAACGTTTAGTTTATAGTTTCATAATAATTTTGCTCTTAATGCCCAATGACCTGTTTTTGTATTTTTTGAAAAAGCAGGAGCAAGTATATTGTTTAAATCTGTTACAGGCTGGCTAATTTAGATTTTTTTTCCTTCTTTTTTTAACCATTCATGCCTCTCAGGACAGGAAGCATAAATAATGAGATGATTTTTTTTTTGTAATTTTGAAAACAGATCATGATGTGGATAGACTAGAAAAACCAATCCGTGCGATAAAGACAGCTAAACAGATTGTATTCAGAGTGTATGCCTAGCTGTGGTCTACGACATGATGCTTCACCCCATGTTCTGTTGTGTTTTAAAACACATACTCCCCTGGATGCGTTTTCGGCGTGTAGGTGAGCCGGGTTACTTCTGTGAGCCCACGGTGCTTCTGAGGCCACGTCTAGGCACAATTTCTTGGTGTCTGTTTAGCCACAATTAAAATTTTAAAAAGTAACCCAGAGTAGCAAGGAACAAGACGATCCCTAATTTTATGTCAAGGATTGATCCCAAGGACCTGAGCATTCCCTTCCCAAGGAGACTAAGGCGACACAGCATCCGCTGCCTGGTTTCTCCCCAGCGGCGATGCGGCTTTTTAGCTCGTCCAGCAGAAATAGAGAGAATGGTAAAGTGTCGGCCCATGCAGCACGTGACACAAACAGCTTATTATTCCTCAACAGAGCTCACATATGGGACCCAGAAATGAGGCTGGTCTTTGGGTAACATCATCATCAAGGTTACAGAAAGCGCAGAGGAAAAGGCATCTTTCCCCGGCACCGCCACGCCGCCAGCTCCGCTGCCTCCACGGCAGTGAGAGTTAATGAAATGCTCTTGATGCACATCTAGGGAGAGATGCATCTTGCACGCGGTGGGGGTCTCCGTGCCCCGCCTGTGCTCCTGGAACTCCCATTAGTGATAATGGGAGTTTCACCAAGCGCATCGAGGGGAAGAGAGACCCCCAAAGTGATAAGGATTATTATGCATTAGAAATGATCATATACTTTTCTTTTTCTTCCTTCCTTCCCCCCACCTCTTGAAAATCTATTGAATGAGAAACTGTTGTGAGAGAATCTGAAAACGGGAAGAGCAGGCATCGGGCTAGACAGCTGGGAAGCTGCTGGGATGCCCTAGCCAAGCCACCACTTCTACTCTAGTTTTTAGCCCAAGTTTCGTTTCTTCAACCTTTTTTGGATCAAGCCTAAGGCTGAGCAGCATGGGGAACACACAGGAGCCTCAACTATTTAGATCCTTTTACCTCCTGGCCAGTGACGGTGGGGGAGGGCCATGCATGTGAAATGATGTCATCCTCTCGCTGCTCTAATTCCTGGACTTTTAAACTGACACTGACGGACTGCATGGGGCGCAACATTTGACCCATTTAGCAGTTGATTTAATCTGACTAGGATGTTTCGGCTTCTAAATCTCTATTTGTCTAAATAAGTGGTTTTTAAAGGAAATCAGTCACTTTATTATTAAGTAATTTTTTTCTAAAAAAAAAAAAATTGACAACGTTTGGAGTGATCTGTCCAGCCAGAGTGCCCTCTAGTGTCCATTTATGGGGTTTACTTCAGATACGCTTTAGGGGGGAAATGTAATGAAGGCGGCCGCAGCATTATTAGTTCTTGGTTGGATTCCCCGGCTTGTGCACATCCCTGCTGGTATCCGTGATGGGTGCTCAAATGCTAGAGCGGAGAGGTCAACAAGGTTGGTCTCTCTCTGCCGCCCTCCCTCTCTCCCTCACCGCCTCCCCCTCCCATTTCCCTCCTCCCCTCCCTCTCTTTGTTTTAATTCTTAGAAAACGAGAGAAAAAAAAAACTAATAGGATTTTACTAGGTTGTGTATTCTAGTCCTTGTTTATTTAAAAGTATAATTGAAAAGTAGCATCTTACTTCCTAATATTCAGACCCCCTATTGTTCAGATTTTCTCCTTGGCTTTAAAAAATATTTCCACTATTAAAGAGAATTTTAAAAATTTCAGATGAACATGGCACTTTGTACATATCACAAACCATGTGTCATAAGACGAACGCCCTAATGACATGCTAATGTGACGGGTTGTGTTGGAATTGCCAACGAGCCCGCTATTTGAGAGCCATCTAACAAAACTAGGATGACAACCCCGATCCAGCATGTGTCTCCACAGTTATTCCCTCAGAATTCAAAGATGACACTCAGTGATGGAAGTTGTCAGCCCATGTATGTTCTGCCTGGTTAGTGAATACACGGACATCTTAGTGATATTACTTGCATTCTCTCTGCTTGCATTCTTTTTGCGTTAACTCATCAAAACTCAATTATCATGAAATTAAAAACAGGAAACAGTTCTCTGTGTAACAAAAGCATCCAGTGTACTTAACTCTGTGCTGTGTTTCAGGAGAGCCAGTGTGTAAGTGACAAAGCATTTATTACCCGGTTTATTGTGGTATTACAGAGCGGAGAGCGCTAAATAATCAATCAGTTAATGGTCTGTATGGCAGCTTGAGCACATCACATCCATTGTGCTTATGCTGTTAGAAGGATGAGCTGATAACTCCAGTGTATGTTGCATGTTTATTCAGAGCCTAATGTCCTAAACTGGGGCTGACAGGCATCTTGAGCAATGCAGCTCCAGCACTGACAATTTCTAAGTTGCTAAAATATTTGTAAAATAACTCTGAGAGGCTTTGGGTCCAAAAGTCCCCAAAGATAAGAGCTGGAATTACCCTTTGTATTATTTCCACTTTATCCTTTTTTTCTGGAACTAGCTTTCGGTTTCAGAGTTTTTAGAGGAGTGTTCCCTGGTTTGGGTTAGATTTGTACCTTAGCTCCTTTGTTATCATCGTTTGTATGAAGTGCCCGATTCTGTAAAGGCGGTTACTTCGCACACAGCGTGCTTCTCACGCCTCTTGGCTGCTGCTCACCTTGCGGTGTGCGTCTCATCTTCAAAGCATGTTGCCAGGGGGCTGAGGTGCGTCTGTAAAATGAGTGGGAAGTAACTTTTAGGTGCTGGTTTGATGAGAAAACGGTGCAATTACAGGTTTTAGATCAACAACAAAAGGAGAGAAAGAGAAAGAAAAAAAAAGACATTCAAAATCAGGTCTTTTGGAAAAGGGTCCTTAATTAGATGATAGTAGAAGTAGGATTCTGACACGGAGGCAATAGACATTTTCTTTGAGTCAGGAGTGAATTTTTTAGAATATTTAGGTGGTTTGGGTGGCTCCTGCCTTTCTCTCGGTTCATTTTTAAACGAGGGCCCACTGCATGAGAGCTCTAACTCACGTTTTCCCTCTCTTCTTCCTAGGAGATAAAAGCACCGATTACGCTAATTTTTACCAGGGTTTGTGGGACTGCACAGGTGCTCTTTCTGATGAGTTGTCGTTTAAACGTGGGGATGTGATCTACATTCTGAGCAAGGTAAGAAGACACCCGAAAACGACAGCTGCAAAGGGTGAATACACAACTAGATGGTTACGCATTTGGATCGCAACCCTGGGGAAAATGCCCATCGGAATTCTCCTAGGTCCTTGTTAACAATCGGGAGTTCACAATAATTAATTATTTTGTCAAGTGAAATATAATCAAAATTTAAACACAATCCGATAACAGGATTCAACTTAGCAGTGTGTTTACCTATCACTTGAGCCTTTGGCTCCCATCCACACTGCCTTCTCCAGAAACAATATACTTATGTGCAAGTTAACATTGTAAGGTATTAGGTTATTTATTATGTTTTTCTTTCCTCTTCCTTTTTATTCTTCTGTGTGCTTATTCTGATTTTGCCTGCCATTCACTACTGGAAACACGGTGTTTATAGAATAAGCTTTTCATCTTTATGTAAATACGTGGGGTGTTCCGACAATTTAAGAGCAATGCTTTTCTATTCAGACAGGTTTAGGTAATTTTTTTTAAGTGCCTAGTTTTGTTTTGTCTTGAATAGTTCTTTATTGATTTCAGAGAGGAAGGGAGAGGGAGAGAGAGATAGAAACATCAGTGATGAGAGAGAATCATTGATCGGCTGCCTCCTGCACATCCCCTACTGGGGATTGAGCCCGCAACCCAGGCATGTGCCCTGGACCGGAATCGACCTGGAACCTTTCAGTCCGCAGGCCGATATTCTATCCACTGAGCCAAACCAGCTAGGGCTAGGTAATTTTTTTTTTAAGTTTAACATAATTGGATTTGTAAACATAATAGCAAAGTCTGTTGCATGAACTCATCTTTATGTATGAAAAGTCATGTCTGTGCCTCTTTAAGATATTGGATTATTCAAAATCTTTCTGTCCTTCGATCTAAAAGTTTCTTTTTGTGATTACGCTCTGATGATGTGAGTGAGCCAACTCAATCTTCACGTTTTAACTTTCCCTACTGTTAGGTGGGTGTTAAAAAAACTCCCCCTTCAGTCTCCTTTATGCGGCTATTTTAGAAACAGGTGACACTTGGAAACTGTAAGTATGAAAATGTAGAAATCGTAAGTCTAGGAATGTAATGTGGTTTCTTGATTAGAGAAATATTTTGGACTTTTCAGAAAGATGCTATGATTGCTAGATACAGAAGAGAATTTTAACATTTGTTGGCTGGTGCATAAAATCATAGCAGAGAGTCATAGAACGATTGAGCGAGGGACCTTAGGGATCATCTATGTGTTCATGGTTTTACAGGTAAGGGACTTGGGTCAAGAGAGTGCCAGAGCCTGTACTTCACAAGCATCTTGACTTCCAGATCAGGGCTTTCTGCTGTTTTCATCTTGTGCTTGTCTCTTCCTTCCTTCTTCCATCTCTCTCTTTTTTCCTCCGCCCTCCCTCTCTTTCCCCCTTCTTTTCATCCTTGTGTTTAATTTGAAACCATCATAAAGTACCTATAATGGGCCAGGTCCCGTTCTAAGCACCAGGAATGCAAATGCAGAAGAGATACGATATAACCACTTGTAGATTATTGGGGGAAATATTTGGTAAGTAAATACATATAACCAACTGTGATAATTGCTGGTTGAGGTGCCCAAAGCTAAGAGTTATCTTTTATTTCTCAGTCCTCTGCTCATGAGTGTGGGATTTTTTAATATATATTTTTGAAAGACACTTTCAGTTCTGGGAAGCTCTAGATGGCCATATCACAACTCTCGCCGTAAGCCTATTATTAAGCACTTGATTGCCTGAGTTAAGACAACTGGTTTTTGAGTTAATTACTTAATATAGGAACCACGCTAAGTAGTTTCAGTTATTTTTAAAATATGTTTTTTTATTGATTTCAGAGAGGGAGAGAGAAATAGAAACATCAATGATGAGAGAGAATCATTGATTGGCTGCCTCCTGCATGCCCCACACTGGGGATCGAGCCCCCGAAACCTGGGTATTGAACGAACTGTGACCTCCTGGTTCATAGGTCGCCACTCAACCACTGAACCACACCGGCCAGGCTAGTTTCAGCTCTTGACAAACTTCTGCCGGGAACCAGAAACCGATCATTGTCTCACTAATAGAAAGATGTGGACAGGAAACCCGGAAGGCTGGTCAACAACCTTCATTGCTCTGAAAGGTCAGAGCTAATCGCTCACTGTTTAGTTGAAACATTGTTAGCTGAAGCAGCCTCCACCTCTGTTTCTCCTATGTAAATCTCTGTTATTGGAGTTTCCTGCCTAAAGGTTATGGGCGTATCCCACAGTCTCAATAAAAGGGATAGCAAGGCCAGAGCAGGTGGTAGTCCTCCCACTAGAGGTGGGCTCCCGCCTGGCCCCCCATTTTCCCAAATTAATACTTTCCTAGTCTCTGTCATTTGTGTGCGGCCTTCTCCAGAACCCGAACCCTGAACCTGAACCCTGAACCACACGGGACATGAAAGGGGTTCCCGCAAACTTCCTTGGCATCATTCCTCAAATTTACTTAGCTCACAGCTTCTTTCACCAATTAGCTGCAGTTGTGTATAAAATTAGAAGGTTGATGAGCTTTCACTTGGAATCTCATACTAGAGGAGAAAACGGCAGATACTCATTATATTCCTACTAGAGGCCCGATGCACGAAATTCGTGCAAGAGTAGGCCTTGCTTTCCCGGGTGCTGGCACCGGCTTCCCTCTGGCACCCGGGACCCGGGCTCCCCTCGCAGCGCCGGCTTCCTCCGGAAGGATGTCCCATCTAATTAGCATATTACACTTTTATTATTATATGACAAAATGTGAAACTCGCGAAGCCCAGGTGGGTCTGTTCTTACAGTCTCCTCTCTGACCAGGCTGTCTTTGTTGCTGTAAGCCTCGGAGTACCCGCCAGACTCTAGGAGGGGCTGTGAAGCAGGCAGCACCCCCATGGGCAGGTCTCAGTCCTCCCATTGCCTTCGAAACCATTTCCTGTTAATATGAAATTAAAAAGGTAGTCATATATGTGTGCTGCACTTCTAGGATTCCCGGCGGGGGGGCGGTAATTCCAGTACTCCCAGAACTGCTTTGTGGAGATGGCAATTTTATCTGTGAAGCCCGGTCGTAGAGCCCACGTTAGTGGTGGGCCAGCATAGGGGCTGTCACACACATCACCACCATTGGCTGAGTGGCTGTCCAGGTTTACCAGCTGTGGACCTAGTGGATTTACCCAGCTGTGGACCTAGTGGAATCAACCAGAGATGTCTCGGTGAGGGTGAGGGTGAGGGTGCGAATAAAGGACACTTAGCTCTCCCTCGAAGGAATTTGGGCTAATTCTGGGCCATTGATGGGTGTTCCGGCAGCTGGTTGCCTGGTTGCTTTAAGGGTATGTTTGTGAAGACTGACTCTTCCAGTTGGCTTTGGGCAAGTTCAGATTGGAATCTCTGGAGACTAAATTTTTATTTGGTTTGGCCTTCCAGTTTTTATCAAAACTTGGCAAGCATAGACCATAACTTAATATCATAAGTTCACTTAATATATGAATGATGACAGCAATTTAAATTCTTGGCATTACTGTAAATTCAGAACTCAAGGCCCTTAGTAGAAGAGAGTGAAAAATTGCTCAAAGGGGCTTGTTTCTAGATCAAAGTAGAGCTGATCATATATATTGATAGATTTTTTAAAAAGTAGAATTAGTATAGAAATCACTAGCATTGTTATATGCCTAGAAATTTGTTTAGTCTTTCTCAGAGTTATATTTAGATGTCGTGATGATGGAATGAAATGTTACTGTTTTAATTCATTTGTTACACCATCTAGTGGCTCAGAATAAGTGGTGCAGGTAATTGCAGCTAATGTGCACAATCAAAATGATGTCATAAATCCAACTTTAAATCCAGCCATGGGCTATTACTTTTGTATCTCATGTCAATAAAATATTAGCATTAATCATGAAATTTTTCATCATTCTGAATTAAATGTAAAAATTGTATACATAAGGAAGAATACATTTTAAGGAGTCTAACACAATAATTATGGAGACATAGAAAATGTATACTTTATAAAGAACTTAATGCAACTTTTCTAATAACACCCTTTAAAAGATTTTAAAGATATATAGCTTGCTTTTAATAATTAACTGATCTATACTTTGCAACATTTAATTATCTGTTTGCCTTGCCTTCTGGGAGGTTGTGAGTTCTGAAAATACTTTTGTAAAAAAGGCAACACGAGATAGTTTAAGAAAAATGTATTCTTTCCATATAAATAAACATTTAAAGGAATCATGAAATAAAATGGCACACATTATAATAAAGAGTGTTTTAATTTGTAAGTGTAGTAGCAGAAAAAGATCTCACTGGTTTGTGATTAGGCTGTCTTCATTGAAATTCACTACAGAGATGCCGTTTCATTTTTAAACGCAGCCTTCTCTGTCTTTGCAAGGAAGCCGTGATGGGTGTCAGCTGTGCTCCGTCAGCCTGGGGCTGATTTATTTATTTGGGGCCTCTTCTGAGAGTTATACACATCTTAGCCTTTCTTTTTAAATTTTTGGTGAAAATCAAATGCTGCAGTAAAGGAAGAAGAGTAGGCAGATACCCGTTCTCCCCCTTTGCCTTTTTAACATTTTCCAATAGCAGCTGTCACATGACCCCTGGCTGAGCTAGCTCCTCCTTCCAAGAGTCCCGCATTTTCTTAGTTTTAACCTTTGAACCTCGCTAATAATAAATCTAAATACTGCTTGCCTAAAAAAGCGAGTCGGCCGTAGTGTTTTGCCTACAGGTCTTTTCATAAGGGTTGCTGCTGTTTTTTATTGTGTTAAAATAAACACTTTATATACTTCAATAGTTCAGTGGAGATTTAGAAACACCCCCCAACCCCCCAAATGGAGCACTTTTTCTGGGGTGAATAAAACTGGGATTTGTCATTTTAATGACAACTGCCTTGTTAGTGAATGAACTCTGAAACAAGGCCTGGTTTCAGATTCATTTGATAGGGGGAAAAAATCATTTTTGAGTAGAAAATCTTTTAATTATTTTTTAGGAATTGGGTTGTTTAAAATCATGCTAAATTCTCTTACCAGTTTGCACTTCAATTGAATTACCACCTTAAACATGGACATCTTCTCACCCTTAATGGTATTTCCCTAGAACTGTGTTGGTGAAATTTTATGATTTTAATAGCAGGATCCAGGGTAGATAGCTATAGGCATGTTCGTGGCCCTGCATACCTCTCTGGTATGCTATTCTACTTGCTGTTCTGGATTTTACATCCTCTCTTAGTTTATCTTTCAATCTGTGCTCATCGGTAAATTGCTAACCACATTCCTATTCTTACTTTTAAAGCAATAAATTAGTTTAGAGACCTAATGACAGGAGAGCTACGCTTCAGCAGGAAAGAGGCATGAACCTCGTCTGGCATTAGCAGGAAAGCTCGAGAGTCAGGAATCCTGGAATATTTTATCTAGTCGAAGGCATGTGACTTGAGCTTTACAGCTTCTTGAAAAATGTTTTATTAAGTCAGAGACAGGAAATGTAGGTTGACACTGTTCACTAATGTACAATAAAAGAGCTTTTAAAATTTTTGTTATTATTATTATTTTTTAGTGTGCCTTGGTTGGAATTCCAAGCATTGATGCTTTTCCCACTAGTTTGTAACTTTTTCCAAGGACTGGCGAATCGGGATCGTTTGCTTCTCATTGTGAAAATGTAACGATTCAGTCACTAGAGCTTTTCTTGGCTCCAAACCCATCAGGAAAGTAGAAATGCAAGGAGAGTCTTGCTGAGTTTTTTTCTTTGTGGTCATCTGACCCACAGACACAAATAGCATAGCCAGCCGCTGGGGAGTAACCAGGCCATCTCCATGTAGGACACGGGGCTGGCTGCAGGCTGCTTCCCAGCGTGTCGTCCCACCTTGCAGCCTTTCGGAGGGAGAAGGAGAATGCAGAGTAATGGTACTTGTAGCTGCCATTGTTGGGGTGTGGTGGCATCTAGTTCCTATGCTGCCAATAGGGAGGTTGCCGTCTGGGGTCCAGTGAGGCAGGGGCCAGGCAGACCTGCTGGCTCACACTCACCTCTCCTGAGGAGAGATGTGCAGTCTGTGGAGACAGCACCACGTCAGACGGCCTGGTTCTCCTCCTGGGACCCCTCTCATCTCCTAGCAAACAGCATGCGCGAGCACTTCCCTCTTTTCTCTTGCACAAGGCGGAGGGCGTGGTCCAGGACCGTGCCGACAGGTGAAAGGGCACAGTGTGCAGCAAGGCAGCTGGCAGGCTGAGCCCCTGCAGTGGCTGAGACGTGGAGGAGAAACCAGAGGTGGCGTCAGAGAGGCCCGGCCGAGCTGCTGTTTGCAGGGCCTTATGTGACTGAATTCTACAAGGAATGAGCAAGCGTTTGCCAGAAGCAAAACAACAACAAAAACACCTAAAACACACACACACACACACACACACACACACACACACACACACACACACACTGGTGATCATTTTTTTAAAATCCTAAATTAAAAAAGCCGTGATTGCTTATGCCCTCCACCACCCCCCTACAAAAAAAATTAGGAACCCCCTCTATGTATACGTGGCACATTGTTTCTCCTTTGTGATGTCTCCCTGCTCATTCCTTTAAAGGTCAGATTCCCTTTGGCCGAGCAGGATAGAGAGCTGCTCATGACAATCAGACTGCCTTAGATGGCTCTCCAAAACACTCTATTTTTTGTTGCCCTGGTTTTTGCTACAGCAATTAATAGGGAGGGAGAGGGAAGAAATGGATCAAAATAGGTCCAGAGACATAGATACATAGAGGGGGTTCCTAATTTTGGGGGGGCAGGTGGGGGAACGGGAAGAGAGTAACCAAAGAACTTCTATGCATATATGCATATTCCATGGACACAGACAATAGTGTGATGTGATGAAGGCCTGGGGTGGGGCAGGGGTTGGGTGGAGGGGGGCAAAAGGGGGAAGTGGTTACTTAAAAATATTACAGCATCTGTAATACTGTCAACAATAACAATTTTAAAAGAAAAAGGATTGGTTGCATACCTACAATATGCTGCTCTGGGCACGCATGTGCTCTCACTTGTCTGAGTCATAAGCTAACCGGTGAAGTATGTGGTGCGATTGTGCAGATGAGGAAACTGAGACTCCGTAGGGTCACTGTGCGGATTGCCTGAGGACACCGGCTGGCAAGTGGTTTCTCCTGGAATCGGCGCAGATGCGGCCCTAAAGCCTTTCTCTGTCTGCTCATCCCTCCGTGGGCCATGACCGGGACTGTCCATCTCTCTCAGCTCTGAACTTGGAGTAGACAGTGTGTCCTAAGTATTTGTACCTCCAGTACCTAACCTATGGCAGATGGATGTTTAATATGTTATGAAAATGCAGTTCAAATGGGAAATAACACTGAACTTACTAAAAAGAATTAGAATCAGAGAATTAGCAGAACCTTAGTGCTAGCCCTTCACTGTACAGGTGAGGAAATCTGGAGGCTCAAAATAATGGGGGGGGGGGAGGATAAATAAAGGGATAAAGAAAAAAGGATGACCCCCGTGGAGACCTTAAGATACAATGGAGTTTGTGCACTTGAGCTTCCAACTCCGCCTTGAGCTTCTTGGAAACCAAACTAAAAAAGGGAGAGATGGGGAACTAATAACTTATCTTAATCATAAAGGACAGATCTAGGTTTTTTCCCAGTACTGGCTACTTAAAAAAATATATAACATGAATTTCTCGAATGTTCACTGATTATCTGACCTCAACCACTTTATATAATAAGTAAAACAGTGGCAGGTAATGCCCTCAATGCAAAAATTTTGTAGTAAATATAACAACAGATTTCATTCCATGAGGTCCAAATATATAATAATTAGACTTACCGCTTTACATTAAATATGTAGCTGGGTTATTGTGGGGTCTCAAGGAATGAGGTATACAAAACAAAAAATCATCCTGAAAGGACTTGGGGATTGCCCAAGGTCACATACCTAATTAGTAAGAGCTGGGATGAGACTCTGTGTCGTCCTAGGAAATAACCACAGGAATGAGAAGGAGCTGAAAACCCAGCAGATTGTCCCTTTCGCCTGCCACACTGTTTCTCCCATGCAGGGCTCCGTCTTAACCTCCTCGGTACTTACAGTAAATTCAGCTGCACTCATTTCTTCAAAGAACTGGCATTATTTGCTCCCAGTTCTGCGGGAGACAGATATATTTATTTCTGCTGGTGGCATGTAAGCTCTTTAGACAAGGTATGAGTTATAGTGCATGCCTGGTTTTATGCCACTATCACTCTGTTTTGATTCCTATGGCCTTGTAGTATAGTTTGGTATCAGGCAGCAGGATTCCTCCAACTTTGTTCTTTCTCAAGATTGCTGTGGCTGTTCAGGTTCTTTTGATATTTCATATAAATTTTTGGAATATTTAGTCTAGTTCTGTGAAATACGCCCTTGGCATCTTGACAGGAATTGCATTGAATCTATAGCTTGCTTTGAGTAGTATCGATAGTTTAGTGATTTCTTCCTATCCATGAATACAGTATATGCTTCCACTTATTTGTATGGTCTTCAGTATCTTGTAATTTTCTGAGTACAGGTCTTTCACATCCTTGGTTAAATTTATTTCTAGGTGAGTTGGTAGTTTGTTTTTTTATGCAGTTGCAAATGGGATTGTTTTCTTAGTTTCCCTTTCTGGTAGTTCATTATTGGTGATTAAAAACGCAACTGTTTTCTGGATATTTCTTTTGTATTCTGCTACATTATTGAATTCTTTTATCAGTTCTAGTAGTTTTTGGTGGAATCTTTAGGATTCTCTATATATAGTATCATGTCATCTGCAAATAATGATAGTTTTACTTCTTTCTAGTTTGGATGCCTTTTATTTCTTCTTCTTGTCTGATTGCTGTGGCTAGGACTTCCGGTGCTATGTTGAATAGAGTGGTAAAAGTATGCATCCCTGTCTGGTTCCCGATCTGAAGGATAATGCTTTTAGTTTTTGCCAGTTGAGTCTGATTTTGGCTGTGGGTTTGTGACATATGGCTTTTCTTATGCTGAGGTATAGTCCCTCTATTCCCACTTTGCTGAGAGTTTTCACCATAAATAGGTGCTGGATTTTATCGAATCCCTTTTTGGCAGGCATCTATTGATATGATAAATGGTGGTGAAAGGAGACTTTCCTTGATGATTCATAGGTACTGTCAGGCAAAGAAAGATCAAATCAGGCTCAGTAGAAGGTGGCCTTGGTGCTCAGTGTATTTCACCAACTAACACATGACTCTGGTAACTGCTCCCAGGCTCACCACTCCTTCCACGCCAGCGGTCACCGCTCTTGCGCAGGCCTCCTCGCCTCGCCCGGATCAGTTCTGCCTCTCTGTTCATCTCAGGAACGGCCTTTGTCAGCTTACTCTCCTGCTCAGGAGCTGCCACTAGCTCCTCAGTGCACCAGCTGTGGAGTCCTCGCGTGGCTGTGCCCCACCCTGCCAGCCGTCGGTGCGTGGGGAGCTGGCGGAAGTTCTTGAAAGAGGTAACCTGAAGAAAGGATTTCCTTGTTTTAATTATCCAGTGTTCATACTATTGCCATGTGTATGAATAATTGGGGAAATTGAAAATATCACAGGGGATAGTTGGAAGAGAGATGCATGTTTGAAGAAACGGCCTTTCGAACACCTGTCGCTTTCAAACAGATTGGTAACTAGTTTCTGAAAGGAGTAGCACATCACAGCATCTTATTGGTGTTTCAGGTTTCTGTTAAGGCACCATTCCTCTACCATACGGTTAGCGGCTAAGCGTTAGCCGAAAGTGGATTAGCATGCTTGAAAAATGAGAATCACGGAGATGCAGAGGGTTTAAGTCAGGGGTGGGCAAACTTTTTGACTCAAGGGCCACAATGGGTTCTTAAACTGGACCGGAGGGCCGGAACCAAAGCATGGATGGAGTGTTTGTGTGAACTAATATAAATTCAAAGTAAAGGAGCGGAGGGGAGAGCAAGAGAACCACATAGAACAGCCGGATCCGGCCCGCAGGCCGTAGTTTGCCCACGGCTGGTTTGAGTAATAATTGTTGGGCCTCCTGTAAGTGTAAAATAACACATGGCACAGGCCGAGGCTTGTCAGTGAGTGAACACGGACATACGTTTACTGTGGTGCTGGCTCAGGTCCCCGTTTCACTCTATCAAAACTAGCGCCTTTTTCCTTCCTTATTACTCAGTCACTTTAACCTATTGCTTAATACCTATTAATGGAGGTCTAAAATTTTAACTACACAGTAAAACTAATGAAAGCAATTGCTAAGGTGTGAGAATTGAAAGCAGGAGTTAGTTCACAACTGTGCAGGGCGGCTTTACGATGATTCCCTCGGATTGCTGCGGGTTTGGCTTTTTGCTTTGACTGCCACATCACATTTTGCCTCGAAGCCATCCATGTGGCAGATACTGAATTCCATTTGAGCGCTGTTTTTAGACAATCAGCATCCCTACACCTCTGGATCGCGAAGGCATTACTACAGGAAGAGAAAGAAGCTTTGTGTCAGTAATTACCTAACATTGTCAGAAGCTGACTGCAGGCCCCTTCCAAGTGATAACAGAATAACCGCATAATGTAGCTTTATAGCACATGATTAATAGAAAATAATTACACGTCCTACAAAGGGATGCAATATTTCTTATAAATTGACTAGAATGGTTTCCTGTAGATTAAAGGACTCTTCATTATTTTATCAGTCCTGCTGAAGTGCAGTCACTGGCCTATGCTAGCGTTTCAGTTGATGTTAAGAGCCGAGGAGGGTGAGGGGGACCAGATGGCAGATCTTCTTGTACCTGAGCTCTCGTGAGCCATAGGATGACATGACGCTTCCTAACTTTTCAGGGATTCGGATTGGCAGCCTGCTATGGTTCTGTCTCTTTACTTTTTGTTTATGAACAAGATCAGGCTTGAGAGTTGCTGTGTTTTTAATGACCCACCTGTGACTTTTAGAACATTTCTGTCTATACTCAGTATGTGGACTGCAAGACGGGATTGTATGGATTGTATTATTTTCCACCGTAAGTAATCTAGCATCCGTAATCACATTTGTTTGGGGGAAGGCAAAGAAAGGCCGATTTCCTTCTTCAGAGGCAACCTTGCATGATAGCGCATCTTCAGGCTGAAGTTGAGAATACTGTACTCCTGGAAGCATCTTCCTCCCCTTTTATAGGCTGCCAATGGTTTAATTGGGATTCATGGTGCTCAGGAGGCTCATACAGGGGATGGTAATGATAAAAGTAACAGCTTCTGTGTTTGCAGTCTTGTCGACGTGCTCTTGCGGCCGCGGTGTAAACCCATAAATTTGCCTACTAGATTTTTACCTCACTATATTTCATCTTACCTCTTAATTCCACACAGGAGTATTCTATGGAATCCTTTACAAATGCAAAGTAATAAACACTCTGGTTTTTTATTTATACCTTTTTCTGATTTAAACCTGTGATATTTTAGAGTACTTTTATGAGGTGTGTATTTCATATGGTTTTCAGTCATTTTAAATTAATTAAGTGAAGCATTTAAGAGGATTTCAGTCTAGAACTTTCTTTCTTTTTTTTCCCTGCAATGTTTCTTTTAAGGGACCTGTTTACAGCTGGATAAGCTCCTCCCTGCTGTTTACTGCTGTGCTTCCCACTTAATGAATCCTACCAGTTACTGTCAGGCAGAACTCCTCACGTGTGAAGAATGCCATCGGTCCTTTGTTGAAGTGATGTGTTGGAAATCAGTTTCTTAAATTTGGGTGTGAGTCAGCTTCTTGAGAACAATAATATATCTTTAGTTGAGAGCACAGGTTATACCCACGGCAGAATATTATAAACTTTCTGGTTTGTAATTGGAATCTAAACATGGAAACCCAGATTGCGGGCTCTTCTCTCAAAGCAGGTTTGGGTCATCATATGCCCCCCCCTGCATGTGTGCTGTGCCTGTCCTTCCGGGCCTGAATTTCTTTCCTCTTTCCAAAGAATCGGCTGTAAAAACAGGCCGGCGTCGGGTCAGAGCTCTCACACTTCCGTTTACCCTATTAACCATGTAGCTTGAGGTTTTACAAGGTAAGACTTTGGCCTCTGAAAGGTTAAATACGTGTGTTTTGTTAAGCATTAGGCTCTAATTGTACTCATTGCCTTAAAAATTGAAAAGGGCAGTTTTATTAGGTACCTATTAGGGTGTAATGGTTGCTAATCTTAGCTTTCAGTAAGTTGGTATTTTCTTCTGGTAACTACAGCCTACATACATTATAGTCATCACCATGGAGTTCTGGGCATCAGACTATGTCGTTTCTTAGGCAGTTTTGTCCACTAAGTTCACACTATCAGAGAACTTTTAAACTTAAAACCATGAGCCAGATGTGCTCTCGTTAGAATCAGATGCCTTTGTCCCCTCTCCTTCCACCCTGTTCTTGGAGTAAACCTCGTTCTGGTACGTCACAGTTCAAAAAGCACATGTAGACTTAGCCCCATAATCTCTCTATTGATAGACTACATATCAGTACACACTTAGTGCTGCTACATTTGTACTGAAGAGCTGTGACTTCCTTTCTGATGGTCAGTGCATACCAATCAGTGCAGATGCTAAGTCTGTGCCTGGATTAACCTTCCCTCCCACGTGCAACCCATTTGTCTGGGACTCGGATGTTGGGAAGTCATAGCCTATTGAATTACTTTGGGGATTGATTTTAAAAATTTATCTTCAGGAAAAATTAAATTTGGGTCCTCCAATGCTTTTGTAGAGTATTGCTTTGGAAAGATATTATTCTTGAAACTTGTAATTCATTTTACTTTGTTTTTCTCACGAAACATAAATAAGTTTGAGATAAAAGTACATTAGTCAACCTGGCAGACCTATGAGTCTGGTTACAGAGAGCTCACGAGGCATAAGCAGTGGTGTGTCTGCCGTGGAGGCAAAGGGGCGGAGTGGAGGTGCAGGCTCATCTCCCAGCACAAGGTAAAGGCGATGTGGCCCTTCGCTCACTCTCTTTTACAGCTGGGTTAATATTTCGCCTTTATAACTTGGGATACTTTTATTTCCCATTGATCTCCTACTGTAAGGGAGAATCTGACACCGTCTTTAAATTCCTTCTGCCCATCCTTTATCAATTGTAGTTAATGATCAATAAAAGACAACAAATGCCTTAGGGAAGCTTTCTTAAAGGAGCCCTTTTGTGAACGGTTTTATAAAGAATTGGGGGGGGGGTGTTATTAGTGTTTCCTTATTTTCTCTAATTTATCTGTTTAAAATGTCTGTGTGCTTATATAAGATTTTCTTAAGAAGAGGCATACCTCTATATTCTAAATCATTTTTGATCCTAAGAGTTTAAGTAGGAATTAAGTAGTTTATTGTGAAAAAAAAAAAAATTCTATCCTTGCTAGATGGTAAGCTTCTTGAAGGCAAAGGTAGTACCCTAAGCATCCTGGTTGTGACCCTGTAGCCCCTAGCAGAGGAGAGAGAGGGAAAGAAGGAGGGAGGGAGGGAGGGAAGAAGGGAGGGAGGTTGATTCACTTGTTAGGTTCTTGTAAGTGACTGTTTCTGTGTTCCACACCCAGTAATAAACAGGCTTTGTCTTAGACTGTAATTTAAATCTTTGCCTCGCAGCATTTTTAAAGTGTCCAGAAACAAAAAAAGATGAAAATGTTTCAATTTGCAGCTCAAGCTCTTGTAACTTTATAAAAAGAAATAACATTTCTCAGAAGTTGCACACAAAGGACATTGTACTTCCACCAGCCTAAAGGTTAATATTGCATATTGTTTTCAATTAGGAATACAATAGATACGGCTGGTGGGTAGGAGAAATGAAGGGGGCCATTGGCTTGGTGCCGAAAGCCTACATAATGGAGATGTATGATATTTGAGAGTCCTGGGTAAGTACATTTTAATCCAATATTCTGTAATAGCTCAGATGTTCTCTTGGTCTCTGCATTATGAGTCTTTGCCGCTTTCTAAGTCTTGGTAGTTTTCTGATAACATGGAGATTATGCTTCCAAATCATCGCCTTCTTTTTAAAAAGGAGTCTGGTTCAATTTTAAAAATAATTTCGTGGAATTTACTTTGGAAATAGATTATTAAGAGAAAGTCCCTGTGATAATACAAACCTCCTCCTCTTTAGTAAAGTACCACTTTTTATGGCCTTTCTGAGGAGCCCAATTGACAGAAAGAAGGCTGAGTAAACATTCATTTTTCCTTGGCTAAAAAAAAAAAAAAAAAAAAAAAAAAAATGTAATTTTTTTCTAAACAGGAAAAATCAAGGTTTCGGTTGAAGAAAAAAATCATAATGCAACTTTCCCTTCTGCCTGCAGCTGAGGAGGGGTCTCCTGCTACTCTGCAAAGGCTGTGGAATCGGAACCATCGGGGAGGCCTGAGCGGCAGCGCATAACCTTTCTTTGTTTTGTTGAGCATCCCGCGTCTTCATTGCTTTCTGCATTCATAGCATCCCTCTGACGTGAAACTAAATGAAGGATATTAATGCAAATTAGATACAAGCTGTACACTTAGACCTGTTGCTGTTTTGCAAAGAAATGATTGTAGTTTTTACTTATTTAGTTTGTGTGAAGAATTCAGCACTGTTTTATACACGTCGTCACTGCCACTTCTGGTATGAGATGCTACTTCTCTGAATATTGGCTGTCAGTTATTTTTGTCGACTATAATATATAGTTTCATAGAAATGTAAAGTGCATATATCATGTAAGTTTTGGGTAGATGCTTTAGTAAAGCCTTCAAGAATAAGGCATTATTAAAGATTTAGAGATGTTTTATGTCAGTATTTATTTTCCACACATTAGTAACATGTTTTCCCGAAAGAATTTTTACCATGGGCGAGTTTGCTTTATGT
Organism: Plecotus auritus; assembly: GCF_963455305.1. Lineage (NCBI taxonomy): Eukaryota > Metazoa > Chordata > Mammalia > Chiroptera > Vespertilionidae > Plecotus > Plecotus auritus. The sequence continues at coordinate 181,006,243 of NC_137775.1, read as the reverse complement.
TAAATCTCACCACAAGAAAGGAAACAGGATCGAATTGCGAATGGTAGTGTGCTGTCACTTTCTACAACACACGCTGACTGGAACCGTGGTTCATGTGAAGTCCTGTATCCAGAGCAGATACCCTGGTCAGATGATGGGCTGGCCAGCATCTTCCACCATCATTTTGTTTAAATTTAATAAAATAAAAAATTCCTGAGACCCATCTCCCGTTCTCCAGCACTATAAGGGCACAAGGAATCTCAATGTGCTCTGACAGTGAGGGGGTGGACCCAGCCCTCCTCTCCTGCCTGATCGTGGCTGTGGCAGGGAACCCACCGCAGGGCGACTCCAGCGTGTGTCTCCTCGGGCTCCTTAGAGCCGAGGAAGGAGCAGTGTGGGGACCGCGGCAGCGCACACACCAGCAGGTACGTGGAAGGGCAGCGGCAGCCGGACAGTGGAGTCACACGCTCTGCTACCTGAGCTAGATTTGCAGAATTATGTCATCACCTGTCCATGTATATTTGAAACCCAAGGTATTTTAAACGCCTGCCAGGTACTGCTGAACGGGTAATCATTTGGAGTAGCTATAATCTCATACGGAATCACTGATTGGCACGTACCTTTGTTGAACTTTTCGGATCTTTGCTCTGTGAAGATAAAGATTCTGACCATGCAAGCGAGCTGGTAATATTTAAAAACCTTCATTATGTACCTACACCTGTTTACAGGCACTATTTAGAGTGTCTATTTACCATTATCGCCTTAATCCCATCATCATGTTATCTCCGATGTGAAAGAGTATTCATTTTAGGGGTTGGGAGTAAACTCTAGTTTATGTAAATTACATAAATTGTTGCGCTCAAGCTGTCAGACATGAATTGATGCACTTGTTAGTCTGGTCCTAATGGAGAGCATTGGGATAGAGTGAGACCATCTTGGGAAAAGACAAGCGGAGATGAGGCTGCCGGGCTGGTTTTTGGAGCCCGAGAGGTTGGAAAGCAAAAGCAGTAGTGGGTTTCCACAAAACGTGGACTTGCTGGTGGCGTGGACACAGGTTTCCTGCTTCTGGCTTCAGTGAAGATTGTAGCCCTGGGCCAGTAGGTGGCAGCAGCCTTTCATTGCATACCCAGCCACCGGGAAGCCCTCCCCCACTCGGGCCCAAACCCCCGCAGAATATAGAGCATGTAGAACATCGCTGCCTCCTTTTACAGTTAATCCAGGAGAGGGAGTCCTTCGCCAACGGATGGCAGTGATTCTAAGCCAGACAGTCTCTCTGTGAACGGTGGCGATACGGAAATCTAGTGTGGCCTCTGCCTGAGCTCCTCTGGCCTTTGTTCTTTTTAAACTGGAATCCAGGTGGGAGATAGGAAAGAAAACCAAGTTTCAAATTGGAGTGACAGGGAAAATAATCACTGCTTTCAATTCATGACAAGTTTATATTCATTTGGTGAAATCTTTTGTATACTACCAGGGAGAAAGTTTTCTTTACACCCTTGACAATATATCACACTCTCTTCAAATCATAATAATATAATTAATGTGACTCTAAACAACATGGCTTGTTAGAAAATGTGCTAATTGCTATGTTCTCATTATGTTTGCTTAGCTTTTATTTGTTTTTCTATGAACAGTTAGAGAGCTGTTTTTTTCCAAAGGTGATTGTAAGTCATATTTTATATAGCATTTTGCTTGATTATTTGCACTGTACTGAATTTGTACTCTATTGCCATTAGATCTTACAATAATGTTCCACTCTGCAAATTTTTAAGGTTCAAATAAAGTTTAATTGTTTGCAAACTGTTATGATGCTAATAATTCAACAGCCTGCTGTGTTACTAATGAAATTACTTTGTTATGATTAATTTGGAAAATAGTGTGTTGATTGTAGTAATTAAGCACAACAAGGTGAAGTAAATGATTCCAATGCCATCTGGCCTCCAAAGTGAATGAAGAAATGAAATAGGGCTGTCATCTGAATTTATTCAAAGAAGTAAGGATAATACAAATGACTTTCATTGCTATAAGGACTTAAACTTAACCACATCTCACTCCATTCTGTTTTTGCCACTTTGTTGCGTATGACACTTCCTTTTATGAAAAAAAAAGAATGCTATTTAGCCTAGTAATTGTTATCAATACTTTATATTATTTTAAGTCAATTATTTTTACCTTGCACTAATTTAATTACCGGTAATTACGTCAAGTATTATAGGATCATAGATAATCACTTTTCACCCATCTGTAGGTGAAATATAGGTATATGTGGGGGAGGGGTTGCTACGGTGTGCAAACATGTTGAGTGTAGCCTTCCATAAAGAGTAGAGATTTCATTCAGTTGTTTCTGAAATGTTTCTATTCAAGACTCTCACAGGCCTATTTCTATGTTTTCTCTACTTTCTCCAGTCTAATCGATTCCCACCCCCTTCAGAGAGTCTGGTCCCTTGCAGGGTCATGATTAAAAACAGAACCAAGAACCCAGTTATAATTAGCCATTCAGCCACTATAAGAAAACTGGCCCTAATATATGCGTTGTTTAAAAGCTTGAACTTCATCAGCGAGACTGAGTGAAGCATTGTGAGTAAAGTTCTTCTAAACGTCAGGTGAGTCATTTGTTTGTGTATCAGTTGTTGAGTGGAGATACAGACACAAACTATAGAGAGAGCCTTTTCCTTTTCTTGATTCCCATAGATTGAAGAATATTGAAAATCAGTCCATGTGGTAAAGGAGGAGGTGTGGTGGAGATTCAAACAGGATTCAACCACAGAAAATACAGCTTCACTCAGAGGTTGAAGGAATATAATTAATATATGGAACATAAAAACATTTGCTAAAATGGCCCGAGTTGTTGGTAAAATCCTGAGTATTCCAAAATACAGAGAAACAGAAAGTTGTATATTATTAAAGTGTCTTTCTACAAACTTCACTGCACCATGCAGGTGATCGCCTGGATTGGGAACGAGGAATTCCCAGACGTCCTCAGCTTCAGCCAGGATTACCATCCCCGTTTTGGGGCTGATTTCCTCTAGAATGCCTGTGAGAACCCCTGATAGTGTAACATTTTGCTGTGATGAGGTAAATACTTGTAAAAAGTATACGATCGCAGTAACATGGAACAGCATTTCACTAATATTGTGTGGAAGGGCCTTTTCTGGCTTTCCCTGGCAGAACCTGCTCTACCATTACTTGGTCACAAATATATGACTTAGTGCCACCAGGGTACTTCAGACTATATGGTGCGTATCCAGTGAATAATTTTTAATCAACCGATTTGCAGCCCTGCCCCCCAGTATGTCAAGCCCTGAGATTTAAGAAGAGTTGACTTCTGTGCCCAGCAGGGAAAATGCCTTCATCATGGTTACATTGGCTTTCTGACAATATTCTCTACGTCAAAAAATCATTCCTTTCCTGAGACTTTAAAAGCAGCTTCATTGTCCCCATGATGCCATCAACAAGTGGGTTGGGTTGGATTGTTGGTGACGGAGTTGAGTGAGACTGTGCCTAACAAGGTGGCAGTTAGTGTGATGTTTAGTGTTGTCACTTTCAGAGAAGGCGCAGGCCACTCAGGCAGCCTGGGGCCAGTGACCTGACCTAGCTTCCCTTCCCAGCACTCCCAGCCACTGCTGGCCCACCTCCACCTGGGCCAGCAGGTGCCTCCCCTCGTGGAAGCGCCCTAGCTGTCACCTGGGATGGGCCAACAAGGAAGTTCCCCAAGTGGGAAGTTTCACAGGTGTTGCCAAATCCAACCATAATCCAACTTTTGTCTTTTTTTTTAACCTTTACTCCCTATGTCCTTAAAGATGTATGATTATGTTAACTTGAGCGCTTTGAGTCCCCACGGTGGCAGGAACCTTAAGGGCCAGACGTAGCCTTAGTCACATCTGTGCTCGGCTCAGGTCTGTCGGACTGGGAAGGGCTAGAGGCTGAGCCAAAAGCGTGTGACTGCAAAATCGCCCAAAAGTCCACCTCCCAGGTGCTCCCCTTGATGTGGGAACCGTGGAAAGTGTCCCTCGGTCTCTCTCCACAGCTGCCTCTGCTATTCGCCATTCCTCGGAGAGGTAACACAGAACAGCATAGGCCTGTTGTCTATATATTGGCCTCAACTTCATTTTATTTTTTTAAATATATTTTGTTATTGATTTAACAGAGAGGAAGGGAGAGGAATAGAGATTTAGAAACGTGGATGAGAGAGAAACATCAATCAGCTGCTTCCTGCACATCTCCTACTGGGGATGTGCCCACAACCAAGGTACGTGCCCTTGACCGGAATCGAACCTGGGACCTTCCAATCCGCAGGCCGACTCTCTATCCACTGAGCCAAACGGGTCAGGGCTGGCCTCAACTTTGTAACAGAAAAATACCACTAGAGTAAAAGCAGGTGCCATGTGGTAGCTTGAGCGGCAGCTTGCCTCTTCTTTGAGGAAAGGGTCACATGGGGACTCTCGAAGGAGGAAATTAAGGACACCAATGCACGCCAATTAAGACCGACTGCTTCAGAGGACGAGAAAGTTCCAACAAATATGCAGGTTCCCGTATACAGCCTCCCCTCCCGAGTCCCCTGGGAGCCCACCTAGGAAACCCTGTGTCTTTAACTGCCAGTCAAAATGAGGATAACAGTTTAAATCAGACCAGTCATAGCAATGGCCAACATTAACTCTTCACTACTTGTCATGCTGTGCACTTTTCATTCAATCTTCCAACAACCCTCTGACGTAAGGTTTCTTCCCATTGTCCTGATTAGGAAAAGGGGGTTGGGAGAACGTTAGTAATTTATCCCAAGGTCCAGGAGTAATAAGGCACCCAGTCCCTCCCTTGATTTCAGCGCCATTCTGCTTCCCAGTACTGTGACAAATTCAAATACTTAATTCTATTCTTTCCAATGAAAGCTTACTGGCCGTCCTTACAAAATAGCTTGGAGCTTGTGAAAAGAAGAGTTAGTTCAAGGATGGACTGTCGGGCAGCCTGATTTGCCTCACTTAGAAGTGAAAGCACATCAAGGTGACGGTCAAATCCACAGCAGCTCCTAACCCACACGGAGGAGAAACTTTCACTGCAGGACGTTTTCTATCCGTGAACTTGGAGTCGGACTGAAAACAGGAAGTCCATCAAGGCAGCAGAGTCCAGGGAGGTCACCGGGCCAGAGGGACCGTTTCCTATCCTCTCCACCTCCTCAAAGTCAAATCCAAGCACCTGCTAGGGAAGGCTTGGAGAGGACCTTAAAGCTGGCTGCCTCTGTCTCGAACAGTTCTCAACTACACAGCTGCTTTTTTGAGGGGTGAGAGGGGGCGTAGGGTTTAAATTGATCAGGGTTTGGGTGGGTTGTTGTTTTTATCAGTTTAAACGATTATTATTTAACTGTTCAGACCTTACAATCGACGAGCAAACTTCATTATAAAACTTGTATAATTTTGTAACCGGCCGATGGCAATGTCTTACATGAAACTTACACTTGTTGAGATAGGAATTCATTTAAGGAGAACTTGTATTGGCACATCCAGCATTTAACTACAAGGTCTTATTCCTCGGGCACCTCATGATGCCTTGTACAGGGCTCCATAATAAATCTTCTGCTGTGTTTGTTTTGTTGTTTTGTTTAACAAATCCTTTTTAAGAAATCCTTTTTCCCCTCCTCAGTGATTGGAGGCTGGCGGGTGATGTACAGTGACCTGTCCCATCCAGACGGGGAGACTCACTCCTAATTCCCGGTTCAGGCACTTGTGGGCCGTGGAGCCTGTCGCTCCCTGCTCCCATCTCCTCCCTCCACTCCCCTCCTCCTCCTCGGGTTTTCCCAAGCAGCTAAGTCATATGAGGCATCAGCTTCTTGCCACTCTACGGAGTTACCAATATCAGGCCTTCTCTCTGCTTTCTGTGACCCCAGCAGAAGCGAGGCCTGTCACTGTGCTTACCCTGCTCGGTGCTCCCGGACGGAGGAATGGCAACGCGGCTGTCTTGTGCGTGTGCGTGGCTGTCTAGCTGTTGCTTTGCTGCCGTCGGTCAGCATGTTTGCTTTATTCTTTGTTATCTGCGCAGGGCTTGCTGTTTTTCCTCCTATCTAATTAAATGATTCCATTTTGAATAATTGCATTTAAGTGCCAGCAGTGTGCTAGGGGCATTTCAAACGTAGAATTCGACATAGTCTCTCTTAAGCAGACTCATAGTCTAAATAAAACAGGCAGGACATTAACTCAGGGAAGGAGAACAGCCCCACGCAGCTTCTCTTGGTGCGATTCTTAGCAGGTTTAATCACTAGCCATGTCCTAAGACATAACAGAAAGATTCTCTAATGTTGTTACATCTGAACCTAGCAGACCAGCTTGGAATCACACTGGGGGTCCTTTCTTCTATGTATTTAAAGGTAGAGAGAGAGGAAGAGAGGGTTTCGATGGTTTAGATGAAAGGATTGATTTGGGGAAACTTTGTGAAATGCTTGTAGCTACTGAAGTAAGTGCCAGGGGAACCAAATTGCTGTGTGTGCGTGTGAATAATGTGAATCTTTTGCAGAGTTGCTGCCCGTTACGGTAAAGGTGGGGGAAGCCGAGGCTGACCCCCACCTTTAGGGTCTTTCTTTCAGCTGCGGACAGAGCTGCACCAGGGGTATTCAGCCCCGAGTGGGTGGGAGGAAGGCCTGCAGTCAACCCAAATTCTAGTCGCAGCTCTCTACTGCATCATGCCTGCCAGAGAAAAAGTTTCCTTGCCTGCGAAATATGAGACCTGTTCTCTCTACCTCACAGGGTGTAGTTAGGCTCAAGTGAGATGGTATGGGTAGGTGTCCGGTGAAATCAGTGGCAATGCTAAATATGGCTTTCCTGCACCAGAAGGTATGAGAACTGAAATAAAACATTGCGTCAGAATGAAAATTTCTCCTTCACACCAGAAGCAATCGAGGGGGGAAATCTAACACCCAGTACTTTCTGCAGAACTGCTTGGAATAACGTTAGTGAGCTGTTGGTTTTGTTATTTTATAACGAGAATCGATGTGCGTTAAACTAGAGGAGTTCGGGATTCCATTCTCCTATGATCTTGAATACATTTCTGAATCAAGCCATCTGGTTTCCAAGCTATGGTCATTCTGTTAATGGAGAGTTCAATAACAGATGTTATTACTTCTATCTGTAAAATTTCAAAATAAACTTCCTTTGATATTGAAATGCTTCAGATCAATCTGAATAACAGGCTTTGGGTCTATGTGGTCTGTAGTTGGTTGGACTTCACAGAAAATTTCTTTTTGGAATGAATACCCTACGGAAAAATGCTGCATAGATTCCCTTTGGCCGTAAGCTACTCTCTGTAGGAAGTGTTTCTTCCAAATGGGTTTCTGTGATTGTTTGCATGTGAGGACAGACTTTGCAGTTGAACATTTTCTTCAGCGTTACGTCCAGGACTAAGACAATTTTATTTGAGCAAATTAGCCTTGTAATTTAGCACTAATCTCGGTGTGTAGTTTGGGACTAGAAATAAGGGCGAACCAGAACATCATTACATGTAACCTTAATGCTTTAATGTTATAACTTTGGGCAAAGCTAATAAAAAATGCAAAGGACTCTTAAATAATTTAAATTATCTAAAAAATTGAGCATATTCCTTCAAATAATAATGGCTTTCATGATCTGATTTTTTAAAATTCATTTCTCATGTCTTGAATAACTTAGAAGTGTAGATATCAAAGGAAGTTGGAGTTTATTTAAGATTATCAAATGTATTTGTTATCATACAGCATCACTGAAGATTCCATTTTTTAGCCTCATAAGTATAATCTACAATGTTATGCAGCATATAATTCCAGTAACATATTTGATAATGTTATTACAGTGCAGAGTAAACTTTCAGCACTTCCCTTTAAAATAGTGCTCTGTAATGTGGCTCCTGGACTATTTTGAGCCATTAATTAATTCCATTAACTTTAAAAAATAGTCATATTGTGTACCTTTGATTTGCTTTCTAAAATTATATGAAAGCTTCTCTTACCATCTTTACCTCTATGGGGAAATTATTACTTCCACAATGTATGTTCATTACTATGGTCTTTGGGTAAAGGAACGTAGTTGGGATACAATAAACCATGGTAACTGTGATTAAAGTAAAAATTAGGCCATTCCTAAAACTTTCCCCCTCTTCCTAAACGATTGCAGTAGAGAATGTTTACTTCCTCTGGTGCTGTGGTTTATAGCAATAAATACTCTATATTGATTACTACTTAATTCTAATGGAAGTATACGAAGGCTAGAAACTCATTATAGCTTAGCATTTAGTGCCTTAATTTTTAAACAGTTTTTAAATTTTAAAAATTGATGTAATTGCCCCAAATATGCTTCTGTGATTGGATCCATATCATGCTATAAAACTGTTCTCATTTCATATCTTTTCTAAAGATTATTTTGTTCACATTATTTTTCCTGGCACTTCATTGCTATTTTCGCATAACTGAAAATCTGTCATTTCCATTTTAGCTCAGTTTGGAAATATGAAAACCATGTCAGAGCAACACATTAAAGATTAGTATAGGAGCACCAAAAATTAATGGAAGAGAGCCATGAAGAGAGTTTAAATTTAGTCAAATTATTCAAGTGTGCAATTTTGATCCATTAATCTGGTTTGAGACTGCTTAAGAGAGATACTCTCTCTACATGAGGTTTTTCTCTTTCAAGATAGACTGAAGAGAAAACTCTCATCTGAAATAAATACCGTTGTGGTTTTTCTTTTTAAGAAAAGGGTGAAGCAAGAGCTTCCCTAATACTGTGTTATAATTTATTCCTAGTCAAAAACAGATTGCCATTTCCACACCGGGTATTAAAAGCTAGTTATAGTCATTAAAGGTGGTCTCTCTCAGGCTGTGTATAAAGATACTCAATTTAAGATTCATTTTCAAGCTATTTGGGGCCCTGAGGAAAGGTGTTTTCCTTACAAAGGGAATTCCGTGTTTGACTTCATTATTTGTAGGGTTGGGGGTTTTTGTGTTTGTTTGTTTGTTTGGAGATGGTTGCTTTTTTGTAAATAGAAAACGGAGGAGGAGAGCACGGAGCTGGTGTTTCTCCGAACCCTAATACAGTATGTCTTCCTAATGAACCTGCCGCAGTGGCCACAACACAGCTCCCTGCAAATAAACACGCTCCGAGTGATTTAGCCACAATGTCCAGGCTGTGTAAACACCTAATTATTACAATAAAATTGTCAATAAATTTACATTACTGCTCCCTTTTCAAACGTTAACCAACTTTTCCCTGGCTTGATAAAAGGGCATAAATCGTATTTTTACGTGTTGATGGTTTTGTTTCCATCGCCCTTCTCGCTGCACTCTGGACAAAAGCCCGGGAGCCTCAGTGCCCCGGATGAAGAAAACTCCTACAGTTGTTGGTGAATGGAACGTGCTGTGTCCCCTTCACAGAGATGGCCCCGGAGCCTTCACAATCTGATCTTTAGTCACGGCATTAAAAAAAAAAGAAAAGTAGCTGTAAAACCAGGCCGTGCATAGTCACTGCAGCTTCAGACAGACACAAAGAATTAAGGCCTCTTAGAACCCACCCTTAGAATGGGAATTTAAGTTACATTCGAAGCAAAAGATAAAACGGCAAGATGCAGTCATTTCCTTTAACCAAGATTACATCCAGTTTTCAGAATTATGATATCATGTTGAACACGATCGTGGACTAACCCCCACTCCCCGTATTTCTTCTATAACTGGTCCATTAACATTAGAAAAGCAGAGGGATATGGAATTCTAATGAGGTCTGGCCCGGGAGCTCCGCTAGGAGAAGAATGAGCATCGTTCATTTGTATTCTGCAAAGCGCTCAGAAATCCACGCGCATCCCTGTGGCTCCAGCGCGTGGTGCTATCATCTGCTCCTCCTGGGGGGCGGGGGGGGGAGCAGGGAGGGGGAGAGGGGTTGGGGGGGGGCTGCTTTGAACAGCGTCTGAGCTGGGGAAATAGTGAACCGCTTTCCTGCTAGCTGTGACTCTTTAATATGGTCGCTCTGTACAGGCGTTTGCTTTACCTGTTCTCTTCAAGGATCTTAAACACGATGCTTATGCTGGCGATCGCGCAGCCCTGCACCAGGCAGACAAAGGAAGTGGGTGACGTGCACGGGGATGGACGGGCTTTCACCATCCTCAGTAAACATGTCGCTTTTAAGTAAACAATGAGATGACACTGAGGTATTGGTTCATTTAAAAAAAAAAAAAGGCTGAAAAATGCTCCATTTGATCTGATATTAGCTGTTCAGGAAAACTGCCTCCATTTGTGAGTGTGGCTGGTATTCCGAGAAAACAGCCCATTTTGGATCGTTATATTTAGCAAGAGCAAGGAATGAAAGATTTTAGCAAATTGCCACGTAAAATGATCTGCACAAAAAGGCATCGGGGAAGTGCGCGGAGGCCTGTGCCAAACAGATGGCACCCCCTGCTGTGTTTTTGATTGAAAAAGAAAGGTAACATTTGCAGCCGCGTCAAAGAGACAGTGATCAGCTAAACAAATTGGTCTCCCAAGTCCCCCATCGCCGGAGCGAACCCGCTGCAGGGTACAAGTGAGGCTGTATTTCAAAATAATGCTGTGCGCGTCGTTCCCGGGCGCGGGAGAGGGCCCCTTTCCGGGCAGCGCAGGGCGGGCGCGGTCTTTGTTGAAGTCGACCGGCGCGATCTGCCCGAAGAGCAGCCCCGCTCGGCAGCGCGAGGGCCTGTCTTCTCTGATCGCAACCCGACGCCCGCAGATGACACGCGGGAGGACCCAGCAGCTTTTTGTCTGCTGTTCGCTCCCCTGTGTTCGCTCCGGGGTGCACCGGGCAGCAACTGCCAGGCGGCCGACCAGAAAGCAACCAAGAATCAAAACACACGTGCACGCCACCCCGCCTCGCCACAAAGGCACAATCAGAGGGGGAGGGCGATGACCAGGAAAACGCTCCCTGCTCTTGCGTTCAGTTCCAATATACAAACATCACCAATGGCAAAGAGCGTGTCAGTGTGCGGTGTGCGCGCCTGTGCGGGAGGGGGCAGGGTTTGGGGGGGTTTGGGTGTTTTTTTTCTTTTTCTTTCTTTTTTCTTTTTTTTTTTTTCCTCATCTCAGCTGGCAGCCTTATTCCGCTTCAGTAAAGACAAGGTACAGAAATGTCCTTTGGGTGACATTCAAAACTCGATATAAATCCTCGGCTTTATGAGACTGCAGTGCAATAAATTACTTAGCCTAATTGTAGATGTAATGAATTACCATAATTAGTCATGGGCTACATTAAATTAATCAGCATGGTACATTATTTTGCTAAATTACATCTTTGCCTTCCAAAGCCGCCAGTGCAGCAATCAGTGCTTTCTGCAAGAGGGGAACTACGCTATAATGAGAAGCTTTCTGCTCCGAGCACGGTGACAGGATATGAATTTTGATGGGAGGCAGGAAGGTTTGGAAACACCGGAGTTTCAGCTTGTGCCTGAAGTGTCTTTGGTTGTTAATGACACCCGGTCCTCCTGCAGGGGGGCAGTGGGCTGTGTCTGGCCGAGGTTCTGGAAGATTCCCCTCGCAGGGGAAGAAAAACACTTAGATGGTGCTTTAAGGCAAATAATATAGCTGATACAACAAGTCACAAAGCAGTGGGGTGGCAGAAAGATAATGTCTTTGAAAATATTAATAGATTTAGAATGTTCTTTTACATTGGTTGATGAGATTTATAGTTACCAGGTATTTTTTTTATGATGATTATTATTATTCATACCGTTTGGAGCCAAGATAAAGCCTGTAGCTATTTTTGTTTTTTACTTAAACCTCCAGCTGTTCAAGATCTCGCTTCGGCTTCACAGTGGGTGATCTGGAGGCAACCCGCAGACGCTCTAAATATTATTCACTATTCAGGAAAACGCAGGGCAGCTCACAGACCCAGCGTTCTGAGAATATAGGTGCCTGCTCTTGTGAAAGGTCTTCTTTCCCTCCCTACAGTGGGGCTGGGGGGACATTTTGTCAGGGAAACCAGAGAAAATGAGTTACTTCACTGTGTTAACTCTTGGTGTGAAATACCTTTGTAAGCTCCACTCTTTGGAAAAGCAATGTTCGTTCTCAACCCAGTCGCCTGATCCTTTGCCTTCACACGCTGCTGTCGAAGAGCGTTTCTGCGGTGGGATTGTCTTGATCCCAGAGCAAGTTCTTGGGGGTTTTGACAATATTTTCAAGAGCCTCTTGGCTTCAGAGAGGAACTGTTTCCTACCTGCTCATCTGTGGGAGGGAAATACAAGGAAGGTTCTAGGACATCGCTGGTGTTTTGTTTATACATCTGTCTGCCTACACCAAAGGAAGACGAGTTGTCAACCAATGTGCAAGCAGAGTTAGAGTAGAACGTCATGGAGAATGAGTATGATAGGCACAGCATCTTTACATAGTGGAAGTGAATTAAAGCCCCATATCCAGAGAAGCCTACAAATACAGGTTGGTCACAGCTGTAGAAAAATGCCGAGGGATGCAGAAAAGCCCTGTATTGTAATTTGTGTTTTTGTCCTGGTGGGAACCCATTTAATTAGTGCAAGAAGGTATTGAATTTTAGCTTATCGTGCATATTGTTTTCCAGCTGTACTGAAGATTGCCAAGTTCCTAATGGCCTGACCCTGTTCTGTAAATCATCAGTAAATGCGGCATTTACACCGAGCAAAGGCAAAGGGCTCATTCAGTTGGGTTTGTGCTGTCACAGGAACCTGGGCGGAGGGATTAATGGGCTGATGTTAAACATCTGTCCCCTGTCTTTGGGGGGACGTAAACACACAAAGAGGGAATCTAATGCCATCTACTAAAAGATCTTCAATGAGAGGAAGCCCTTGCTAACATTTCCATCCAGTGGCACCGTAGACACATTGCCTCTTTATGCTAAAACCCCACAGCACTAAGGGCCCTATAAATAGTCTCCATGTGACAGCTCGGAGAAGAAGAGAGGTTTCCTCCAGACATTAGTTGTGCTAAAAGATTCATCATTACCTGCAGTCATGAAATAAATCTTTGATACTTACAACTATAATATCCATGCTCTACGTTTTATTGCAGATATAGGTAGACAGTCATTATTTCTGACACTTTCTCAGCATTACAGGGAGGACTCTAGGGGGAAAACTAGTGTACAGTGTTACAGAAATAGATTGATATAACCACATGGAAACCAGTTACTTTATTGAGCCATTGTAACCAAGACAATATTCCCTTAATGATATTAAACAATCACATAGATTTCCAAATTCAATGTAAGACTCTGATCTAAAAACAACCTCAGTTATCTACAAATTAAGTCACCAAGAGGGAAATGTATTTGTTTTACATCATGGTAGTTTAGACAAGATATATTCCTGAATGAGAGTGGGTTTTTTAAGCATTAAAGTTTATTATTATTTAGGGGACATTAAAACAAGACAATGGTCAACAGCAGTCACTTTATAGCACTTGTGGGACATCAGAATTCAGCGTGTTGAGAACCTCCTGTTAAGAGGTCTTGGAGTGGTTACAGTACAGTAGATACTGGTGTCACATAAATTGCAGTAACGTGATATATCATACAGGAGAGGTGTTAAAATTGTCGTTGGCCATGAGCTATTTAAGAGAGAGGCTCCTGCATGCCGTTTTTGAGTCCAGGAAGTGAGTTATGGAATCCAGGAAGAGTCCCCGCTTACCCAGAAGTCACTGCTTTTAGCAATCCTGGTCTATTTTTCAAAATCCCTGACTTAAGAGCCAGGGCAGGATCACAACTTCCCTTTATAGTTTCATCGTACGCCCCTTGGTTCTCTCAATTTCGATGATGCTGTTAGGAGACCCGAGGCTAAAATGATGGGGTGGGACTGCTTTTCGGGGAGAAGGTTGGCCTCACTCAAGAACTCTGGGGTTGAGGTGGGATGGCTGGGACAAGCCCTGAGACTTTCTTCTAGGGCAGGAACCTCAGGGAGCCCTCCCGTCAGTCACTAAACTGGCATGTGTTCTAGCCGCTCTGGAGGGCCATCTGGTAAACCCGGGGACCACCTGCTCTCCCAGACCAGTCCCTGGATCGCTGAACTCAGCTAGTGGTAGCCACTTTGGAAAAGAGTCATCAATTCAAAAGGAATCTGTGTGTTTGCATATTTAAAGCCACAATAATTATTGGTAGACTCTGCATAACAAATGTAATTTCAATTAGGCTGTTTTTCTAAATTAAAAACTATTGCTTGTGGGTAATGAGTATTTCTGGGTGTTTCTTTAAGTGCATTTTTAATGTTTTTATTCTAGGAACATGAAGAGCATTGAACAAAAGATTTGTCCAACTACTACGCAATGCTAACGAACCTGCAGAACCCTTCATCTCTGTGCGAGTCAGCAGAGCAGGGCTGTGGACGCTGATTATCACAGAGATTGTCAACACTGAGCTCCATGGCACTGTATTTAAAGCTGTGTAGTTACACAGGAAATTGTTTGGTTTTCAATAAAAGTTGCAAGGGGTTATCCAAACACTTCTTCACGGCTTCCTATCCATAACATTTGATAAACTTGTGTTTCTTATGTTGAAATAATGTGGAAACTTCTAACCACATTTAGGCTTCTGAATAAAAATAAAAACATGATACAGCCTTCTGGTTGTCTATAAAAAGATGGATTGCACCCCCCAGAATTGGTCACGGTACATAGAATCATGTTAGTGTTTTCCAGAAAATTCTAAAAAGATGGCACTGCATGGAAAAATCAAACCTTGATTTCCTGGCCTTGCCAGCTGGGTTCTGTGGCTTCCGCTGTGTGGGAACTCACCAGCACATGGTCTAGCAGTTGGGACCCTCATTGTGGATGAAGAGAAGTGTGTTTTGTCTTTTTTGCTGCCATCTTGGATGGAACAGCCCTAGAAAAGTGGATATCCGTATGTAATCTCTCTATCGGACACCGTCGCACCGACCTCAGCCTCTCCATGGCATTTCTCTTCTATATCGGAGCCAAGCAATTAAAACTCACCCGCGAAAGCGCCTCTCCGATGCTTGTTTCCTATTTTCTAAAAGCAGGTGGGCTGCTTGCCCTTGAGCCTTGAGAAATGTTGCTGATTGGCTGTTTGTTAGTTTTTAATAATATATGGCATGTATCCAAGGGAGCATTCCGATGACCTCGACAATAAAATGTGATTCTTGGCTGCAAGGTCTGTTGGGGGATGGCAGGCTGCCAGCCACTCATACATCATTTACAGGTGGCTGTTTCTGGCAGGCCGGCGTTAGTTATTGTAAATGAGTGACAGTCCCTATAACTCACCTGTGAGGCTTCCTCGGCTGGCCCAGGGATTCCCAGGTCGCCCGGCCCCTTCACCACATGTGCTCCTCCCTCTCAAAGACCCACTTGCACGGACCCTCCGGTGCAGCTACTGCCTGCCCGGGCTCATCAGAACACCGAGGTACCTTGTATGTGATTGACGATAATTAGGTTTCAACTGCCTCCTGATGCAGAAATACACACCATTACCGCACGGCCAATTCCGCGCCCGCAATCTTGCCTCTGAAAGGGTATTGATTCACTCTTTCACATTTTTAAAAGGTCACAGCAATAATTCCATCTGAACTGTGCTAAGTGAAAATAGTTTGTAGAAATAATATGGTTGCTTCTTCGTCCCATTGTAATTGAAAGCCACAACGGCTTGTTTTGTGTTTTTTTTTCAGTATGTTTTAATTACTTGTGCCTCTGCCCCATCGTGCCCTGATGAAGTGTTCGTCCAGTTACAAAGCAGGCGGCCCTCTGTGGTAATGTTGTCGGATGTGGGGGCGACGGGGACTTGTTTTGGGTTTTGTTTTCCGACGGTAAGGCGAGGCCTAACCAAACATTTGGGTCACACTGCTTTATTCATTTAGGCATTAAAAAGAGGAGAACCTGTTCTGGGCACTGTCCTCTGCCTGCCCGTTTTAATAAGATTGGGCTATATTGGCTCTGGCGAACAGGATGCTAAATTTGCTTACTTGCTGCAAATTTTCATTGTAGCTAAACAGCCCTTTCTGGGTTGACTGAAAAATATGATTCTCATTGGCTATGGGACCATAATAAAATGAGTTCATTATCAGAGTGCGTAGCTCCTAGAGTGTGGCCGCCCTAGCAGGTGACAGGGAACTATGAATGATAAAGCATACGTTGCCGGAATTCTCAGAGTGCACAGCCGTTTTCCTACGTCTTCATCTTTTCCGAGGAAAAGAGTTTGAAAGTGCTGGTATTGCATGTTTTGTGAAAGTGGGTGATCAGATTGTAGGCTCCGAGCTACTCGGTAGATCTCTCCCAGTTAGAGGGCAAAAAAAAAAAAAAAAAAAAAAAAAAGTCTCAGCTGTTTCTAGCTTCAAAAATGAGCCCGTCATTGTACTTGCAAACTGAGGGACACATTCTCATCCTGCGTGTGGGGATTTACGCACATAATTACCATTAATGCTAATGGCGTTTATGTCTGTACAGCCCCGCACATCAAGATGAAAATACATTTCCGTGTCTTCCCGCTGTGAAAGTCCATTTACTATCATTCATTTTACAACTTATTTTTTAAGACGATGTCCGCATTCTGTCTTGGCGTACAGCTGCCTGGTGAAAAGTAAATGTGGGAAATATTGGGAAGAGATGTGATCACTAAACTTGTTCCTGGGGGTGAAATATTGCCGAACTCAAATCCATTCGTACTCTCGAAACACAACGCTCCATTCGGCTTGGAGACCGCTGGCACGCTCTTCATTGTGTTATAAATGTGTCAGCCTAATGGGACATTTTGTAGATGTTTTCCTTTTTAAGTGCTTTCGCAGGAGTAGGTATTCCATTGATCCAAAAATTCATCTCAGCGTTTCGTGCCTTAGACGAGAATCATATGTTTAATGTCTTATCAGGAATTAAGTGGTGGGAGGTGCCCTTCAACTCTTCAAGGGAAGACAATCCACTCCCCGCTGAACTCTGCTCTCTTCTGGCCTTGGGAACATCTCAGGAGCAGGGCACGGTTGGCAGCTGCAAACATCCGTGGTCATCAGAATCGGAGGGAATTCCATCTCTTCATTGATTATGTGATCGTCTTTATGCATCAGGCCCAAAAGCCTATTGAAAGGCGTCTTCGGGTCTATGCTGGCCAAGCAAATTCAGGTCCGGGTCTTGACTGATCTCTCCTGGGACTCGGACCATTAAAGGGAAGGAGTGGCTCTGTCTCACCTGTCCGCTGTCTGAAACCCTTATCGTGGAGCCCAACCCAAAGCAAAGGATTTCGTGTTTAACGCATAGAAACGGGGGTGGGGGGGCAGGCATGCAGAAGTCCTTCCTGTGGGGGCTCTTCGGGTCTCCTCAGGGGTGCACAGCCTTCCCTGGAGGGGAGAGAAAAGCTGCACAATGGACCTCAGATGTCTGCTCGGCTGCTCAGAGGAGCAAGGTCACTTCTGGATGAGCTAAAGATGGCCAGCCGTGCCCAGCGGGGTGCCTCCAGACAAGCCACCGGCCCTCTCTCCGCCTGTTTCCTCACTAGTGAGACTGGGCAGGGGGAATACTGAGTGTCTTACCACCTTGAGATTTTATAACCAGTGCCATGTTGTTTTAGGCTTTTATGAATATTGGGAGTATGTGAACGACAACCAATAACCAGAGGAAACACGGGCTTCCAAGGGACTAGTGCAGAGGAGGAGGCAAGACTCCAGAGTATTGGAAGCCTTGACACAGTACCCGGCGAGGCAGATAAGATACAGTCCAGAGCCCAGTTCCCACGTCCACACCCCCAGCCTGATAGGTGGTTGCTTAGCCTTCAACTCGGTGACCTGACTGTTAACAGCCTGTCTGCTGCAGCTGCTGTCAGTGACCCTGGCATGGATTTCCAGGGGCAGAAGGCAGCGGGCACCTGTGAGGAAACCGCCAGTGGCGTGGCCTTACCTCGCCAATCACCAACGTTTTCTGGGCTTTTCCTCCTGAGATCACCATGTCCTCAGTCACAGAACTCTTGAGCTCCGCAGACCTTGCCCTCCCAATGCCCTTGATTCTAGGAATGTTTTGTTTTTCCTCAATGCTTTGGCCCCTTCCACTCCACATGCATTACAGGTGTTTTCGAAAAGACTATTATTCCATTTAATCACGTGGGTCACCTTATTCCCATTTTTTAGAAATAGGGCTTCGTTAGCATTGAGTTAGTGCTTCTTGGGCACCTACTGTGTCTCAACATAGGGCAAGGGCTTGGGGATAGAGTTGAATGAAACACTGTCTGTGGTCCTAGGACAGCGGTTCTCAACCTTTCTAATGCCGCGACCCTTTAATACAGTTCCTCATGTTGTGGTGACCCCCAACCATAAAATTATTTTCGTTGCTACTTCATCACTGTAATTTTGCTACTGTTCATCAATCGTAATGTGAATATCTGTGTTTTCCGATGGTCTGACCCACAGGTTGAGAACCGCTAGCAGGGTGGCCAGTGAGGGGTGTTACCTCAAACCCAAGTCTTCCGACACCAGACCTTATACCTCTCCACCATGCGCCTCCTCAGAGCCACAAGTCAAGACACCGGTGTTCCTGGTAAAGCCTCCTCCACGTGTTCCCTGATTCTGAGATGCACCTGCTGTTGTACTTGAGAGAATACGAGGGCCACGGTGGGTCAGAGAGGCTGGTAAGGTGGTTGACCCAAGTCTGGGCCTTGTTGGACTCATGCCTCCTTCAGATGCAGGGGCCAGGGCAGCTCACCTGCTCTCGAAGTTTCCAGCCTCACTGTTGTGTACTTTTCTGAACTCACACGGTTGAAAAATATCAAGGTCAGAACATGATTGAAGAACCTCTTCCTCTCTTTTAAGTTGTCGCGCTTATATGATATTGTTTTCCACGAAAGAAGGTTCTCTTAAAAATGAGGTTGAGGTCCCTAAAGAAATTGCTTCAATCAGCAGCAGGGCTTAATGACTGTTAATGGGAAGTGGAGATAGGATAGTAAGTGTTACTTTGATTAATAAGAGAACTGCAGAGAATTTAAATTGTGCCACTGATGGATTATTTTCTTCAAGCTTGATAAGCACTTCTCATTTGTTCTTAAATTTGGTCAATACTGTTAAAGGCAGCAAAATGAAGTATAATTAATTCTATTACCGCTGCTCAGACCAAGTGTTACTAAGAAACAGATTATGATGCAGACGACGGAAGTCACAGTGTTGACAGTTTGATGCTGCGAATACCTGTCACTGCTTGTTAGCCTGAAAGAAGGAAGAAAATATTTCTGGTTCCCGATTTCGAGAAACCTAAACCTGTTTTGCTTTTCATGTGTGCCTGTTCTGCTGAGCCAATCCAGGGAATATCAATAAGATGATCGCTGCCACGAGAATTATCCTGCTGTGGAAGTATAGAGAGTAAATAAAACACTGAGATAATACATCCGTCAAAACGTTAAGAGCCGGATGCTCATTTGGATTAATCACTAAGAAAATGGGATATTGATTTGATGTTGAGAGAAAGCTTTACATGTCTCCCCTTTTCAATGATTCTGCCCCGTATTATGAACCATGCTTTTCTTTACCTTTGCCTTTTATTCAGGACTATATGGTAGCAGTTGACTTTTGGAGAAAAGGTACCTTAATTTAGTAGGCAGTTTGGCTCACTGTACTAACGCCGAGGATGGCAGAAAATCAGACCTATGTCTCCCTGGTTTTCTGTAAACAGCGGGCTGCACCAGTGTTTTCTGAATATCTTTCATCCCCTTGACCCCTTCTAAATCTATCCCTACCTATTTAGGGACACAACTCACTTTGTAAGTCATGCTAACAGTCAGGCCTGCGTGTGGATTGATATATACAAGGTGTTATCTACTGGAGTTCAGCTTCTTCCGTATCTTTCTCTGTCTTGCTGCTCATTCTCCAGGGTGTCCTTGCTTAACTCAAGGAGCCTTGCCAAGCCTTAAAGTGAAAATAAACTCATTCCTCTTTATGTTGTATTTTTAAAGAGACTGTGCTATGTGTCAGTCCTGCTTCACTGAATTCACCCATAACGTCAGGCTCTCACACCTTCAGAGAGCCCGGAATCCGACTCCCGCTGAGCACCTGCCCTGCTGCTTGCCAGCTCCGTGTCCAGGTCTTGTGCTTCTTCCAGCTCATGTAAAGTCACTGGGTGAGTCATCTTGGATGAATAGGGAACCAAGAGTGGTGGGCTAATGGTGCCATTGTAAAGTTCTCTGAAGTTCAAATTCTGTTATTAAAAATGTAAACCTTATCTATTATGAATTGAGGACTAATTCTCTTGCCCAGGTGTCTCATAAACATAATTTCTAAAGATGGAAGAATTACAGGAAGTGCATTTTCTGCCCAGAATATGAAAATCATTCTGTTCTAGAAGCTGTTGGCTAGACAGGGCCAGCAGGCTGCCAGGAGCCCAGGCTCCGAGGCTACTTCTGCCGCTGCATCGCCAAACGACCTTCATCCCCCTGGGACTAAGTCCTCTCCTCTCTAAGGTGAAGGTTTGACCCAACTGACCTCACACCCTTTCACCCTTGGAAATGCTGGTCTTTGAGGAAAACATCAACATTAAGATGTTGAAACGACCCTTTGAAAGCTGTTGGCTTAGAAAGAAGTGGTCTACACAGACACGGAAATAGCCACGATGCTTCAAGGTCATGACCTCCCAGGATGGACAATTCACTCTGCTGATGGAGAGTAGCCTCTGCAACATGCCCAGCCCTGGGCTCCGTGCTGGAAACAGGAGGGTGAGCCAGCCCTCCCGTCTCTGCCTTTTAAGAGGCTCTTCGCTGCTGGGGAGGCCGGCAGTAAGCGAGCAAGCGCACACACCCTCACCTCAAGGAAGTAAGATCATCCTTTAAAAAGCGGTTGAAGAGATGCAAACCAGGAAATGTTTGCATGAGACAAATGGGATCAGAGCAGGCTCCCTGGCAGGGGGAAATGAACAGTGAGAAAAGTCACCACCGAAGAGGAGGGGACCTGAAGGCAGAAAGAGGATGGTACCACTGTGTCGTCTCATTGCCTTGTCTGAGTGTTTCTTTTCTATGACATATGCTTACAAGGTGCTCCTGTCAATTCAAGGAAAACCAAGCAGAGAAAAGATGGTTTCCATAGCTTTTATCCAGTCATTCTCACCTACAGCAACTGCAATAATTTTGACTCCGTTTTTTCCAGATTGATGCAGACGAGTCAAGTTTCAACACTTTGAGTTGGGTTATTTCCGTTCCTGTTGTATATCTGTGTGTGCCCGTGGACTCTGGTACAACTTCCGACTCTGGAATTGCTGTGTGATGCTCGGAGGTGTGAAACGGCATCTCGATGCTGCCTTTCCTCGGTTACGATAGATAAATGCTGATGGCAGGCAGCCGTAAAACAAGTCATTACATTCTCTGTGCGAGCGCGCCCCACACATTGCTGGAAGCTACAGACATCACCCCAGGCCCCGGGGAAAACCCTGCGGATGGTGAGAGAGCACTGGCATCCCAGCTTCCTTGTGCCAAATGGGAAAACGGGGGCATGAGAGACCAACAAAAACTGGGGTGCAGTTTCACTGCCCGTCCATTCTATCCTCCGCTCTTTCTGCTGCCACCCTAATGAACTCCTGGGTGAGCCAGAAACCTTTGAAACATGGTAGCCATTGACAAACAGGAGCTCTCGTGCTCTTTGCGATCCAGTGACCCTATAAACCAGCTAAAGGGTTGGAGGAACCATGAACCCCCTCCAGGGCTGCCGTTGGATGATTTGACTCCAGTGTCGCTGTGGCGATGCGGAGCTGGGCCTGGGCACACAGAGGCATGGAGGGGTGGCGGATGGGGCCGCATAGCACGTCTGCTGCTTGACTCTTGGGAGGAGAAATGAAAGGAACCGTCCTCTCATTTAGAGGGCCATCCTCCAGGACCCCAGCCTGGGATAGATTTGAAGCTCCGCGGTACGGGGTACCCCTTCTTCCCGGGGCTTTTAATGGGCTCTGGGTTGTCAAAGACGCCGCTCTGATAATGAGGCTGCGCCCGCGTGCGGGGAACCCTCTGTAATGAGGGAGGAGCGCGATTTGTTACAGTTATGTGGTTACTTGGCCATAATATCTTTTTGAGGTTTATTAAATCATATAAAATTTCAATTTACACTGTAATATTCTATAAAAGATGGAGCACGCAGCAGTAATAAGTAGGACAACATTTCTTTCATTTATGACTCGTATTGTAGATTGTGTTCACACCGCCACATCCAGCGGCAGGCTTATTTATGCCGGGACAGTCGTTTTCCATCTCCAATTTAATTCTGTAAAAGTTAATTACAAATTAGAATAAAATGAAGGCCGTTATGGAAGGCGGTGGAAGGCTGAGATCGGGTGTTCGGGGGATATTGACGCGGCGGCTCCTGCGGAGGTCACTGTCACAGACACCCCGTGGCTGGCCGGCTGTCGCACCCGTGGCGGCCTCGTGGGAGAACAGCAGCTCCTGGCTTCATCACTGGGCAATGACCTGGGCTGGAGGGACAGAGGGGACCACGGGTCATTCCAGTGAAGCCCCTTCCTTTCCTTTCCCAGGACTGGGAGCAGAAAGGCTACCTGACCTGCCTTGGTCCCCAGCAGGGTGCTGACAAGGGAGGACTGGAGGCCGGGTCTCCTGACACCAGGTCAGGCACCTTCTGGTCCCGTTCATGAGCACGTACATTTGTTTCTGCCTTAAAAACGGGGGACGGGCCTTCAAGAAGGCAGAGAGTTTCTCCACATTCCATCCCAAGTCCCTGGGTGCCTCCGAGATGGGAAACGGAAATGCAGTGTCCCTCAGATGGCACCTTCTCGCCGGCCGTCCAGGTCCTGTCGAAGTGTTGGTCTGTCTCGTCGTTGGTGACAACATGGACTTCCTACCCAACAAACCGGCCGAGGAGCCAGTTATAACCCCGCGGGGTCCCTCCTGCCAACCTGGCCCCAGGAGAGAAAGGAACCACAGCAGAAGTGGAAGAAAGCCCCAGCTCCGGGGTGTGAGCCCCAGCCCTTGGTTTAGGTTCCCTGTCACTTCGCCACACGCGCTGTCCCCGTGCAGGGACCTGGTCGCGTGCACTGTGCCCTCACTGAGCAGGCGGGTGAGCCCTGTGATGCCGCGGATTGTCCCCCACATTCACTCCTCTCCCTCCAGTCCAACGGTCTCTCTCCTTCCCCCGCTCCCCACCGCACTTGAACCATCGCGGGGCCCTTTGAAATATCAAGATCGACTTGCTAGGCCAAAGGCTTTTATATTTAGCTTTTAATAGAGCAAAAGTGACTCTAAATTTGTTAATATTCTTTAGGTTACATAGGACAAATTACAGATAAGTGAATCAGTAATGAAATTTGTAATGAGAATTTCTCAAGTATGAAATGTTGGTGCAAGGAAAGTTAATTGCGGGATTTTACAGCCATTATAGTTTATATCATAAATGCAAAAAGGACGAGGGCCATTTAATTACAGTAGGAACACACTAAATTTTTATGGAGTGCCATTTTGTTAAAGAGGTACTCGGAGCATTAAGAACAAATACCATCCCAACAGCGGGTCCAGGTAGCTTTGGCAACATCAAATAAATATGCTATCGCTACAGAATTGTTCCTTAGATACTGTAATTGACACGATGACTAATGAGATGGGTTTATTCTCACAGCTCCACGTGCTCAATTTACAGTGTCTGAAAGTTATCTTTTCTGTCATCCATAGACCTGGAAGGAACCAGAAAAATCCCTCTTGGAAAACACTGTCTTCGCTGCTTCTCTAATTAACCTTCAAAAATGCATTTTGAAATATAGAAGTTGGTGCCTGGCATAGAAATTGGATTGTCTCAGAAAAAAAAAAAAAAAAAAAAAAAGACCCAAGTGCTAATTTGTTCCTTATTAAATATCTGACATGTCAAAATTACAGGCAGTTAATGTTCCCGTGCTTTCAGCGGGGCTGGGTCAGCCCTTCCTATGAGCTGGGGACAGTGGGGTGGTTCTGGGGACTGGTTCTCCCAGTGCTGGCCTCCCTAACCCACGCTTCCCCCGCCCCTTAATCTACCCCTGTGCTGGGGGGTCAGATCCGAGGGTCTCTACTGGAAGGAAGATGTCGAATGGGACAGGCATAGGATCCTGGGGTACCCCCATCCCTGTTCTTACCCCAGGCCTCAGGAGCTTCCAGAACAGAAGAGAAGATTTTGTGGAGAAAAGCTCTGTATTCACTCTGGATCCCTGTGCACGTTTCCGCTTGTTTTGGAAACCAGGGCAGTTGTCCCTGCCTCTGTTATCCAGTGAAGTCCCAGGGAGGAGATTCTTCTAGGCCAGTGGTCGGCAAACTGCGGCCCGCGAGCCACATGCAGCTCTTTGGCCCCTTGAGTGTGGCTCTTCCACAAAATACCACGTGCGGGCGCGCACGTACAGTGCGATTGAAACTTGGTGGCCCATGCGCAGAAGTCGGTTTTCGGCTCTCAAAAGAAATGTCATTCGTTGTACTGTTGATATTTGGCTCTGTTGACGAATGAGTTTGCCGACCACTGCTCTAGGCAATTTTTTTTCCTACCAGAAGCACATGAAATATATACATGGGGTCTCCTCTGTTTAATCAGTGGAACCAAAATTCAGGGGCTGTTGGGTTAGGGTTAGGGTTAGCATTAGGGTTGCGGGTCATGTGTCATTTAACTTTCTTCAGCCCACTCCCTGTGTTGGGTCTTTTATGTCAGTGTTTCTCAGGCGTAAGGGTGCACCCCCCCCAACCCCCACTGACCCTCTCGATCTTGTTAAAATGCAGACCCTGGGTCAGCAGGTCTCAGATGGGTCCTGAGGCTCCTCATGTCTAACAAGCACCGGTCCTGCCCATGGCCCTGGCCCGTGGACCACACGCCAAGTAGCAAGACCTTATGTGGTACCTGGGACTCAAGCTCCATGAACCCGTTCCTTTGATATGGAAGCAACATGCTTGGCCGTGATGTGCAAAAAAATCCCCAGAAAAAGCTGACGTATCTCAGGCTCTGCATTCTCCTGCTTACCACACTGTCTAATTCCTGATCTAATTATAAGGCAACAACATAAAAACATTAAAGTATGTTTACTGATGCATCGGATTCATTAGCAAACAAAAGCTTTGCATTTCCCGAGGAGCAGAGCCTAAACCTTCGGAGAACACCTGCTGTGCAAGGAAGATTAGATGAGGGGATTTGCCGAGTCCTCTGATGTGTGCGAGGCTTGGTTGAAGCTAAAGTCGCCGTAGCCTCAGTGGATTTTGATTTTACTTCCACCTGAGGAGGGCTGATGCGACCTGGGATATCTTCATGGGAGTGATCGGTGTGTGCACAACACAGTATTGACTCTGCAAAACCCCTAGGACCGATGGCCGGTTTTCCGAATTGAACTCCTGTTCATGCATGTAGAACCAACTCATTGTCACACAGTTACTCCTGCATGCCTCTAAAAAGGTCTTTATAAAATACATACGCTTGAAAGTCCACAGAAGACAGGAAACACGTTTTCACACCAGCATCAGGACCCTATATTAAGCAAGTAAACGTTGTAAAGGAATGTCCCATGGTCAGTGTCACTGTATTCAGTTAGCACACCATTTCTACAGCACACTTAGTAAATAAATAGTGAATTAACTCAAATGTCCCGGAGAAAAAAAATATTCTATCGAGTTAGCAGCAAGCTCTTGCCCAACAAGACATCTATAGGACGAGGGGCACACTGTCTTCTATAAAAGGAAGACTTGCCTTGTGCCTGCCTCAGAGACCACTCGTGGATTGTTGGGAAGGACCCCTGATGTCGTCCAAGAACCTCATGCAGGCTTGAAATCAGGGCATTATCTTTCCTTCACCCACTCCCTCTGATTTCATTCGATTATCTAGGCTGATGCCATGTCTGATTCTGTGGTTCTGGAATTTATTTTCATATCAAACCCTTCCCCTGCTCTCCATCCTCATGGGCCCCAGCCCAGGTCCTCCTTCTCTCTCAGCTGAGTATTGCGCCAGACTCCCACCTGCCCCTGAAGCCATCACTTCAAACTCCGCTCTGTGCTGCTGTCAGGGAAACTCCCTAAAGCCCAGCTTTGATCACACCACAGTGCCTTCCACGGGCCACCACGTGGACAGCAGATGCCTCCACGTGGCCTTGGTCCAGCCTACCACCTTGTCCCTCTTATGCACCCACCTGAACTCTATGGTCCAGGTTGTATCATTGTTCCCCCGGAGACCTCCCTCCCTCTCCCCACTTTGAGCCTCTGATCTTACTCTTCTCTCAGCCTAGGTTCTCAGCCCACTCTGCCCCCCAGGCTTTGCCTCCTGCCGTCTCACTTCTCTCTCAAAACCCATCCTTCCTCCACCACGCCTTTCCTGACCCCACAGAAGGACATTATCACTGGTGATGCACCACATTCTGCCCCGTGAGGCATAGTCTTGTCATAGTCTCCGCGTGGTGTCATCCTAGTGGCTTACACTGCCAGTTGGGGCCATGACTTGCCATGGACAGGTGCAGGGAGTGGAAGTGATGTGTGTCCCTTCTGTGATGAGCATGTAACTGCTGGAGTGAGCCCCCCACCATGTCTCCCCATTCCCTCTCCTTAGAGACCCTCAGTGTTCAAGGTGGTGGCTGCTGTGTCAGCCTTGGTCCTTGAGTGACTGTGGTGAGCAGAGACCCCAGCTGGCCTGCAATGGACATGTAGCATGAGTGACAAACAAACTTTGGACAGTTTAAGTCATTGAGGCTTTGAGGTTGTTGCCACAGCAAAACCAAAGTCCCCTGAGCTATAAGATCCAGGCAGCGCCCTAACCGGTTGGCTCAGTGATTGAGCGTCAGCCTGAGGACTGAAAGGTCCCAGGTTCGATTCTGGTCAAGGGCATGTACCTTGGTTGCGGGCACATCCCCAGTAGGAGGTGTGCAGGAGGCAGCTGATTGATGTTTCTCTCTCATCGATGTTTCTAACTCTCTATCCCTCTCCCTTCCTCTCTGTAAAAGTCAATAAAATATATTAAAAAAAAATCCAGGCAGCTAGGAATTTTGCCGACGAGAAACGTCTATGACATCAACCACAGCACCTACGTGTGATGGGAACTCAGAAATCACCAGTGGGATGAAATGTAATAAGCCTGCACCCTGGAGCAGATGATGAGGCAGGAATGGCAGCGAGCAGGCCGGAGGTGCTGTCTGGTGGCCGGGAGCAGACGCTCTGGAGTCAAAGCCACCACTTAGCAGCTTCATGATTTGGGCAAGTGCCTCCCTCCCTTCCTGCACCCCACCACCACCGCACCATCCCCCGTGCCCTAAGCTTCCATTTCCCCACCATGGAGGGGATAATAACATAACCTCTGTTAGAGGCAGAATCGTCCAGGTTCTTATGAGGATTGAGTGAGATCATGTGTAGGCACTTTGTAAACAGCCAATAAATGTTGGCTGTTATCAATTGCTACTATTGTTATTATTAATGCAGCTGGTCTGCCAGTACCGCTGTGGAATTTACTGCAACTTAACGACAGGACTGGACAAGGAAGAAATAGCTGGAAATCAAATAGTGTTAGAATCGGAGTTGCTGTGGCTGGGACAAGAAGACTCCATGCTGAGGGTTGTGCTGGCTGAGGGCCCTGGCTGCTGCCTCCCCCGGTCTGCTGGCCAGGCCACCCGGGGGCCCAGCTCTTCACAACTGGATGGCAGAGGAACCAGTGGGGCCAGCAGCGGCTTCTCCAGGACCCTGAGTGGATCGGCAACACTGGGCTCTTTGCCCACATCTGCTCTTGAAGCCCTGTCTTTATTTTTGTTTTTTAAAATATATTTTTATTGATTTCAGAGAGGAAGGGAGAGAGAGATAGAAACATCCATGATGAGAGAGAATCATTGATCAGCTGCCCCCTGCATGCCCCGCACTGGGGATCAAGCCCATAACCTGGGCATGTGCCCTGAACAGGAATCCAACTGTGACCTCCTTCTTGGTTCATAGGTCGAGGCTCAAGGACTGAGCCGTGCCAGCCGGGCTTGAGGCCCTGACTTGAACTCCATGAACAAGGTGTGCGTGTTGTGACCAAACACTGAGCACCAGCTCGTGTCACCAGCAGGAAAGAATAATAAACAAATGTGTTCTTTACCGCTAATTGGCCTTCTATTTTTACCTGCAACCATTTCTTGGAGCCAGAGAAGTCATATGTAACCCATTGTGGCCCCCAGGAAGGGAGCTGTATTGGCCTGGACTACATTTTCTGTGTTCCACCTTTTACCGGGGTCCTAGACACAAGATTTCTTATACGGTCACCTGCAGGCAGGCCTAAGTCTTATTTACACTAGCCTATGCTTGTCCTTCTTAATAAAAGGATAAACAGAACTCAGATATCTCCTCTGCATTTATTTATTGTCATTTATTGAGTGGCCACAGTCCCTGCCCCCAAGAAGCTGACAGTTAGGAAGAGGTTCAGGCAAACGCTGACTTGGTGGCTCAGGGGAACTCTGGCAGAGGGCAGAAGCTTCTAGAAGATCCCACGGGGCTCTGGCGTGGCTCAGGTGAATGTCTTTGTCCTTGAATTGGTTGAACACAAAGAAAAAGTGCTGATCAAGCTCATGGGTTGAGTACACCCATGGGAGAAACAGCTACCTTGTAGGGGACACAATCAGGATTCCTAATGTCCTCGATGGGCGGAAGCCACAAGGAGGAAGCGAATAAAAATCAAGGCCAAGTCCTGCGTTCAGGTGCACGGAATCCAGCACACAGAGGCAGGCACGGACGTCCACGGGAAAAGGGCCTGTGGGTTTCGGCCGGTGTGAGCTCAGCGTGTGCCAACCACACGGGTGTTTGCTTCACTTCGAAGAGCAGTTTTGAGGTGGATTAAGATGGTGGTGTGCCTATAAACAATCTGAAATGAGCAGCACTTAACCAGGAAAAGAAATGACCCCAGAGGACTAGAGATGTGTTCAAAAATGTCAAGGACTGTGAAGTTAAAAACGGAGAATGCAGGTTCTGTCTCTTCCTGGGGTTGATGTCAGCTTAGCACAAGGTGTCTCGAACTAGCGCCATCCAGTGGTGGCAGAGGGAACGGAACAGAAATGAGCCGGTGGTGAAAGCATCCTTCCTGCCAGGTGGCATCCCCATCCCCCAGGGATCCAGGGCAGGCTGAGGCGTTCCGGCGCCTGTCCCGGGGACCAATCTCCAGTCTACACCAGAATCATGAATAGGATGGATCTACTCTGCCGTGGGATTTTCTGCTTTCTTATAAGGACACACTTTAAATTTAAAAATGGAAAGCAGTGGAAAACTAGGATTAGCTTTCCATACATTTGCCCTGATACATATTTAAACGTACGAGTATATGAAACATGTGTTCAGGACAACAAAGGCCAATCGGTACACCAAGCTGTTAGCTCTCTTGCTGGGTTTACAGACCAGACCTTGCCACACGCTGTGCTATGACTGGGCATGAGCTGCCGTTCCAGAAACTGCGGTGACTGGGTGCCCGTCTCGCACGGCCTTCTCCAAGCCCCTGGACAGCAGATGAGGGGAAATGCCAACGTGCCGGAAGTTTATGTGGCTCTTTTCTCCTGTATAATAGATGGCTCTGTGGAGTCGTGTGCTTCGTGCTGTGACAATTCATTCCTGCACTTGTGACAGGACCGCTGGCTGGTTTCACTAAGCTCAATTAGGAGAAAATGCATATTTTAATCTGCCCCGCGGTGAGGTAACACTTTGCTCAGTGGCCTTGGCAAACTGGCCAGTTAACCGTTTAGGTGGGTGGAGGCTTTCTCTCCAGCCTGCCTTTCGGCTGCCAGCAGCCTCTCTATTCCCGTTTTGTTGCCAACACTTCCCAGGCTTTGGAGTATAAACAATGAAGGTCCACTCCATCATTCTTTGAGCCACCGTGCTGCAGCCTGGCCTCCACGGTGGTGGCCCACGTCTTGTCTGCTGGCAATGAGCTCGGTGCTGGGTGCACCACTTGAAATTCCTCTCCTCTCTCCTTGCCTGGCCTGGGCGGGGAGAGCCCAGGGCGGAAGCCTGCACGTGGCCTTCCTGCTGGGTCTGCTGTTTCTACCCCCGGGCCCAGGGCAGGATCTGGGGCCTGCCTTTGCTGGAACTGGAAAGCTGGGCCAGGCCGCTCAGCACCCACCCTGGAATCCGACAGATGCCGGCGCCTTGAACTGGCCACTCTCACTGCCATCGTGTCCCATGGTCTCCATCGCTCCTATAGAAGCAAAGTTATCCCCCCCCCCTTTTTTTTTCAAATAGTGAAAGGATCCCTTTGAGATGTTTTCTTTCTTTTTCCTATTCCATCTTCCTCATCTGGCCTTCTAGAGTCCTTAGATCAAGTACACACACGCACCTTGGAATTAGGTGGGGGGCCGAGGTGCAAATCAGAGTCGGAGGTGGAGACACCTGTGCTCCAAGGCTGGGCGGACCACGACCTGATCTGGGAAGTCCCACTAACTGACCTAAGTATTAAGTCATACTTTTCTAACTTTCTAACGGGGAGAAGAAGCCCTGGCCGCATAGGGTTTCTGGAGGATGATGCCATCATACCTGAAGAGCTCATGCTAACTGCGCTTTCTCCTCCTGTGCCCAGGAAGGGCTGAGGTAAGCCACCATACCCTGTCATTCCTTAGATGACTCTGATTACCCCCCTTTGACAAAGGCAGGGCCTCAGGGTGGGGAGGGCTGAGCACAGTGTGTGTGTGTGTGGTGGGGGGAGTGGAGGGAGCGGGAAGGGGGTGGACAGGAGGTTGAAGCTGACCCCGGAGGGCAGAATCCCTCAGCGTGTCCTCAGAGCCAAGCACTTTCCTCTTTCCATCTTGAAACTAGGAAGAATCTCCAAATTTTTCATCGTCCCTGATTTTTTTAAAACCAATTCTTCCTAATGGTTTCCTCTAACGCTGCAACTGACAGCCTAGGGCCAGGTCAGGCCCCCAGCCAGGCAGGGCCCCGATGCTCTGGGTTCCCTTGAGGGAGCGGCAGCCACTGAGCCCTTAGTGTGAACCTGCCACATGGGCACGTGCATGAGCTGAATGGGGGAGGGGGAAAAGGGAGGGGGCGAGAGGTGGGCATGAGTTCTGCATTTACTTGTGTGGAACGCCCCTTAGCACCCACCCTCAGAGCCTCACAGCCAAGAGTTTTCTTCTGTCGGGTCCCAGGCTCTTAGATAAAGAAGCTGCGCACCCGGCTGGCAGTGCCCCGCAGAGGCCTGGGGTCTGCTTTCCATGCCGTTGCCCGCGGTGGGTTTCTTTCCTTCATAGCCCGCTGTGGGCAATCATTCCACTCGACGTGAGAGGAAGGGAGAGAGCGAGGGTGGGTTCCTGCTTAGAAGGGCCCCGAGCTTGCTTTAATCCTCTGATGTCGTCCTTTTGAAATTATGAAAAGTTTTCCAGTAAGGGGCCCCACAAATGACGTACCTGATCCTGGAGAGAACAGACGTTTGTTGAGCACTTAATACTTTCTACCGAATGGCTCCCAACCTTTGCTGCACATTTGAATCACCTGGGGGAGCCCTTAAAATTCTCACTGCCCAGGCCACACCCCAGCCCCATAACATGAGAATGTCTGGACCTCGCTGTTTTTTAAAGAGCCCCAGGGGAGTGACGCCAGTGTGCAGGCGAGTCTGGGAGGCCCTCGCACGGTCAGAGGTGTTAATACTTCGCTGGTGCCGATGAGGTAAGGGAGGTCCAGAGAGGCTGAACGGTGTGCCCCAGCTCACCCCCATCCTGGGCGGTGTCAGGATTTGATCCAGACTAACCTGCCTCTGAACCCCAGTTCTTCCATCCCACCACACGACTTAAGCCAGCCTCCTCCGCAGCTCCCTCACTAAGTTTGGTCTTTGGACATCCTCCTGCTCTCTGAATAAAACGGTCAGGCCCCAGCCCTTCCTCCTCTTAGGAGAGCACTCTGAAGCATTTCTTTGCTCTTGCCAAGAACAAGGGAGAACTCTGCCTAACTGTCCACACGTACCGGGAATCCTGTGCGGGACACGCGGGCGGACAGCCAGCAGCACCCCACAGCCAGCCAAGCTGTAGCCACCTGGAGCCGGCTCTGCTCTGAGCAGGAAACGTGTCCCCGTCGACACCTGTCACCCTCTCGGGAAAGGGCACCTCCATTCAGTGAAAGTCATCGGGCCCCTTCGAGAATGCCCTGCCTCTGCCCTTCATGGGGTCCCGCTCGTCAGACTGTTCAGAGACCCTGAAGCCTGCAGGACATCGGACCACCCACAGCAGCGCCCACCTGGGCTCTTCCTCCATCCATTTTTGCCTTTTTTCACCAATGAAGATTTTTCTCACGTGTATATATATATATATATATATATATATATATATATATATTTTTTTTTTTTTTTTCAGATACAGTTGGCATACGATATTATATTAGTTTCAGAGGCACAACATAGAGATTAGACTTTTAATACCTTATGCAGTGATCCCCCCCAAGAAGTCTAGAACCCATCTGACACCATACACCAGGCGTCCTCAAACTACGGCCCGCGGGCCACATGCGGCCCGCCGAGGACATTTATCCGGCCCGCCGGGTGCCGCTGCCTGTCCTGCTTAGCAGCCGACTCGTCCCGGGCCCGCAGTGCGCATAGGAATTTGTTCATAGTTTTTTTTTTAAACTATAGTCCGGCCCTCCAATGGTCTGAGGGACAGTGAACTGGCCCCCTGTTTAAAAAGTTTGAGGACCCCTGCCATACACAGTTGTTAAATATCATTGACTATGCTCCCCATGCTGTCCTTTACATCCTGTGACTGCCTTTATCACCGGCCGTTTGTACTTCTTAATACCTGTCATCTTGTTCACCCAGCCCCCTCACCCCTCTCCCATCTGGCGACCGTCAGTGTGTTCTCCCAATCAATACATTTGTTTCTGCTTTGCTTGTTCATTTGTTTTGTTTTTAATATTCCACACATAAGTGAAATCATGTGGTATTTGTCTTCCTCTGTGTGAGGAGTAATGAATAATATTCCATTGTATATATGGACCACATCTTCTTGCCCCATTTGTCTGGCGATGGACACTTAGGTTGCTTCCATACCTTGTCCACTGTAAATAACGCTACAACAAATAGAGGGGTGCAAGTACCTTTTTGAATAAAAGAAACCCATCCGATCCAATTGAAAAATGAGCAGAGGGCCTCAATAGACACTTCTCCAAAGAGGACATACAGGTGGCCAACAGACACATCAAAAGATGTCATCGTCACTAATCATCTGATAGATGCAAATTAAAACCACAACGAGACATCACCTCACACCTGTCAGAATGGCAATCATCAATAAATCAACAAACAAGTGCTGGCGAGGATGCGGAGAAAGGGGAACCCTTGTGCACTGTTGTGGGAATGCAGACTGGTAGAGCCATTATGGAAAGCAGTATGGAGTTTCCTCAAAAAATTAAAAATGGAACTGCCATATGACCAGCAATTCCACTTCTGGGTATTTATCAGAAGAAATATAAAAACGACCAAACGAGATTTTTATACAAGACCCCAGAGTTTCCTCTCCCCCAAGTTCATCTGCTCTGCACCCATTTTTCTGACCCGACCTTTGCCCTTGGCCTGGCCCAGCCCTGGGATGGCTGGGTGTAGAGCAGTGGTTCCCAACATGGGGCACACACCCCACAGGGGGGAAATTTTACTTTTAAGGGGGGGCAATTTGAGAATGAGTTATTAACAGTGAATTTTTTGCATTTCTTATGGGTCTAGGGCTAAGGGCCTCATATACAATATACAGTATAAATATATAGTGACATATTTATGCATTTCAGTTCTCTATTATATGTTTTGAAATTTTATTTGCTATTTTTTTCATATCATTTCATATTATTATTATATTTTTTAACAATTTCTTAGTGGTATCTTCCTCCGTACTTCAACAGTCCTTTTGTTCTTTTATTTTTCTCTTTCATGGAGACCATGTTCTTTGGAGGCTTGTTTAGACCAAGTTGATGGCCTTTTAGGCTTCCTCCACATGAATAGGAGTTCACTTTTTGAATAATAACAATTATATGTCACGGGGGAGTGGGCATCAGAATTTTAGAGATGCTTAGGTGGGGCGTGGCCAAAAAAGGTTGGGAACCACTGGTACAGAGGGAGGGGCGGGAGAGCTCCTGCCAGGCCTTCCTGCTGCAGGTGGCAGCCTCAGACAGAGCTGCCCCCTCTCAGTGTGCCTCCTGCTGCCTGGCACCCCCTGGTAGGACACACCTAGTTTAGGAACCAGAAAACGTGCAGGGAAACCTCACCCACAAAGACAAGCTTGCCAGAAGCACCTGCTATCTCAGCCAGGCGTGGTGAAATGATCTGAGGCTTAGGATACAAGGTCAAAGCACACAGTCCACAAAGGGGTATCCTCAAGGAGAGCCCGGATATTATCAATTATCATAGGGATCAAAGATGAAAGCCTGGGCTGCCAGCAGTACTCCCTCCCAGCATCCCGTGGGCCCTCCCAAGGCCTGCTTCGCACTCCCTACACCGGGTCATCCATCCAACCAACCAATGAGCATGAACACCTAGACGTACCAGGCTCTGGGCAGGTGCCATGGATGCACAGATAAATAAGGCGTGGTCCTGGTCTGCAAGAAGTCCCTCGTCTATCAGTCGGATGGCCCATAAGACAACAGGCCACTGGCCCCCATTTCGGCCACCCACCCAGACACTGAAGGCTGGGCTGGGAAGGTCCCTGCACCCTTGCGCCCTGGGGGCATATTGCTAGTTTGCCCACCTGGGCTTCTCTTCCTCTTCCTCTCTTTCTCTTTCTCTTTCTCTTTCTCTTTCTCTTTCTCTTTCTCTTTCTCTTTCTCTTTCTCTTTCTCTTTCTCTTCCTCTTCCTCTTTCTCTCTTTCTCTCTCTTCCTCTTCCTCTTTCTCTCTTTCTCTTCCTCTTCCTCTTCCTCTTCCTCTTTCTCCTTCTCTTTCTCTCTTCTCGGGATTGGTGTGCTGAACTTCTCTGTTGCTTGCAGCCTGCTCGTGTCCACTTCTCTGGCACCCACAGGATTCAATGTGCCACCCTCTGACCTTCAAAGGCAGGATGCCGGGGGCCTAAGAGGGCACAGGGGGTTCCAGGTGAAGGGTTCGAGGGAAGCTGTGCGCAGAAGTCCATTATGAAAAGCAGGCTTCCTCGGGTTTAATGTGAACATTTGGAAAAAGAATCTAAAGCAAGCAGGTGCTCGGGGATTGTCTACCTTCCCTGCAGTAATTGGCATTTACACTGAATAGAAAGCTTTACCAGATAGCAACGCTTTGCCCAGCAGCTCGTTTTCAGAGTGCGGCCCACGTGGCTTGGCTGGGTCATCCGCAGGGCTCAGGCAGCAGGAGGGCGGGGCCCGGCAGGGCTCTTCCTCACCTGGAGGCTCCAGCCCCGGGCCAGCTCCTGGGGGCCAGTCCAAAGAAAACATGCCTCCCTATCCGCCGAAACTCCTCGAGCGGCTTTCTCCCTCCTTTCTGAGGATAGGACCTGAGGTTAAGGGGATGGTGCCATTGGCCTTGGTGAGGCTGGCGACAGATGGTCATAGAGGGGCTCAGAGAGAGGGCGCCTCAGAGATGGGAAGGTTGGCCGGGGAACACACAAAGCATGTCAGTACACCCATCCCAATGGAACCCAAACACCCCCAGTTCCAGTGTCTGTGGGAGGTTCTACAAGGCCAGGGTCATGGAATCAGTGAGCACAGCAGTGTTAAACCCAGAGGCCTTGACACTTTTGCTAACAAGTGTCCCCCTCTGAGTCCACGGGGACAGGGAGTGGTTGGAGGTCTGGGGTGGGGTTGTTCCCATAGGTCGCTTTCCCAGCCATGGTGTGATCGTCTCAGATGCGCTGGTGTCTTATTAGACTTGCAGTGAGTAGAACGTAATGCGAATGGAAGGAAATCCAACAGACTCCAATCTAAAGAATGTCATTTCAGGAAAACAGCAGCGACTTACAATTTATGGCTCCTAAATTGGAAAATGGGTTTTAGAACATCGTAAACTTTTTAATTGCATGTGGCACGGAAACAGATTGAAAACAGAGAGGAGGGGAGGGAGCCCTTACCGCCTGCACCCCACCGTGGGCTGGGCTCAGCGTGCCTTCCCCTGTCATCCTCACTACAGTCAGGCGAGACTGACGTTCTGTTCTCTGAGTCTGAAGGAGGAGATTGAGGCCCGGCCAGGAAAGTCACCTTGCCCAAGGTCATGGCGGGGGAGTGGCAGAGAGTGGATCCGAAACCAGGTGCATTAGGCTCCAAAGCCTGTACTCACTGAATCTGCTGTGAAACGTACTCAGGGGAGCATTTCCTGTCTTCCGCACGTGAACCCCAACAACTGCCACTCAGGTGGCTCCAGAGATCGGTGGCTTGCAAGAAGGTCAGAGCCAGGCGAGGAGACAGGCGGACACGGTGGGAGCCGGGACCTGTGGGTGGTGGAGCCAGAGCCGGACGGGCTGCACATTACCAGGTATGTGGCCCTGGTGATGCCTGGGGCCAAGGCCCCTCCCTCCCCCTCATGCTCGTCCTTCTCCCCCTCCTCCCCCACGAGGCCTGGCTTTCCTGTGACCACTGTCCTCTTTACTTTTCCTGGGTATCCCCATTATCTGTCACAGGAAAGCCCCTGCCCCCTCACCCTCTCTCTTCTCTGAGATCCATTTCCTCCGTGTCACCCCACTCAGCGCCCACGGCCCACCTGGTGCGTGTGTGTCTTCCTCGCCAGCCTCTCTCCCCCTCCCACTTTACATCCCTCTGGCTAGCAGGGTGCCTTCAACACAGTGTCCAAACTGCCCAGCTCTCCATCTACCCCAAGTGGAACCCTCTAGGTTGTCCCATTTTTTGCACGATTCACAAAGACTTGAAACTGTGAAGACTTTTTTTCTTTTCAAACAAGTTATCTCCTCTTAAATCTGCTCTTATTTATTGTTTTATTTTTAATCGTGGTTAACTACATGTGTAAGATAACATGACCATCTTACCATGAAGTGTGCAGTGCTGTGTGCTCTGTACATTCACATGATTACCCGACCATCACCAACGTCCGTCTTCAGAACTCTTCCTCTTGCAACTGAAACTCAGTCCCCACTGAACAGCAACGCCCCACCCCACCCCCTTTTGTAAAGACGTGCCGGACCCCTCAGCCACTCAGTCCAGTCACCAGGGGCGAGGTCACGCTCCTCTGTATGTCCGCAGGACCTGGGATAGTGTCTGCCATATGCAAAGAAGTCAAGAAAAGTTCAATGAATGGATGTCCTACTGATTTCGCTATGCATGTCCAATAATTGCTACTTATCCAGTGCCTAGACCCCCACACAGTTTATTTTCACTTCCCAAGACTCCTTTGGTGGTGTAGGTCTTGCTGATGAAGAAATGGAGACGCAGAGGTTAAGCGACAGCCTAGTTACCACAACTTATAAAAGGCAGGCTGGTGTGTCTGACAGCGGCCACCTCAACCATCAGCTTCTGCCCCCTTCTCATTCGTCGCTTCCCTCGTCGAGGCCCCTCAGCGCCAGCCTCGTTCAGGAGCACTTGTCCGGTGCCGCACTAGCTCTGTCCCCTGGGTCTCCCCTCTCTGACCCTTTCTCTGCTGGTGCTGCCCCATCAGGCATGCTCAGTCCCAGCTCTGCCCAAGGCACCCCCTCCTTGACTTCCCTGCATCTCTACAGGCAGGCCTCTGTAACCACAGGGTCCCTGAATGAAGTTCAAGCTCACAGTCTGGCATTTGAACCCTCCCAGCCGTGCCTCCAACTGCCTTCCCAGCTGCTGCTTCTTCCCCAATGTCACGGCCATGCTCTAATTGGCATTTTCTTGTCTGTACCTTCCCCCCACCCCATTTCTTTTGTCTCAAATGTTCTTCTTCACTCTCTAGCCTAGAGCTGTGTCTGTTTTTCTTTGCCATGGCCTCCCCAGGGCCCAGCACAGTGCCTGACACATAGTAGCTACTCAATAAATTTGTATTGAATGAGTTGGGGTACAAATGTTGTGCTCCTTCCTGTCATTTAAGGTCTGTCTCAGGTGCCACCTCCACCAGGACTTCTTCTTTGATACCCTCCACCAGCATTGAATGTTCTTCTTTGCACTTCATTTGTTTCTGCCTTTTCATATTCCATGGTTTGAACTAAATAAAACTTTTTGGCTTTTTAACCTCTCATTTAGATAGTAAGCTCCTTAAGACAGAAACACTGTCTTTATTTTTAAATATTTATATGCTTCTTCCTGTACAGGCTCATGTGTGCACACACACACATGCACACACACACATACATACTACAGACACACCACAGACACAGCACAACGCTGAGCACCGGCCCTGGGCACACAGCGGCGTCACTCAGCGTGTGTTAGTTGATTTGAACTGAACCAGCGGGTGCAATCCCTCCTGCCCTCTCATCTTTCAGCAGGCGCGGGGGCTTGGTCCTCCTCTCCTCCCCATTTCTGCCCAGGCCCCCTTTCTCCATCGTGTGGCCACCGCAGCGGTGCCAGCTGGCACCTGGGGGCCGGAGAATGATTTCCATTGGCTGTCGTATTATCCGGTTCCCCACACAGCACAACAGGTAAAGGTGAAAATGGGTTCTCATAAGCACCTGAAGCCAGAGAAGGGTGCCAGGCAGGGCATGGTGGCAGGGATGTCCAGCAGAGATCTGAGACCCAATAGTAAGCTTCTCACTGTTGAGCTTTAAGAGTTTCTTGTATATTTTTGATACAAGTCTTTTATCAGGTATGTGTTAGGCATAGATTTTTCTCCCAGGCTGTGGCTTGTCTTTGCATTCTCTTTACAGTATCTTTTCCAGAGCAGACATTTTTAACATTAATGAAGTGGTGGGTTTTTGTTCTTTTTTTTTTCAGGGATGATGCTTGGTTGTTTTGTTTTGTTTTTAATCTAATGCTCACAACCAAACAAAGATCACCTAGATCCACCCCCTCCCCTTTGACCCCATGTTATCTTCTAAAAGTTTTATAGTTTTGCATTTTATATTGAGGCCTGTGATCCATTTAAAGTTAATGTTTGTGAAGAGTATAAGGTCAGTTCTTAGATTTTTTTTTTTTTTTTTTTTGCAACTGTTGGAAAGATTTTTCTCTGTTTAATTGCCTTTGTTACTTTGTCAAAGATGAGTTGCCTATATTTGTGTATTATACTGTTGACTATATTTCTGGGTTCTGTACTCGGTTACATTGATCCATTTGTCTATTTATTTATTTATTTATTGCCAATGCCACACAGTCTTGATTACTGCAACTTTATAGTAAGTCTTGAGGTCGAGAAGTGTCAGTCCTCCAACTCTGTTCGTCTTCAATAGTGTGTTGCCTAGTCTGGCCTTTTGCCTCTCCATCTAGATTTGAGCATCAGTTTGTCATTATCCACAAAATAACTTGCTGATATTGAGATTAGAATTGAGTTTGATCTATACATCGACTTGGGAAGAACTTAAACCTGGACCACACTGAGTCTTCCTACCTATGAACACAAACTACTTCATTTATTTAGACTTCCTCTTACTTCCTTCATCAGGTGTTTGGTTTTCTTCATGTAGATATTATACATATTTTGTTAGATTTATACCTAAGTATTCCATTTTTTTTATGCTAATGTGAACCAAATGAGTTTTGTAAAAATAAGTTGAACTGCATTGTTATTGTTTGTTTTAAAACAACTTGGCTATTTCTTCTCCTAGTTTTGCAAATTAAGCCAAATAGGTTTGCAGAGATGGAGATACACTCAAGTTGTCAGCTCTCCTCATTTATAACTAATGAACTTGTTCATATAGAATAATAATCAACTATACTCTACATTTGGTTATTTGCATGTACAGGAGGTCAGAGGTCCCTAAAGTTGAATAGAAGTTGAATTAGAATTTTAATTTATTATCAAAAATAAAATATATTGTTCAGATCAGAGCATTTTCCTGGGTACTGCATCCCAGACCTTTCACTGATAAAATTCAGAAGGAGAAGGAGAAAATGCTTATTTCTTTGTGATGGACCCTTCCCTTTCCAGCCAAGTAAAAGCCTGGATCTTAGAACAGGAAATTAGTCTATGCAGATGGCTCAAATTTCTGTATTTCATTTGAAATTAAGAGAATGACCAGCTATGTTAGTTGGAAATTTAAAAAGTGTCCGGCCACTCAACTTAGCCTCAGCCTATCTACTGGAGAGTCACCATCCTTATAACTAGTAAGCCGATGTGCTGAGACCCCCCTAATCCACATGCTATAGGCCAGAGATCGTGAGACAACAATCAGAGAAATACCTCCCAGACTCCAGTAGGCCAATTTTCATGCTCTCATTCATTATGGGGAGGTTTTAAAAAATAAGCTGTTTGAAGCAGTCCCCTCCAGAATGCAGCATTGAAATAACAGTGGATTTAAGAAATGAGTCCCCAGGAATGGCCCTGCCGAAACTGTGATGTCAACTGTGCTTTTCCACCTGGCAGGTGCGCAGCTCGCCAGGTGACAAGGTGGCCTGGAGCAGCTCTCCCTCTTGCATCAGCACCGCTTCTCCGTGAGGCCAGCCTCCCGCGCCGGCTCTCGGCTCCAGGAGGCCCTGCCTGCTCTGGTTCAGCGCTCTCTGAGGAGCTGGCGTGGCGCCTCCTGTGTACTCAGAGGCTCCTTTGCTCAAGCTTTCAACCTCACAGCCACTGAACACAGGGGCCATGAAACCCGATGACTCGCCTCGCCTCGGGGTTTCAGGTGTCAGTGTGGACTCATCCTTGCACAAGGGCGTTCTCCCCCGTTGAGATTCCCCCTCCCCAGGACTAGAGCGCCTCCTTGAAGCAGCCAGGCCCAAACTCCTCATCCCAAGGGTCTGGCCTGAAAACTGTTGCCCCTCTAAGCATCTCACTCCATGAGTCAGAACTAAGGAATGCCAGCCCACAAGGTGGACACTTCTGGTAACAGAGTGGAAAAGGGTTGGGAGTTCTTCAGAGAAAAAAGGATATTTAGGGGCTAAATTGCATTACAGTCAATGGCGTAAGAACAAGGTTTTTAAATTGCAAGGCCGGTGGCAGTTTCTGCAGTGAAACTACGTGTGTATGAGAGCACACCTCGGAAACTATGTATTAGAGCACACGGATTTCAATTGCCAGGTCCAACATGCCCACGCTGCTCTGCAACAGTTTATGGCAGACCTTCTGATGGAAGTGCTGTGATTTGAGTTTATTAGTTTCTGGCACGGAGACCTGTATTTTTTGAGCGATTCCTATAAAATGTACTGGGAGTTATTATGTTCCTTTAAAGAATGTGATACTAAAACAAGTTTTTAATAAAGTGTTTTGAAAAGGCAATAGTCTGAAAAAAAAAAAAAAAGCTGGGCAACACTTCAAGCTGGTAATGAACTGAATATGTCTCTAATTATACTGAATTTACAAGTAATAGAATGAGGCCGGGTTAGCAATTACTTTTGAGTGAAATTGCGTGCCTGAAGGAAGAAAAATCTCTCTTTAAAGTTGGGAAAAATGGATAAAAGTGCTGTATCATTACATTAGATTTTAAATATCTTTCACTCTGGATTTTCAAAGGTCTAATCCATTCAAAAACAGATTCTCCAATAAACATTTTGTAGAAATTGATGGGTTTCTCAAACCTAAGTTTGGTTTTGATTTCTTTTCTTTTCTTTATAAAGCCTTGAGTATGGATATCTCTTTGCCATGTAGCCCTAAGGCTTGAATTTTTAAGGTGGTCCCCAAAGCAAAATTTGGAAAGTGTTTAGAATTCAATGGAATTCCCACACACCGGGCTGAAGATTCAAGAGTTAAACAGGTTCGAGTTCTCCAATAAAACAGTTTAATTGAATGTATAAATAATTCATTCGCTGCTCATAGAACTGCCTCCCTATCATTTGTCTTTAATAATCCAAATCCACAAATAAATGGGGTGCTGGCTGGCACCGAGGTTCTTGTCTCTCACGATGTGACTCGAATCAAACCCCATCTTGACCTGAGGAACCATCCATCGTTTGAGCAGATTGTTCAATGAATAACAGCCTGGGGTAGGAGGCCCTGGGCTGTTATGGGGTTTGCATTCCCCAAATCATGCCATCAGTCCCACACTCACAGCACACTCAGGTCTCCGTCTGCAGGTGAGGGCTGGTGTGCCAGGTCACAGGGCAGTGGAGGGCCAGGACCGCGGGCCAGGCGCTCTCTACTTCAAGGGACTCCTTGTGTTCTGTTGTTTAAATGCTCACTTTGTGATCCTGGGAGTTTCCTGTTTCATCCCCCAACACCACACCAGCTGACTTTTTATTGCTACCCCCATTCTGTGGACGAGGTATGAGGATTAAAAGGATTAGCATCTTATACAGTGTCCGACTGCTGGCCCGTGGCAGAGCCAGACTTCATTGTAGACATCTGGCTTTTTGGCGGCTAGACTAGACCGTACAGGCACAGGGAGTCGTTCCTAAAATACCGAGCATTAGAGAGGTGTTCTGAAAAGGGAATGGGC
The DNA here is from genome assembly GCF_963455305.1 of Plecotus auritus. Taxonomy (NCBI): domain Eukaryota; kingdom Metazoa; phylum Chordata; class Mammalia; order Chiroptera; family Vespertilionidae; genus Plecotus; species Plecotus auritus. Next base: position 180,964,069 of record NC_137775.1, on the reverse strand, counting down.
ACAGATATCGAACAGCTTCCTGGGGAAACTGAGGTGCAGAGAATTCAGTGATTTACTCGGATCGCATACATGTTATGTCAAGGGCGGATTGGAGATTATGTGGGGAGCCTGCCTCCCAATTGGAACACGTGGGACTTGTGGGTGACATTCCCACAAGTGACCTGGCCGGAGCCAGGAGCACAGTGGGGGCTCCCATCCTGGCTCTGTCCCCAAGCACCTCTCTGCTGGGCTAGGGCCCCGTTTCCTTGTCTGTCATCGGAAGGGAGATACATCACCAAGGCTTTTGAGTTCATTTCTATAGCCACCACAGCCAGAGGGATACTCCACTGTGGGGTCAACCATAGGTCCCCACCTTAAAGCCGGATACACTGGCCCCGCAGCCACCCCTGGTTACCTGCCACGGGGCAAACCTGACCTCCTCTCCCCCTCCCCCGACTCCCAATGATCGAAGGACTTTGGGAGGCTTAAACCAAAGTATTATGGCTTTTCTCTAACTGCTCACTGCCATCTTGGGCGAAATTTGTGCTTATCCGTGAACGGCTCCATATTCCTTTATCCTTCCCCAGAGCCATTTCATCCACCGGATTATGAGTTCCCGAATCAGGAAGTGAGATTTTTTACCTTCCTCGCCCTAGAAATCGCTGTAAGATGTGTCACAAGGATGAAACAAAGTCATTTTCACCCGAGGCTTTGCTAACCCTTTTAGTCGGATGCTTTTGCATGAAGTGTAATCCTGGGCGAATTTCCCGTGCCAGGAGTTAATGCATTTGCTACGACGCACCGCGGCCAGTGCCACCGCCTGTCAGTTGTTGCGCGTCAGGATCATAAAGAGCCCGTCTGCTCCAAGTCCCCTTTATCTCGCCTCTCCTCCCGCCCCTTGGCGCTTGCTTCTGTGTGTGTGTGTGTGTGTGTGTGTGTGTGTGTGTGTGTGTGTGTGTGTTTACAGTCCTTGGATAAAGACCCGAGGATTGCGACTTATAAGTAAAACTATACTAGCTTGCAAGCTCTAAGACATTCATTCATTTTTTTCCTTACCAGAATCCAATCTGATTTGTATTCTGATTTCAAAGACTCCAGTGGAGGCGACCTTTAAGATGACCCCTTAACATAACTGACATGCCAGACAGCAGATCTCCCTATATGCAGGGTCATTGTTTGTCTTGATATATTCAGCAGTCTGCCTTCTAGTGTTTATGAGCCTCCAAATAGTTTTATTGTATGCCGTTACTCTTATTATCATCAGCTCGAGGTGCCCGTTTTCTTTACTTTATCCGTTAAGCAGAAGTGTATTTAGTGTTCAAAGCAATACATCATAAAGGTAGAGAAAGGTGAACCCTTTGATATATTACAAGTCTTTCATAGCATGAAATAACTATTGCCTATTATTTTACTCCTGACGTTTTTATTTTTAAGGGAATTTCACTTGATTTGTGGTGCTGACACCTCTGATATGTTGTTTCCAGTGACCTTACATCCAAAATCAGTAGCATGTGACGTTTGATGGCCCAGATAAAAAACATTAATGGTGGAAGAGAGGCTTTATTTTCCTGGTCATAAATTAAGTTTAAATAACTCTGAATTTATTTTAAACTCTCCAGCACTTTTTACTGTCCAAGCAATAAATGTATTTATTACGGGGGGCCTACCTGGGTTCCGACGCGGAGTCCTTTGCTTGGCTGCTTCGAATCCTTTCCTTCTCCCTCGTGAAAAACGCATCTCACCTGTAAACGCTGATTTGCACTAATTGTTCTCTAATCTCCACCAACGGGGGCCAGAGAAAGGGCTGCTTGTCCGGGAGGTAAACCACAGGCGTTTCTGTTGGGGGTGATCCAGCCTGGAATGAATTTGGTTCTGGAATGAGCAGGAGAGATGCAGGCCCAGCAGTCATGGTTGGGCCCTCCGTAACCCTGGGTGAGAAGTTTGCTTCAGACCCTGATATAGTTCCACAAAAGTGACAGCCCTTTTCCCCATTGTGATCTTTATAGCTTCCCCTCCTTACATGTATGTTTTCTGTACCCGATTATCTGGTGTGCTGTGAAACTGCGTTGAGAATTTCTCAGTTAAAAACATTTATGATTGGAGACTTTTTATTTATATGTTTGAGAATTGTCATATATGTTTTTTTATTGCGATGTAATTTATATACTGTAAAATTCACCAGTTTAAAGTGTACAAGTCTGTGGTTTTAGTATATTCACAAGTGTAACCATCACCACTATCTACTTCCAGGACATTTTCATCACCCCAAAAAGAAACTCCCTGTACTTGTCAACAGTCACCATTCCTCCCTCCCCCAGCCCCTGGCAACCACGGATCTACTGCCTGTCTCTATGGGTTTGCCTATTCTGGACATTTAATATAACTGGAATCATACAATACATGGCCTTTTGTATTTTACTTTTACTTAGCATAACGTTTTCAAGCTTCATCCATTTTGTAGCATGTATAAGTACTTCATTCCTTTTTGTGGCTGAATAATATCCCATTCTATGAAAGTACCACATTTTGTTTATCTGATGGATAGATTTTTCACTTAAAAATTTCATCTATATGTTCAAAAGTTTCCATGTCATTCATCCCCCAGGCATTTCTCCTGTTTGGAATATTTTTGAAAGTTATATCTTTTAAAAAATGCCATAGCCTGGCTGGTGTGGCTTAGGGGTTGAGCGTCGACCCAGGAACCAAGAGCTGGCCGGTTCAATTCTTGGTCAGGGGAGATGCCCAGGTTTGGGGCTCAATCCCTAGTAGGGGCCGTGTAGAAGGCAGCCCATCGATGATGTTCCTCTCTCGTCAATGTTTCTATCTCTCTATCTGTCTCCATTCCTCTCTCTCTAAAAATCAATAAAAACATATTTTTAAAAATGCAATAAAGTATATGCTACTTTGTCTTCAATAACAATCACATATCTCTTACTGATTTTTGTATAAATTTCTTATACACCTTAACAATGTCATTCACTAAATATACATGCCAATTTGAAGATTACATGTGATTCTTGAATATATGGAATGCTGTTCAATGGGCTTTCCATGAAGACCAGTCTCCTGACCCCTCTTCGGACCCCAGATACTTCTCCTTGGGGCTCAGCCATATCCAGTACGAGTTCATCCTTCACTGGGCTGTAAACTCTTAGCGGGTGTTATGACCAAAATAACATAGACCGGATGGCTTCTAGTCAACAAACATTTATTTCTTACAGTTCTAGAGTCTGCGAAGTCCAAGATCAAAGTCCAAGAACAGATTTGGTGTCTATGAGGGTCGACTTCCTAGTTCATAGACAGACAGTGGTCTTCCCGCTGCGTCCTCACGCGGTAGAGGGACAACAGAGCTTCCTAAATTCTCTTTTATAAGGGCAATCCCATCCATAAGGGCTCCACCCTCACGACGTAATCACCTCCCAAAGGCCCCACTTCCTAATACCATCCCATTGGGGATTATGTTTCAACATAGAAATTTTGGAGGGGACACAAACATTGAGTCTTTAGATTCTTTCCTTGATCCATTTCTCACCATTCATCAGAAGTCAGAGCAATGATGATAAATCTCATCATTTTCTGCAATCGAGAGCAGTGTCACTGGAGCCCTCCCCTCCAGGGCCACAGACTGGAGCGGCTGGCCCAGCACTAGGCAGACATAGCAAGGAACCTGAAGACCCACATCTGCTTGCTTGCACCCACTTGCTCAAAGGGAGAAAAATCATTCAAAGCAAGAGAGGCAGAAGAAGATGGGTGACAGGACACGAAAACTCTACCCAGTAAGAAGAAAAAGGCTCACCTGTCTTTTAGCTTCTTCATGGAGGAGGGAGGTTGGTCCTTCCATCATGGTGACAGACAAAGCTTCAGGGAGGAAAGTTGACCTTCCTCTGGTTGGGGCTGAATCTAGAGCTGAGTGAACAGTGCAGCATTTTCTGGTAGAGGAGTCTCTACCGTGCCAGAGTGCCACGTCTCATTAGTATGGGGTGCTGATAATGGTCTGCTAAGCTCTTTCATTCATTTCCGCTGGATGCCTTTCGGGAGACTCTACAGATGTAACACCTCAGCCAATTACGTGCATCCCCTTCCCCTGGTGTGCCTCGGTAAACCCCACACATTTCTATTGCCAGATGCTCATGCTTTATCAATGGCCATTGCTACTTTTGATTTTCCTGGGGGTTTGGGAAGGTCAGGAAGTAAGGGAGAAAAGAAGAAGTGAATTTGGTTATCTCTATCTTTTTTTTTTTTAATATTTTATTGATTTCTTACAGAGAGGAAAGGGAGAGGATAGATAGTTAGAAACATCGATGAGAGAGAAACATTGATCAGCTGCCTCCTGCACACCCCCCACTGGGGATGTGCCTGCAACCCAGGTACATGCCGTTAACCGGAATCAAACCCGGGACCCTTCAGTCCGCAGGCGGACGCTCTATCCACTGAGCCAAACCGGTCAGGGCAAAGAGTTTGGTTATCTCTTAACTTTCAGCTGGAAGGCCTGGCTGCTCACAGCCCATCATGGTGAGCAAAGGGTGGTGAAAACCAGAACCGCCCCTTCCCAGTTCAACCTCCCCCTTCACACTGACTGACTGATTAAACAAGGGTTCTCAAAGAGAATGACTTGATGAGGGCAATTTATTGAGATGGTAGCTTTTGTCATCGTTTGTCTTGGAGATCGAGGAAGAAAGCTACTTTCAAGGGGATGCAGCCCAGCAACATGAGCAATGGCGGCCTTAGCAGCATCGGTTCCACGGGCCGCTCAATTTTGTACCTTTCCAGCGAGTCAAATACCCAATAACCACAACGGGAGGGGAAACACATCTTCACTCCTCGTGTTGTAAACTTTTCCAGTGCTGGCTTAGGAAAATATTTGGGGTTGTTCAGTGCTCTGCTCTCTGTAGCATAAACATTTATTTAAATGGGGCTGTCTCTAGTAATGAAGAATGAAGGAAAAACAATGGTCTGATTTTGACAAATTAACTTGTGATTTGGAGAGTCAGTGAAGCAGGGACGAGACATTCCTAACTATACTAATTAAATGAGCTTGCAACATTTATTTTAATGCAATGGAACCAGCCATATGAAGATGAACATTTTAATTTATTTTGCAGTGACATTATGAAAAATTTCACTGCTGCAGATTATCTACAAAAACAAATCTCATCAGCATCTAGGTTTGTGCGGGAAATTTCCATCTTTCACACGAGCCTGACCTTCCCCAGTGGGAGCAAATGCGAATGAGCTAAGATACTTGAAAAGTTTTTTTTTTCTGAAGGTTGTCTTTCCACCGAGGCTGGGCTTTATGTTCAAATGACTTCTGTGCCAAACACATTCATTTTTCATGGTGCGGCGTAGATGAAAAATTCCGAATCCATTCTACGGGGAATGCAAATATAGCTCATTAGTTCTCAAACATTTTTCATGAAAGACTGCAGAGTGTTTGCGGCAGATGAGGCTGCATGGCTCCAGCCAAGAATGAACACCACATGTCCCACTAATTGTTTTTTAAACTTGCGCCTTTCCTCCCGGCACCCAGGAGCTATTGGAAACAGGGAACGATGTGAAGAATGGAGGGGCGCCTCGCACACTGACATCATTCTGCACTGGGTGTCTCACGCGTGTCTCTCTCTCTCTCTCTCTCTCTCTCTCTCTCTCTCTCTCTCTCTCTCTCTCTCTCTCTCTCTCTCCCCGCAGCCATGTTCTAGGGGGAGAAGGCAACGTTTTGTAGACAATGGCAGCATTTTTGCTTCTCCCAGAGACACGCAGAGTGCATGTTTTCTGCAGGAGACGATTCCCCGAGGCTGGAGCGCCTGGCGCAGCACCAGGCAGGCAGACAAAGTGGCCTCCTTCCAGAGAGAGGGTGGGTGGGCTGCTGGCTCCAGGCCACGCCACAGCCAGCTTCAAGGAAGTCACGCCGTCCACATGCCGTCCAGACTGACGTTCCCGTTGGAGCTCTGCCAAGGAACCCTGGAGGGGAGCAGACGCCCTCCTTCCCAAGTCAGTCCTGCCCCCTGGCTAACGCTCAAGGCCTGTGGTGCAAACCTCTCTTGCTCTGGAGACCATTCCCCACCCCATCCCACCGACTGCTCCCAGCTGAGGGCCCCGATGGCCTCGAGCAGACCACCTGCGCTGCGTGAACCTCGGCTCCCACGTCAGGCCTCTCTAGGATTTTGCCCTTTTCTACCCACCTCACCCCGTGTGGCTGTGACTGAGAGGAGGCCACACCCTCCTGGGGTTTTGACCCGTTCCCTTTGGGCGTGGACTCCGCACACCTTAGGGGGTCTTGGGGTCTGCAGTCACCGGCAGGAGCTGAGCTTCCCACCCTCCAGGGCTCAGTCCGCGTAGCCTGGCCGCCCTGCTCCTAGAGCTGTCCCTTGGCCTTGGGCTCAGGAGCCGCTGAGAGCCCTAGTGTATCCTGTGCCCATGGCCTGTGGGGTAGTGTGGGTGCACCCACCCCCAGCGTGCAGGGACCGGCAGCTCCTGGCGGCCTGGGGGACCCAGCCCTGCGGAGTGGGTCTGAGAAGCGAACAGCCTGCCCTCGCGCCTGGTGCTGTGGGCAGATGGCCTATGGCAATGGTCGGCAAACTCATTAGCCAACAGAGCCAAATATCAACAGGACAACGATGGAAATTTCTTTTGAGAGCCAAATTTTTCAAACTTAAATTTCTTCTAACGCCACTTCTTCAAAATAGACTCGCCCAGGCCGTGGTATTTTGTGGAAGAGCCACACTCAAGGGGCCAAAAAGCCGCATGTGGCTCGAGAGCCGCAGTTTGCCGACCACAGGCCTATGGGAAGAAGGGTCAGCTCGCCGGAAGCTGTCAGGTTCTTTGGAATCGTCTCACACATACCCACGGCATTGTTTAGAAAAGGAACCGTGTCCCTGTCCTTTCCCCAGCAGAGGACACCCCGCCAGCCCAGCTCCCATCAGCTATTTGAGGAATGATCATTTCGTGTAAAAATGTCACGTGCTCAAAAGAGTGAATGCGCGGGTTCTCACGGCAGGGAATCACAGTGAATTACAAGCAAACCCATTGGCAGGACAAGTTGTTCCCATTTCTCCACCATCTCTTTGCAAAAGCACGTAAGTCAGTTGAACATTAGGAAGAATGTAAATCGCAGGGTAAGAGGGGCCCATTTAGGGTTCTGTGGGACCAGGCTGAGAGCCCCACGGACAATTCCTACCGAGTCCAATGAGATGATAGGATTAGGTTTCCTGGAATGAACACGATACATTTGCATGTGAGTCCCTAATGTGGAAACTGACCTTCTGCCAACAGTCCCCCACTCCCGCCCCTTTGAACGGACCTCCTTTTAGATCCCTGTCCAAACCCAAGGCAGCCTGGCACACGGTGGGCATTCAATGGATGTTTGTGAAATGACCAAGTTAGAAAAGAATCATTTAGGGGGGAAAAAAGCATATTGGAGGAAGCGGGCCTTGGCCGAAGGGAGCTCTTGGGTACGTGGCTTGTAGATGAGAAAAAGAAGCTGGGGCGGCATTTCTAACAGCAAAGCACAACACTTGAGACTGGAGAGACCTGAGTTTTAATGTTCTAATGATTTTCTGTGTGACCCTGAAGTGACATCGCCTCCCTCACACAGGGGGCTGTCGACCTGCTTCCTAAGGTGGCTGAGGGGAACCAGCAGAAGGCAGGACTGCAAGTCTTTTTTATAACCGTGAAGATGCTTTTAGACACTGTAAATAACAATAAGGCAGAAGAATGTACCTCTTTTCAAAATGCATGCCATCTGTTGAGAAAAGCACGAGCTCTGATACCCGAAACCCATTCCCTGTGGCTTAGAGGATTGCTAAGAGGGAGAAGGAGTTTTCCCATCAGCGGTGAAGGGAGAGCTTGGGGACATTTGCCCAACGGGAGAGACGTGGATTCTGTGAAATTCAGGACAACACAGAAAACATTCGACACAATCCTCCAGCGACAGTGTGTCAAAGACAAGAAAATCCTCCAGGACATTCTCTTTAATATATTTTTAATAAATGTTTTATTGTATTGGATTATGGGAATTAAAGGGAACAGAGGATCCATACCATATTTTTCAAAAGCAATATTTTTAGAATCACAAATTATATTGAAATGTTTATGCCACGAAAATAAAAACAAAGATCAGAAGAACTAAACAGCATTTATACATGTCTCTGCAGAGATATATATGTATATTAGCAAATTGAAATATAGCAAATACCCACAAAAACACCCACATAAAAGAGATGCAAATTATATTTTTGACACATTTTCAGCACAATCACCTAATACAATTTTCTTTTATAGGCAGAGGTAATAAATAGTGCAAATGTATATTTATGGTGTGTTTGACAAATGGGTTTGCTTTGAGTCAGAGGGAAAAGCTCCAGTGATTTTACGGTGGAAATGTGTCTCCTCCACCTGGGCCGAATTGCTCTTTTTCTCCTGGATTTCTCACTGTGACCGAGCCTGAGGTGGGAACCACCTTTTGGCCTCAGAGCTTGGTACATGCTTGGAATAAGGGTTTGGCACATACTTGAAGATCGAGATGTCGTAGTGTTTGAGTGTGTTTATATTTGAGTGTGTTTCTATGGCTTCCCTCTAAGACTCTGTGCTCCTTGAGAGTAAGGACAATGTCTGTTACTCCTCTACAAGTCTTTCCACCTGGAGAAGAAGGGGGATTCACAGGTAAGGGGTCACCATCAGGCTGTGCCTGTTATTTTTCTGCCAGTGGCGATGTGGTCTTCAGGGAACCAGACATGTGCTGTGTGCCCCAAGAGGACGCCCCCTTCTGCATGTGTGAGAATCATACCCAAGGCTCTGAGAGTATTTCCCAGCTGATGGACTTAACTCCCAGGTTAAGCATTTTCTGTTAAGTGGATCCATCTCTCCAGTGTGTCATATGGGGGTGCAGATGTTGACAAGTTGGTTTGGTCAAAAGGGACAGACTTCAGACTAGGCACATGGAGAGCGGCACATCCGACAGGTCCAGGTCGGTGGGAAGCAAGCCCAGGGGCTCACCTGTGGCAAGAAGGGGCAGCGGAGGATGGAAGTAGAAAAGGAGGTTCCAGGACCTTTGACCCTCAGCTCCAGAGCCCCTGCCTCCCCTCAGGTGTCCCTGGGGAAGGCTGCGTCGGGCCCAGGGTGTGGAGACTGTTGGGGAAAGCCCGTGTGTGAGTTCACTCTCATTGCAGAGATAGGGGACCATCCCACAGGGCCGAGGGAATGATGGAGACAGCTGAGGATCCGAGGTAGAGAGGGGCAGGGAGCAGGCATCAGACCCACACCAGAGCCTTGGTGCTCACCTGGGGGACAGCTCCGGGAGAGAAAGCCTGGGCGCTGGGCTGAGTTCATCCCAGGACCAGCTGGTGGACAGCCTTTCTCATCAGTGCCCAGGCTCCGGAAGGCAGCAGACCGGCCAGGCTTCACATGCAAAGGGGCTTCAGGGAAACGGGAGGCCCTGACTCTGTCCGGCCTTCCCCTCTTCAGTCCCTTTCTCAGGTCCATGTCTGGTGAGGAGTTCCCCATGGGGAAGGCCAGGTGTTTCTGTCCTTAACTTGTGCACGTCTCTCCCCAGGCCTGGCGGGGAGCCCCGGACCATCCCTCCACACTGCTGTGAACAGACATATGTATATTTCTTTAAGCTTGGGTGACGTCCTCGCTGAGGAGCTCTAAGTACCAAGAATTATTGTTATTACTATGTAGTTCCTGCCTGGCATGCAGCGAATTACCCCGCCCCGCTGTGTGGAAGACGTATAGTTGCTGGGAAGCGTGGAAGGAGGAGAGACGTGGAGACTGCGAGGAGCCAGGATGAAATGTACCGAAGAGGGGCTGGGACAGGGCGCCCACACGCCGGTCTCCACCAGCACACTCATGCCCGGCAGCAAGAGAGGGCTTCTTTCCGCTCAGCAAACATCCGGTGCCAGCCCTGGAGAGGAAGCCGGGCCTGGACTTAAGTCCCAGCTCCAGCACTCAGTGCTGTGCTCTGGATGAGCTAGTGAGCCTGTCAGGCCTTGGTGTGTGTGCTTGGCACATAGAGAGCGCTAAATGGTGGTAGCAGTTATTATCACTACTATTACTGCTGCTATTATTAGGCCTTGGGCCAGCTGTCAGTGATTTGCAGAAGGAGCCCGTACACAATCTAAAGCACTGTTTGCAAACAGAGTCGGGATTCCTGCGAGGGGTCACCAAAGAGATCCAGGAGAAATGGGAACCCACAGCCAGCGGGGAACCTCTGAAAGGGGTCACATGGATGCCCCCCAGAATTGCCCAGAACCCCTGTGAGGGGGCTCTCAACTCCACTTAAAAATAGTTGTTGAGAGCCCTAACTGGTTTGGCTCAGCGGATAGAGCGTCGGCCTGCGGACTGAAGGGTCCCAGGTTTGATTCCGGTCAAGGGCATGTACCTTGGTTGCGGGCACATCCCCAGTGGGGAGTGTGCAGGAGGCAGCTGATCGATGTCTCTCATCGATGTTTCTAACTCTCTATCCCACTCCCTTCCTCTCTGTAAGAAATCAATAAAATATATTTTTTTTAAAAAAAAGTTGTTGAGAGGTGGCAGCCTTGCTTCTGACCTGTGGGTCTGTTTCTGGTAGAGCAGCCAGTACGGCATATGCTTATCAACGAAGAGTGAGACCGATAACCCTCATCAGTTTCTCCAGCAAGAAATCCTGAGACTGTTCTGGAAACCAGTGCTGCATATTGTGCATCTGGTTCCTCTCCGGGCATCAGGAGCAGGTGTGGGGCTACCATCTCTGCTGAGACTTCTCATCCGGTCTCTGCTTCCGGTACACACAGCACACAGGCTGGGGTGACCGCTGTGGTTCACAGTCGCTGGACAAGCCTTGCTGACCTAGGGGAGTCTGTGCTCAGTATCCCTCGTGGTCCTTCCGCAGAGAACTAATGACAGAGGGGGTAAGACAGAGCACCAGGGAAAGATGATGGATAAGGTGAGAAGTGACCGAGAGTCAGTGCAACTGGAGTTTGGATTCAGAGTTCTTCGAGCTCCCATGGTCAGGGGATGCTTCGCTGCTTCCTGGGGAATCGAGGGACAACTCAAAATAAGAACATCCTCCGTATCTAGAATGCAAATAAACACGCCCCCAGGGATATGCTTAGGGGTGTGTATATGCTTTCAAAGCAAGACTAAAAAGGGCTTTGTCTTAATAACTGGTTGCCTGATCCAGTTAAGGTGGGATCTGGTGGAGGTTGGTAGTTGGATTGTTTTTTACCCAGTTGTTTGAAGTGGTCTGATGATTTGGGGATGCGTAACTAAAAGCACCACCCCTCCCCTCAAGGAACTGAGTGATACCAATTAACTCAGAAGAACAAGTTTCACCCTGAATAAAAAAACATGGTATTTGAGTGGCAGGAACTATTGGGCTGTTGGCTGTGCAAGCTGAAACCCTCATCTACTTCCCTCTTATTCAGTCCTGTCTTGGTCTATTCCCAGGGTGGTGGCACTTCCAGGCCTGAGGATAATAAGTCATCATTCACTGGAGCATTCATTGAGAGGTATCTTTTCCATCTTCCCTCTTAAAGGCTCAAGCATTATTTATCAAACTTCTCTCTGTGTTAAACTAATCAAACAGAACAAAAACACTTTTTAAAAAAAAAGTCAAAAAAATACCCCATCTGCCCTGGCCAGTGTGGCTCAGTTGGTTGGGCGTGCACCGAAAGATTGCCAGTACAATTCCGGTCAGGGCATGTTTTGAGCTCGATCCCTGATGGGAGTGGGTGCAGGAGGCAATTGATCAATGTTTCTCTCTCATTGGTGTTTCTCCCTCTTCTTTCCTTTCTCTCTAAAATCAACTAAAATATATTATTAAAAAAATACAAGAGGAGTTAACCATACACATGCTAATGAGAGGTTCAAATGTTTGTACACTTGAAACCTATACCCCAATAAATTCAATTTTTTTAAAAAAGGAGCAAATGCTTTGTTTGTTGGAGATAATTTTTATGGCTGGTTGTTCCTTGCAGATTGTGACCATCCTGACACAGTCTCTCCCTCCTGCCCCTTCTCCCAGTGGGCTTTGAGGAGACACACTTTCAAGTTTGAGAATTCATCTTGTCTGATTAATGATGTGTACACAGAGATTTCAGTCCCATCTTCCTTCTCTCAGTCTCTTTTATTCCGTTGTTTGCTGTGCTACAACCCTGCGGATAGATGGTTCTGCCGTGATAAATGTGAAGTTTGCATAAGCCATGTAACAGCAGGACAGCCCATTATCACTGTACATTTTCCATGGCTGTGCAAACCTCTGTAGGCTATTTTATTGCTAATAGATCCACAGAGAAACAGTAGTGATTTTACGACTCTTTTTAAAATGGAAATTCATGTTTGAGAAATACAACTGGGAGGAAACAGATGTAAACCACTTAAGCATTTGCAGAAAATTGAGATGCACACTCTTATTTACAGACCTACATAGCCTCCGTCGCTTTATTTTCAAAATTAAAATAAGCAATCTGTTTACCCAGGGAAATGAGGAACTGTAAACTTGTTGTTTTTCCTTTTATACAGCAATGGCCACCATCGCTGGGTTTAATGGCAGCGCTGAAACGGGATGGCAATTTTTCCCCCTTAGATTTTATTGTCTATAACACATTCCCTCCGTAATCTGTGTGAGAGGTAGGCAAGTGGGAGAGATTAGAGTATAACTGTATGTCTGAACTCACATTATGCTTTAACAGCTAAAATGATTACCAGGCTCATTAGAAAGATTCTTACCAAGTATTTAACACTACCTGTAAATGGCTTAAAATATTGGAAGAGTCAATCAACATCTACAAAAAATGCTTTTATGTGTTCAAGCACAAAACACAGCCCACCCCAAAATACTCTTACCTCATATCTTCGTTTCAATCTTCATAGATTAAGAAATGGTGACAACTCTCACATTTTGGGGAAGGAGATGTAATTGAATATCACAGAACAACGTGTCAATGAGATACTTGTGTGTCAGGTTCCTCAGAGAGAGTTCCTTAGGACATGTGGATGTTCCTCTGATTTTTGTTGTGGTGGTGGTGGTGGTTATTTTTAGTTTTGGGTCCACATTTTTAAACATTGTGGTAAAATATACATAACATAAAATATATAATTTTATTCATTTCCAAGTACACAATTCAGTAGCATGAAGTACATTCACAGTTGTGCAACCATCACCATTATCCACCTTCAGAACTTTTTCATCTTCCCAAACAAAAACTCTGTGCCCATTAAACCCCGACTCCTCATCACCCCCTCCCAATAGTCCCTTATAACTTCTGTTACAGCCTCTGCCACGATGAATGTGACTACTCCAGGGCCCTCATATAAGTGGAGCCATACAGTATTTTTTCTCTTGTGAGTGGCTTATTTCACTTAACGTAATGTCTTCAAGGTTCATCCATGTTGTAGCATGTGTCAGAATTTCCTTCTTAAGGCTGAATAGCATTCCCTTGTATATACGTGCCACATTTTGTTTATGCACTCACCTGCCAGGGGTCGTCTGGTTTTAATTTTGAGGAGTATTCCCAGCACCATGGGGATGGCAGTGGCCTGCCTGTCACTGAGCACGGCACAGCAAGCTAAAGGAGAATGAGGACTGCCCGGACCAGACCTGCATAGCGAGGTGGGGAGGCCTCCTGTGAGCTATAGAATTCTGGTCTCTGCATAATCCCTTGCTCTCTGAATCTTTTGCTTTCATCCCAGATCTTTGTTTTAAATGTGACAAGGGACAAAACTAGACCCTCTGAAAAACTGAAATTCTTCTCAGAGGTTGGTTATGGTGAACTTCAACCCAAGATCAGCGATTAGAGCGTGTTCTCCATGCTCCTGTGCCACCCTAAAGCCTCCCCCAAGCCACTCATTTCCACCATCCTGGACAGAGGCTCAGGGAGAGTTCCCGGCCATGGCCTTTGGGTCACATCCATCAAGGCACAGCCATCCCTCCAGGCTCCAAGCTCTCGCACCCTTAGTGAAAACTGTGCTCTGTCGAGATGGTATGAAGAGCATTCAGGAACCTATTTATCTCTCAGGCTGGAGGAATTAAACCACTGCCCTCTAGTTACCTTGTTGTCTCATGGTGCATAGGATGTACAGGAGCTTGTTTATGGCCCCTTGGTGACAAAAGCTAGTTACAAACCCACGTGGAAGAGGCTTCAGGGCTTGACTGCCATTGCTACCGTCACAATTACCACGGCTTTTCGTGGACTCACCCATGTTCTCTGCATTATAGGGTGTTGTTAACGAAGCAGAGTATTTCCCAGTACCTGTGAAATTAACTTCTGTCATCCGTGTACTATCCAATAATTAAATAACCATGGGGTTTGCCTAAACGTCTCTGACATTTTACAAGGGAAAATAGACGTTTGTCGAGAGGAAATCTTATTGATAGAGAGATTCTTTGGCATTACACGTGTGTTGTGGTGTGACCTCTGACAAACAATGTTCGCATACATTTATTTACTCTACACAGCAATGCTGTGAGGTCTTCAGGATGGTCCTGTCATCCCCATTTTATTGATGAGGATCAGGTGATGCGTCCATGGACCTCAGGCCAAGTTGTGTTTCTTCTGAGGCCAGCCCACCGTCTCTTCCCAGCAGCGAGGGTCTCATGGCAACGCCTCCTGCTGTCTCTGTTGATGCCTCTCCTGCAGTGCTCTTGCCCTTTACCCTTCCTTAGCATCTCTGCAGCCATTTTCTCTTTTACTTCCCCGTGTCTTCCTCAAAACTTTGCCTTCAACTTTTGACTTCACTCTCCCCTTTGCCACTTGAAAACACTCAATTGTGCCTCTCCTCCGGGCTCTGGATGCTGACAGGCCTGAGACACCTCTTCATCCTGGCGACAGTCCCCCACAGCGCTTGCGTGCATTGATGTGCCTTCGTGCAAATGTTAAATATAGCCTCTGCTAAATCACCTTCCTCTCCGCCTGAAACACGCTTTCTGTTAGGCATCAAGGTGGTTTTTGCTTGTTTGTTTTGTCTGTGCATGACCTTAGGTGCCACAATTTTTTGCTCTCCTTAAATCCATTGCCTCGGCTCCCACTGACCCCACATGCCCCACTCACACTCCCCAAATGACCTGCCACTCTCACTGATACTAATATTGATGCCAACATTTCTTGAGTGTTACCTAAATATCAGACAGATAGTGTCCCAATTAATCCTAAAACAACCCTGTGAAGTAGTTGGAATTGTTAAACCCCTTTTACAGATGAGGAAACTGAAGCACAAAGAGATAAATTCATTTGCTCAAAGTCATACAGCTGGTCAGTGGGAAACAGGGGTTTGAATTCAGGCAGCCTGACTCCACAACACATTAACTGCTCCCCCCAGCTGGCTTCCTGCAATGTATCACCACCTGTATCCCTCCCTGTCACAGGGTCACCTTCTGTGTCCACTACTTCCTTCTTGGAGAGAATGAGTAGAGTACTTGACCTTGGCCTACGAAGTGGAATAAAGTTATTCCTGTCGTGTTTCTTTTTTCCTTGTGATGGCCTCTAAAACAAAGCCAATTTATCTGCTGATGAAGTTCAGGGACTGAATGACAGCAAACGTGATCCTTGGTTTTATTCTGACTAACTCCTAATTCGAGGTTGGCCTGGCTAGGTACGTGTTTCTCAGATAAGGAGACTTCTACCATACATCGTCCCTTTCATTTTCCTCAACCTTTCACGGATGCTTCAAGGGTTCTTTTCCATCCCCGCTCTTCTGGAAGATGAAACACAGCAAGCAGCCAGTCCCAGCCCTTTCCCTGTCCTTGGATTTGTGGTGTATCTCTGCCGCAGTCACTATCTGAAACTTCAGCTCTGTCTCGCTTCCCTTTCCAGTTGACTTGCCCCAAGTGCCACCATGTCACATGGAGATTCATTCTGGTCACTACTGTCATTCTAGAAACTTGCTTCCTTTTTTCCATCCCCTGTAGGTTTTGCCCAGCACTTACCCATTCATTCTTTCCCTCCTGGGGTTTCCATCCATCCCACCTGCTTCTCCCAGATACATGCCTTTATTGAACATGTCCTGAATATCATAGCACCTATGAGATGGGGGAGAGAGAGTGCTTCTGTTTCTAAGAGATGCTTCTAAAGGACTCTGCTTCCCTTTTACTCAACAGGGTAATTTCCTTCTCCTCCATGAAGCCTTCCTGGATCACCTTTCCCAGTCACTGGCCTTTCTCTGAATTCAGAGCATCTGCTTTCTGACTTCCACGTTCTGCAATTCATCCTATTCTGTCTTGTGGCATTTCTTATGTTACTGTCATGTATTGTTATTAATGTTTCATGCATTTATGCATATCACTCCTCAACTAAGTGTTAAGTTCCTTGAAGGAGTTTATACTTCTGAATATTCTTCATACTGCCTGGATTTCAATAAATTTGCTATTTAATTTAATCTCTGGTTGGATAGCAAAATACATTTTATTGAGCACCCAAAGCAAGAGGATTAGGTGAGCCATTCTGAAATTCCTTGAATTCTAGTTAATCATGTTCCCTTTGCCAGTTGGCATTCTAATTCTAATTAGTGAATGAAGGAGCTAATAGTTAGCATGTTATCTTCTAAAAGAAACTAGTTTTCAGCATGACTCCATATGTCCCAAAAATAAAAATTATAAAAATACAAAACAAGTTATTTTATGTGCAGCAATATTATTTACTGGTTAAGATGTATGTTGTGGACAGAATTGTGTGCCTCATCCCACCCCCACCCCCAAATTCGTATGTTGAAGCCTTTACCACTGGTACCAAAGGTATGCGACCATATTTAGAGATAAGATCTTGAAAGAGGTAATTGAGTTAAAATGACATCATTAGGGTTGGCCCTAGTCCGGTATGAATGGTGTCCTTATAAAAGAGGAAGTTTGTACACACAGAAGAGAGAGAGAGCAGACACACAAAGAGAGGCACAAGTGGAGGGTGACCATGTGAGAACACAGCAAGAAGGTGGCCATCTGCAAGCCAAGGAGAGAGGCCCCAGGAGAAACCAAACCTGCCAACACCTTGATCTTGGACTTCCAGCCTCCACAACTGTGAGAAAATAACTGTTGTCTGAGCCGCCCAGCCTGTGGTATTTTACTATGGCAGCCTGAGTAGACCAACACAATGCAATCTGAACTGAAGGAAACTTAGGATCCCTTCTCTGTCATCTAGTCCCTGCATGCCTTGGGGCATGTTATTTAATTTGTCTATTGGTTTCTTCATCTGTGAAATGGGGAATAACACAACCACATCTCTGTGTTGTGGGAGGTGGTGGAGCTGAAGGTTAAAGACAGGGCTTTGGAGTTGGACTGTCTAGAGTTTGAATCCAGACTTTGCAACCTATTAACTGTGGCATCCTGGGAAATGCTCCTTAATCACCTACTGCATGATGTTTTCATGAAGGTTGAATGAGAATGTGTCACACAAATTCTCAGTAAATGTTGGCTTTTCTTTCTTATTTGGGGGAGAGATAGTCTTAGCCAATGGGTCTCAAAGGCAAGATCATCCTACCAGAAGATGGACATGTCAGGCTGTTTTGGTTAAACATTTCATTCCTCTAACTCCCTTTGTTGTGATTCCACACTCACAAAGCCACCTTCCCCAGGGCTCTGCCAAGCAAGAGAAGACTTGGTGGAGGTGGGCAGAGTACCCAGTTCTTCCGACACTTGTATTTCTCATTGTCACTCTGCCACTTACCAATTGGCTTGGGCAGTTACTGAAGTTCTTTGTCTTCATTTTCTTGTTTGCAGAAAGCGGATAATGTCACCTAGATACCATGGTGAGTTGAGGGGGTAAGTGGTATTAGGAATAACACCAGCTAACACAAATGGGACACTGAGTGTGGGGTAGGCATGTGCTAAGTGCTTTGCAAACATGATCCCATTAAAAGAGGTGTTGCTAAGTCCTGTGTAGTACCCAGCACACCATAAACCATACAGAGTAGCAGGTAAATGGATGTGGGGATAGGAGGTACTTCTCATGTAGTATATTTCTAGGAATTGAACATGCTGATTATGCCCATCTAAATAGTCCAGGCCATGCAACAGATTTCTGAATATAAAATGCTACATTAGCATTCTGCTTTAATGCTGTCTCATAAATGCAGTTAACATGTGCCCATTCCTGAGAAATAGGTCCCCTCTCCATGTGAAGGCAAAATCCGGTTTCTTATCTTAAAAAGAAAAAAATGGCCAAACTTAGACTGTAAAAAAAATTCACCAAGCTAGTGAATATGGGAGACTTTTTCTGTTGTTGAACTTCTGATTTGGGTAAACTTTATTTTTAATGGGTCTGTTAGAATCCATTGTATGAATTTCGCCTACTTTACATAACCATTTTCCTATTCTAAGACATCTAGACTTAATCCCACCCCCCATTTTTATAAATAAACTATAAAGAACAAAATTCTGTATAAAGGTGTCTTCTTTCTTTGTTTGATCTGTGGAAATATTTCCAAAACACACACACACACACACACCCCAAACTAAGGGATGCTGAGTGATATCAATTAGGAAGCTACCAGCCTGCCCTTAAAGGACTCTAGGAATGAAGTTGGCGCCCTTTTTTTTTGTCCCTGGTGCCCCTTGGAGGCGGGTGGGTGGGGTTGAGATGGGTAATAGAATAACAGAGGCAGAGGGTTTGGGGTCGCCCCCCTGGGGTGCAGGGCGAGTCACTGCTGAAGCCATTTACGGAGGAGGACACTGCGTCTCCTCACTCACATCTGACTCTAATCGCCAGAGCCACCTGCACACAACACTCGGGCGCTGTCGCCCCAACAACCATATCTTAAGGGGGCGCGCGGAGCCATCAAGACTGTTGAGAGCGCCAGGGAAGGTTATGGCTGCCAGCCGCGCACGTCCCACTCGCAGGCTGATTAGTACACTGAAGAGCTCCCATTGACATTTCGTGGTTTAGCATAAAGCGTTCTTTTGCATAGCTCAGGAAAGAGAGACAGATTTTCCAACAGCTGTCTAATATCTCTGTCAACGTAGAAATTAAATAGATTTAGGAACTTCAGGAAAACATACGCACATTTAATGCCCAGTAATGATCAATTCCAATTTCCAGTTGCAGAAACAGGAATCGTTTTCAATGTGTTCCGTGGGTTATTCCAGATAAACATCTGGCATCATTTTATTTCTTTTTAATCATTTGAATGGGGATATTGTAGGTCTATCTATTTATTTGTCCAGCTATAGAGCTGATGATGTTATGAAGATTCTGAAATGAATGCATGTCTCCATCAACTTTTAAATGAAAACATTACATTGCTTTAAAGCAATCATTTTGCTTTTAGATTTGGATTATAAACTTCCTCCAAACTTGTTAGCAGTATTTTTTTTATATAATTCTCACCCGAGGATGTTTTCTATTGATTTTTAGAGAGAGAAGGGGAAAGAAAGAGAGAGAGAGAGAGAGAGAGAGAGAGAGAGAGAGAGAGAGAGAGAAACATCCATGTGAGAAAAATACATTGATCAGCTGCCCCAACTGGGGATCGAACCTGCAACCTAGGTATGTGCCCTGATGGGGAATCAAATCCCCAGCCTTTTGGTGTACCGGACGATGCTCCAACCAACTGAGCCACCTGGCCAGAGCAGCAGTATTTTTTTTTAACCAGTGATAACAAGACAGAAACACCACCTTACCTTGGGTTTGTGTTTAAAGGAGGACCGCCCTTTGCTTTCCATATTGTAGAGAGAGCGCCCACAGAAGAATGATTCAAAAATCCTGATTCTGGTGAGATGTTCTTTCTGTTGACTTGTCAGTCTCAACCAATCAGAAAAACAATTCCCACACAGGCATGGTGTGCAGGGAGAGGCTCAAATCCCAGCTCCCCTCCTTTGTGACCTTCATCTAAGTGACGCCCTTCTCTGAGCTCCAAGTTCTTCCTCATTAGGGCAGATTAATAGCAATTGAATATTAAGTGAGATAATGTATAGGGAGCATCTCAAACTATACACAGGAGGTAAAGAAATAAGGAATTCTGCTAAATCAAAATATAATTTTCTTATATTAATTGCTAAAAGCTAAGGGCTGCAATTTCTGACTCTGCCCATGCTTGACGTCTATGTGGTGACAGATACCCTGAAAGATTAATAATGCTCTGAAATAGTGAGCAAATTAGCTATTTCCTTTTTTCCATCTCTTGAGGTGAAAAAATCCAGCCTAATGAAGTTTCGTATTCCAGTGTAGGAAGGTGTGTACTTGCAAACTGCACCCTTTCATTATACCTCTCAGGTCTTGGTGTGCAACTTTATCACCTGGAAAATGGGTTAAAACACACTCCTTTAGACTCAGGAGGCTTAGAGAAGGGTTCAGGTATCTGCATTTTTATTAAGTGTCCAGAAGACTGTAATGCACCTCAAGTTTAAGGACCAGTGCATTATCTTCTTAGATTATCCATGCGTTAATCCACTCTGAACCAAGCACGTATCAGTTTAATCCACTGGTGTGACAGCCCCATGCCCTCCATGCCACACCATGTTCTCCAATGCTGGGCTGGTAGACAATGACTGTTATCCATTCCTTCAGGGATACCAAAACTAGGGGAGAAGGCAGAGCTTTTAGCTGAGGGGACACCTCAAGTTTATCAAGCTGAAAAGGAATTGCCCAACCTGTTACCAACAACCAAAGAGGCCATGACTAGGAACCAGGAATCCAATGGGAAGCTGAGAAGCAATAGCAGTGTGTCAAGGGGAGAAGCCAGGGCCATTGTGAAGGTCAAGCATTGACTTCTACTTGTCTGCTAGAGGCTGGGTCAGCTGCACCTGCACTACCAGCATTGTCTGACAATTGGAGTGGACCAATCTGTGACTTTCCAGGAATTAACTGAGAAACTAATCTTTGGCCAAGAGAGGGGCTGCATGAATGCAACCATTTGATCTGCTATTGGGTCAGCCAGCTCCTTAAGAGAAGCCAGACCTCAGGAACCTAAGAACAGAAGACTGAGGTTGGAATCCTGACTCTGCCATCACCACTGTGTGACCTTGGGCAGGTCAATGTCATCTCCTTGAGTCTCAATGTTCTCAGATGTAAATGGGAATAACGTCTATCTCTTGGAGTTGTTGTGAGAATGAGGGGAAAGTGCCTGGCATGAGGTCAATACTCAGTCAGTGTTGATAAGGTTGAGATCAGACTCCTCATGTTTGTTTTTCTATATCTTTGTGAGTCATCATCCAGCAGAGTGCTTCGCATACATTTAGTACTCAAATAATACCCACTGAATGAACAGATTCCTAAAAACAACAAAAATAATGTAGCTAATGTGATACAACTCACTGATAAACACCAGGCTTAAATTCTGTCTCTGGAACTTGTCTGAGCCATGCTCAGCCATAGTGAGATTAGGAGGCAAATGGCTAAAAAACAGTGGTAAGTACATAAAGACTATTTAATAACAAATTAATGAATAAATGAATGAATTGTTGAATCTTAAATCACAGAATGCTAAATACCACATGAAAAATGTATATTTGCTGTTTAAATTCAATCAAATATTTTAGTTACCTCCAAATGTCTGGATATCTGGGTGAAGTTAGCCAAATGGCTGGTTATTTACTGAATGCCTCATTTTAATTGAATCTATTTTGAGGTGGTGCAGCCTGAGACATTCTTGAGGACACGGTGAAGGAGAATGTGAGGAGGAGCCATCCCCACGGGCAGCCGTGGATGCCTCCGGAGCTCAGGCTGCAAACAGAACTTCAGTGCCACCACAGCCATCGCAGGTTCACAACGATCATTTCCGAGCCTCTCTTTTTAGATTCCATCATAATAAAATGGAGCTTTGAAGTTTTCCAAGACCTTTTCCTCCTAGTTTTTAATTTATGAGAATTGCTTTATCACTTAAGTTAGGTATATAATCTTCTCAGGGGCATAAAGTCCAGTTGGTGGCCAATTGCATTTTAACCTGTTAAACAAAATTTTGTAATAAATATCTGATCGATGAATATTTGTACGGTGTGTGCTTTGTGCTAACACATGGTGACATAAATGCCTAGTCAGAGGCGCATGTGTGTGGCCCACATCAATACTGTTCAGGCTCCTCTGTCTTATAGATTTATAACTGATCTGCTTTCCATTGTTTTCTTTATTTGGGAAGCAAAATCCCATGTACAGTTTAAGTTTCTAATATTCAAATTTATATCTAGAAGTTAGTCGCCAAACAGAAGTTAGTGACCCACCACTGAGAATTTTGCATGCAGATTTTTATGGGGTTGCACTGAGGCAAGCCTTACAAACCTACCACGTGCTAATTTGTTGCTGCTTTTTAGTCTATTGACTGCAGAATTGTCAAATAAAAGAGGCGAGAATTTCTCCCCCCAATCCATGAGATGAAGGCAGCAGTTCAAAGAGTTCAGGAGTTCTCCCAGCTGCTCAACTGAATCTGGACATTTCTCTCCTTCGTTTACTACTTTTTATGCAATGTTTTGCTCTAACCCAGGAAGAGGATTAAGTAAATAATGAATAAACATGTCTCTTTGAAGTGACTTTGACATTTCATCTCAGTTTCCACATTAATTAAGGTAAGATTGCCCTAGTCCCCCAAGAGGGCTTTTTTCCCCCTTTGAGCAACTAGACTGAAATATAGTATAAAAGTGTATGAACACTCTGTTAAATGCACAGATTTAACCCCCCTGTTTTGCTCCTAATCATTATTAATTGCCTCCAGTGGTGGACATTAATTTCCCTATTGCAGCAACATGTATCTTGGGCTTGGGCATATCCTAATACATCAAGTGGGACAGGTGATATAATTCAGTTGGTCACAGCTGGAAAGGAGACAGCCACCCACATGCAGGCAGTCTGTCAACCTTAGTTACACTGCAGCCACCACCGCAGCCTCCGAAACAACACTGTACATTTATCTCTGGGGATAACTTTACAAGAAGTATGGCTGCTTGATTCATCCTATTTAATCTGTTATTGTCTTAATAGCTACAAGAATCAAACAGTTGAAACTCAAAACTCTGAATTCGCTTTTAGTCGTTGAAGGAGGAATAACAGAGACATATGGTCGGACTCATGGTGCAGATAAAGTGATAAGTGCTGGGTTCAGAGTGGATTACAGTTTAAGGTAGATGTCACCCAAGGATTTGGAGTGAGCTGCTGCTGATGTTTACTGTGATGTGACTTCAGGGTCCTGCCTCGTTTTCTGGACCTTTCAGAGAGCTTGACAAGTTGCCCATAGTACCTTGTGTTGATATGTGACTGGCTCTTTGGAACAAAGTCTTTAGCTTTGTTTTCTTTGAAGCTTAGCTTACTGCTCCTTAGGGGTAACACAGAAAACAGAGGCAGGGTGGGTATTAGAGTCCTCCGCTGTATGTTGAGAAAAGGGAGAACGTGATGAGGCTGTGTGACGTCAAATCTCTGACTAGGACTCAATTCCCGAATTTTGGCTCATGAGCCTGGCTCTCTCTGGCAGAGGTACTTCCTCTTCCTCTCTAGCATTCACTTTAGGTTAGGGAAATGCAAATGAGAACCATAATGAGATACTACCTCACACCTGTTAGGATGGCCTCAATCAAAACAACAGAAAATAAGTATGTGGCGAGGGTGTGGAGAAGTTGGAATACCTGAGCACTGTTGGTGGGAATGTAAAATGGCATAGCTGCTATGAAAAACAGCACAGTAGTTTCTCAAAATATACAAGAACCATATGGTCCAGAAATCCTACTTCTAGGCCTACATCTAAAAGCATTGAAAGCAGAATCTCAAAGAGATATTTGTACATGCCTGTTCATAGCAATATAATTCACAATAGCCAAGAGCTGGAAACAACCCAAATATTCTTTGATAGATGCATGGATAAAGAAAATGTAGTGCATACGTACAATGGAATATTGTGCGGCCTTAAAAGAGAAGAAAACCCTGTCACTTGCTACAACATAGTCGAACCTCAAAGACATGGTGCTAAGCAAGAAATAAGCCAGTCACAAAAGGACAATTACTGTATAATTCCATTCATCTGAAGTATCTAAAGTAGTCAAAATCATTCCAACAGAAAGTATGAAGGGTGGGGAGGGAAGTGCTGAGGAGTGGAAATTGGTTTTCGGTGGGTATGGAGTTTCAGTTTTGCAAGGTGAAAATTTTCTAGAGATCTGCTGCACGTCAGTGTGAATATACTTACTACCGAACTGTACACTTAAAATGGTTAGGATGGTACATTTAATGTTATGTGGCTTCTTAAAAATATTTTATGTGGCACTATAAAAATATGAACAGATGTGTAAAGAAATAGAGAAGTCTAGAAGAAAAGTTTAAAAGAATACTCCACATAATGTTAACAGTGAGTGTTAGAATTATGGGTGATACTTTCTATTTTTTCTTCTTACATACCTATATTTGAAATTTTTCTCTATAATTATAAATTCATGCATGGGGGGGGGGGGCGGTCTCTCAGCCCAGCCTGCAACAATGCCAGCGTCCCGCGCCCTGGCCAGCCTCTTGCCAGAGGCCCACCCGTCCACCCTCCCTCCCTCCCTGGGCTGGGGCATGCGGGACGCTGGGGCCCATCGCAGGGGCAACGCCGCCAGGGCCCCGGCCACTATGTGCACTACCATCTTTGTGATGGAGTGATGGTTAATTTGAATATTACCCTTTTATTAGATAGGCTATATTGGAATTCTGTCCAGATTAATTTTTCATAGTAACTACATTTCATAAAAATGGCCCACAGCCCAGAGGTGTCTTGTCCAAGTCACAGAAAGAGTGAGTAGTCAAACCCGGAGGAGGGTAAGTCAGTTGCTCACCCAGCAAGGCAGCAAACACAATAGCGCTCCTCTCATGCTCCGCTCCCATAGACACAGACTATTTCACAGGGGGATTGGCTGGGCCTTCTCTGCACAGCATTCTTGGAATTTTCCTCACCACCACCACCCACCTCCAGTGGCCAAAGTCAGGCTGTTAAGTGGGATGTAACTCCCCCTGGCACTTCCTTTGCATTTATCACATCCTTCCTTGTATAACAATTCTGTGTGGACCTGTTTTCTCCTTCTCCTTAGATTATAGACTCCCTGAGGGCCGGAGCCATGTTTGCTGCATTTGTGTATATTCTCCAACACAGTGTGTACTCACAGCGCCCCCTGGGGAGACAGCGGCTGAAGGCATGACAGTGACGACTGAGTAGGGGAATGAGTGAATGACATGACATGATGGCTGATCTCTCAATGAGCACATCCACAAATCAAGACAGCAGGGCAACATTTTTCTTATGAGTTCTGGGTTGGTTCTTATTTTATTCAAAACAGTGATCCTTATCCTTATGACTTCTCTTTGATCACGCCAATTTTTATTCCTTGCACTTAGCAAGAATTATAATAAGAATTATAAATTTTGCAACTATGTCATCTCAGTTCCATCTTTTAAATATGACTGTGAATCCATTTTTACCTCAATAAAGGCAAATTTTCATCACTCTAATTTGCTTTAGCATGGAACGCAGCCATTTTATATCCAGACAGGACACATGGGTTATAAAATGACCCTGCTCCACGTTAGGTCTCCAACCTGATCTCTAGGGGGAAAGCCATGGGGGGGGGGGGGGTCTATTTTGTATTTTGGAGATGCCGCTTTGTGTAAATAAACGTTGCATACATTACAATATGGGTGTCCTAGGTATCCGTGTTCTGCAGGAAGGGGTTAGCAGGGTCTATAGAAAAGCTTTCTCAATCAGGTGGTACCCAGCCACCACTGGCACATTTTATAAATTTTCTATTTCAGGTTTTCTAAAAGTGAAGCATGAGGTTTTATCTATCGGTTTGTCATAAGATGGGGGGGGGGCGGGGGAGTCACAAACACATTCCCGGCTTCTGCACGAGGCACTTGAATAAATCAGACCACACAAAGACGCTCGGGATTTCCCACGACAAACCCCAGGTGTGCAGGGACTGTCACACCTTCCTCGCTATCGCCTCCCCTGCTTTTCCAGAGAACTTTCTGGCAGGATCCAGGCCCTCGGCCACAGTGAATTCCTCTCATTCTGCTTTCTCTCTCTTGGAAGCGTTCGAGCTCCTCTGCAGAGCCGGCCCCCAGCGCCTTTGTCACTTTAGCTCGGGGCCTGGCGTGGCTGTTGCGGCCGCTCCCGCAGGGTGCGGGGCCTTTGCGCCTGGGAAGAGTCTGGCGCAGGGTTTGGACGTCTCCCCGCCGGGAGGGAGAGCACAGCCAGGCGGGGATGGAGGGCTTCAGGTGGCGGCTCTGCCTGTGCCGCCGGCGCCGCCTCCAACCCGTCAGGGACTCAGGCGTGACATTTTTGTTATCTGGGCAGAAAGTGTGTTTGGGTTAAGCTGCCAGGGTCACCGTGTCGCTGAGCTCTCTGCTGAGCCGGAGACAGGCACTCCCTATCAGTGATCGCTGCCGCAGCCAGGGATCAGCTGCCTCTCCAGGCAGCCTTAGTTCCCAGAGCATTGGGACTAGCACTAGCATTGTCTCCGAGCCCGCGAGGAACAAAGCCTGCTCCTGAAAGTGCACGTGGAGGAGAGAGATCACAAACCATCCTGGGACTTCAGAGATGCCTTTGCAACAACGTGCAATCCTGCCGTTAATTAAAAGAGTTAAACTTGGAAACTAGACTTTGATGCAATATGTTGTTTCCATTCTTGGAAATACATTCACAAGGAGCTAATAAATAATCCATGAATGCTAATCTTTTAAAGTCATTTCAAAGGGATGAAGTCAGCCTGGATAATTGTAAATGCAATGGCTCAACCCCAACTCCATTAAAATGGAAAGGTGTGAACTGATTAGACACTCAACTGCTTTTGATAGAAGTCTTAAATTCAAATGCCACATCATTTGTTTTTTCGCAAGTGGAGTAATTACAATAATATTTTCTTCATTTTTAAGGTCAGCTCTCTTAAAGCCTACACGCCTGTGCCTGATTTAAATGCAGCCAGAACCACTTTCCTTGCATTCATTGATTAAATGTGTAGGTAGCTTAAAGGTAACATCCACCCTTATTTTCTCTGGAGGGGAAATAAATAAATATTCCAGGTGTCTAGCTACAAAGATGGAAGGGAGAGTTGTAATATTTTTTTTTCATTTCAGATATTACTAAGTGAAACTGAAATTAACGTGATTTTTCACTCTTCTTGCTGAGAAAGGTAGCTTTGTGTAAAGCAAAGGTGTGTTCTTACTACCGTAGCTTCAAACTTATTGTGATCTTAATTTCTAAAACAATGAGAAAGGAATCACTCCGTGATAAAGCCAATACTTATAACATTCTTGTAGCATCACTATCCAAAGCAAATGTTGTAAATATTTATCTCCTGTGGGAATTGTGGCATATTAAAATACATATAAAAATCTGTATTTTTTAGGATTTTGGTGAATATCTGAAAAGTTCCTTTTAAGAGAAAACTATACAAGATTTGATTGTTTTAAGTGGGCCTGGCATTTTAAATGAGCCAGAAAATAACAACTGATCTCTGCTAACCATAAATGAAAAGGTTTCCTTTTTTCTTCTCCCTCCTGCTATAGGCTCCGGAAGTCAGTCACTGGGCTGAAGTTAAGTGACAGAGCCGGAAGCCGTCATTCCATTTGTTTCAGGCGGGCAAGTCTGGTTGTAACTGGACCCCAGAACCTCCGGATGCTCTTATGTGCTGTCAAAATACTGAAATGTCCTTCGAGCAAGCAGCTGTCTGTCTACTTTCAGAATTCTAGCAAAACAAAAGCATCAAGTACAATTCAACAAGACCAGGTAATGCTGACCAGATAGGAAACCACTGACTCAACTGGGTTAAGTCTGGGTAGAGCTCTAACCAGGTCTACCAGGGTTACTAGGGAGCACCTTCCCAAGCACATGTGTTCAGAGATTCTGGTTCCATGGTCCATGGCACCAGGGGTCCAACCCTCAGAAGGACCCATTCACAGTTTATTTGTCATCTGTTTAGGTATTAGAAAATGTAGGGGTGAGGGTGGGATGAGGGCTAGACGTGGGAATGATTAACAGAAGCCAGGAAGAGGCAGCCCTCTGAAAGACGCTGCCTGGACACCCGGAAAACTCACCTCTGCGCTTGAGCCTTCCCTGGCGTGGCTGGGTAACCTTGGGTCCACAATTTATCTTTACAGCTTTCTTATCTGTAAAACAGGGTAATAATATTACCTCCTTCCTAAAACTGTTAGGACCATTAAATGAGCTAATGAATGGAAAACAAAAGCAATTAACTCTGTTTAGTACATAGTAAGTGCTAAGCAATTATCTTTCATAGATTTGCAGACCATCTACAAAGGGGCTCCAAGGCTGGAAAGGAAGGAGTTTAAAGGTCTTCTAATCCAGCATCTCACACATATCCCACTGGAAACGTGAATCTGTGGGCTCAGAGCCAGGATTATGGAAGCCTTGTTCAGAGAGCAGTGAGAAGATTGGTTGGAGAAGATAACCTTGACAAAGAATTTTGAAAGTCATCACAATAAAAAATGGGGTTCCTTTGTGGAACCTTCTGTGGCAGTTACATGCTCCAAATGTTAGTTTAAGGCTTGACTGACTTGCCGGCTGTAGAACCCATGAGAAAATCATGGTAAGGGTATGAGGTCATGTGGCCTTGACCTTGTGAAGGCAGTGGGTTTAGAAGGAAAGAGCCAGGAGGGAGGAAGACTGAAGTTTAAAGAATGAATTAATGGGGTGGCGCATGAGACAGAAAGTGGGGGGGTTAAGGGCTCTGTGTTTTGAGTCCACACAGAAATCTGTGCAGGCTCTGGTGATGAAAATGTCTGCAAGGGTTTTTAAGGTTGTGTTGTCTTTCAATTTATATTCATTTGATTGCCTTCATGTGTGTGTTCCTCATGTAGACTCACATACCTGTGAATTCTGAATTCCTAGAAGTATAATAAAAAGTCGCTGGTGTTTATTGAGAACTCACTAGGTGTGCGCCAAGTACAACATTAACGTATTCGGTCCTCACAACAACCCTAAGAGATGGGTACTGTCATTATCCCCACTTCACAGATGAGGAAATTAAGGCACCGAAAGGAGAACCTCATAACAAGGTCTGACAAGTTTAGCTAATGCCTGGAGCTGAGCAAAGCTGGGTGTGTAGAGAAGACATTTGACCCACCATTGACACCAACACACCATGCAAATAAGCGGTTATGGGCTTGGAGTGTGAAAAAAGAAAAGAAAACACACACTCACATGTACACCACACACGCGTACACACACATACAGGAAGACATGCTTGCAGAATGACAAGTGCTTAAGAAAAACTGAAAGAGAGTGGATGCTGCTCTTAAGCTTCTCTGAGAGGCAGTACCCGCAGGGGGAAGACCTCCGGCCCTGGATTCCCACACTTCTGAGTCTGTCATCCCACTCGGCCACGTCCTAACTACCAAAACCTGTTTTATGGACTGTGTGATGGGAATAATAAAAGCATCATTATGAAGTTTTGAAGATGGATGGGACAATGGAAGTAAACTAACCACAGGAATTATTCATTAAATGTTAGCTGGCTTTGCTGTTATTATAGGTATACTGTGCCAGTGTCATGATAAAGGTACACTGTGACCCTAAAAGAATATGTTACTGGTTCATGAAGAGAATGGACAAAAATCATACACCTATGGATGAGGACAGTGGGGGGGAGGTAAGGGCAGAAGGTGGGGTGGGAAATGGGTGGAGGGGAGCTATGGGGGGGAAAAGGAGAAATAATTGTAATAATCTGAATAAAGATTTATTTTAAAAAAAAAAGAATATGTTACTGGCTGCATCAAGGTTAACTGTTATTATTATTACAATTGTTAGTTCAGCCAGCGTAGCAATTTATCACCACAATGGCTAGAATTTGCCAATCTGGTTCTTTTTTTAAAAAAAATATTTTTATTGATTTTTTACAGAGAGGAAGAGAGAGGGATAGAGAGTTAGAAACATCGATGAGAGAGAAACATCGATCAGCTGCTTCCTGCACACTTCCTACTGGGGATGTGCCCACAACCAAGGTACATGCCCTTGACCGGAATCGAACCTGGGACCTTTCAGTCCGCAGGCTGATGCTCTATCCACTGAGCCAAACCGGTTAGGGCCAATATGGTTCTTGACAGTGGGTTTGCCGGCCTTTGTTGCTTGCTGGTCTTCACTGGCATGGGGTTGGGGGGCACAGGTTTCTGTCAGATCTGGTATTTCCAGTGGAACCTCCAAGGCTCCCCACCCCAGCTGCCAATATACCAGAGGCCCTGAAGCCAATGCCCTCACTAGAGTTCTACAGAATTCTCCCAGCCCACCTTCAGAACTCCCCAGTATGCCAATCAGGAAAGTTTCTGCTCTAAAATGAGAAGAAAGGAAGTAGGGAGGTAATTTAATACCGAAGGTTTTCCCCACTGGACATCTTTACAGCCTCGTGCCGAAGGAGGGTCCTTTCTGACAGCACTGTTCTATTTGTTTCCCAGTTTGGTGGCACGTACAGTAGCGTTTTCATACTGAAAAATGAAGGCTCTAAAATTAGATGGTGGCCGTAAATGTTTAATGGGTGCCTCGCACCGTTTATACTCTCGCTTTACCTCTGGGCTGCACTCAGCTGGGACAGCTCGAAGCTGCTGGAAACTTGCAGCCTGATTTGCAGCCTGATTTGCAGCCAGTTCCACTGGCTGAGGAGTGGCTGCCCACCCACAGCTCTGCAGGCAAGCAGGTCAGCAGGCTCCACCCCTTTTCCAGGTGTCCTCACCAGCTGCTTTTGCCATGGTGGAGAGGCCACTCTCTCTGGGACTTCATAGACCCCAGCTGCCTGGGGTCAAGTCCAGCTGTCTACTTCCCTGCTGTGTCAGCCTGGGCCATGGCTTGACCTCCACGAGCCCATTCCTCACCTGCAAGGTGAGAATAGCAATAGACTCACCTGCTACGGTGGTAGGGATTAAATTAGATAATGTACAGGAAGGCTCTGGGCATACTTGGTAATTCCTCATAAGTGTGCATGTAAGTGTGCACTGGCCACACCCTCATGCCATGTGCTGTACTGGTGCTATCTTGTTGAATCTTCACAACCCTGAAAGGGAGTCACTGTTCCCATGTACATGTGGGGGCAACTCAGGTTTAGGGGTAAAATCATTTGCCCCCAGACCTATAGCTGATGTCAAGGTCTTACTCTTCCTACCTCATGCACCACGCAGAGGCCTCATAAACAATTCCTCTCTCATGGGCCTTGGGGTCTTGACTAGCTGTGGGTCCTTCCCCACAAGCATCCCAGCAGGCTCTGCTCTGGGCTTTGTGGTTCCCCCAGAGCCATTTGTTAGGCAAGACGTGAGGTATGAGGCCCTCACTTACCAGCCTGGCTTATCTACTTTGGGGCAGGGCCTTCCTGGCTGTGGGTTCATGACCTGGCACAATTGCTGTGACCACAGTGAAGCCACTAGCTTTGCCCAGGAGCCAGAGAAGAGGCAGGAAGGGGCTTTGGTTTATATTTCAAAGGCTGGGGTGAAAGTGTCAGTCCCCCAACTTCCTACCTGGTTCTGTCTTTATTTTTTTGGTCCTCTCATTATTTCCAGAACTGAAAACTGAAATAAAGTGATTTTTCCTTCTCTCATACCTGACTGGCCCCCTTTTGCAAATGGCAGTCCTATGGACAGCCGTCCAGTTGCTTTTTCCCACCTGTGCAGGCCGGCTGCTGGGGGTGACCTGGCAGCCATCCCCCCTTCTTCTGCCTCCCATGTGCACTTTCCTCTGAGGAGTCACTGCTTCTCTTCTCTCAGCCCTTGGGTTTTGGTAAGACAACCCTCACCTCCCACTCCAGGCTCATGGGTATAGCATGTGACTCAGCCCACGCCAATCAAAGCATCGCCCTCCACTGACCACAGGATATTCAGGAGTAGGTATCGGCCAGGGCTTCTCAAACATCATTTTGAATTGGTTGCCATCGAGGGAGGAAATAAATTTTTCATCCATATTTACATACTTCTTGGCATATACTGGGTACCCCTGGAGTTACATGTCCCCCCATTTTGAGAAGCATGGTCCCACAGACAAATTCTCAGCTCCTGTGTATTCCATATAAAAATCTCCACAGTACAATAAAGACCCAGCTTTTCAGTCCCATCTCTTGCCATACTGAGTTTCTTGCCAATTCTGGGGAAAAAAACGTCTTCTCCTCCTCTAGATCTTAGAACAAACTCTTCCCCTTGCCTAGAATGCATTTCCTCCTTCTATGCCTCAAAAATTCTACCTATACTTCTATCTAGACCCACATCAAATGTCTGCTCCTCAAGAAGCATTTTAACTTCCCAGAGTTTTAGTTGATTTCTCTTCTGTTAGAGGATTTTATCTTGATAAGGGTTTGTCTGGTTCTCTCTTCCTCTCTGGATTGTGAGCACCCCCAAGTACCTCTGTATGTCCAGAAGCTAATTCAGGGCCTGAAAAAAAGGTTTATTGGATAGATATAGACCATTGTGTTTAGAAAAAGCATCTTGTGCACCTACCACAGCATCCTGGCCCAACTGGCATCACTTTCATGTTTCATTAATAGTGAATAACACATAACCTGGTTCCTACATGGGCTTAATTTTATTTATTAATTGCCAACTTTATAACAATTCATTTCACTGTCTGTGCCTGTTAAAGTCTTGAACCCTTAATAAGAAAAGGAAAGCCCGCTGCTCTTTCTCTTAGTCTGCTTGCTTCCTGACGGCTGCCAGGGAGGAGTCAATCTTAGGGCTATGGCAGAAACCGGCTAGCTGCCCACCAACCCCATTTCCTTTCCTTCTTGTTCACTCAGCTAGACTGTATTTCCCAGCATCCCTTGAAGTTGGGTGTGGCCATGTGACAGAATTCCAGCTAGTGAAACATGGACCAAGTGACACATACCATGAAATATACCAAGTGTGGCCCATGAAAACCACCCACATGAGATCGTGTGTTTTCTTTCCCCAGCTGCTGGCTGGGAGTGAAAAGCTCTGAGATCCCTGAGGGGGATCGTGGTAGTGGGGCCGGGGAGAGGTAATAAACATTCAAGATGGAGGGAGCCTGGGTCCCTGAATCACCATGTGGACAGCCACTGCCAAGTTTTCACATTGATCTAGGTTTCAATGAGAATTGTCACATTATACTCTTAAACCCAGTGATGTGCTGGAACTGACTTATTCTAGTCTGTAAAGCCAATGATTAAATTTTGACTAATTTTGGACGTCAATTGTTAAATACGGTGATTATAAAAAGTTAAATTTTAAAAACTAACAATGAAATGCATTGTAATTTTAAATAATATTCAAAACTCATCCTGACCTTATAATTTTACCATATTTAACTGTTATGTATTGCTATTCAGATTATTTTTATGAAAATACTATGTAATCAAAGTGTTACAAATATCTCTTCCCAAATCTGCATTCAGTGATGTCACATTGTGGCTTGAAATCAGCCATGGTGTCAGTATTTACACCATGGAAATTGGCAAACATTACACACCAGTATTCCCCTCACCTTCACTGGAAAAGGTTAACCAATTGCCAGAATATCATTCTAAGGTTTATCTCTAACAGGAACAAATACTTCCCTAACACGTTGACTTGCTACTTCAGGAAAGAGCATAACCGATTACAGGCACCTTGGTTAAATGCAGCTGGACATAAAGGAAGAGAGCCAGAGAGCCCTCCGCAGGAGCCCAGAGCCCTGGCGAACGAAGCATCACGCAGTGCCCCACACACCCAAGCTGAACGTGACAGTGTGTGCTTGAGATCCTCACGGAGCTTCAGAGCATGCGATGATTAGGCCGGAGGCACAGCGGTTGTCATTGCCTGCTTTCATGTTTATTGGGTGCAAACAGCGGGGAATGGAAATGTGGGCACTGGGTTTCAACCCACATCTCTTGCTAGAAGATACAACAGTGGGGACACTCTTTGTTCCTGCCCAGATTCTTTGTGGAAGAGGATTTGTCCACATTTTAACTCTCAGCAAGTGCATAGATTTTGGCACCCGTGTCTGGAGTGGACCTAGGCAGGGCAGAGAAGCCAAAAGGAGGGGAAGTCCAGGGCCAAGGCGGACCCTGGGCTGCAGGTGTGAGGACAGCAGGTTGTGGGCCCGAGCCCAATCGACAGCGTTTGAATTCACCAGGTTTGCACATGCCAAAATGATCGAAATAATTATCCTTTGTGGAAGCCATAATATTTCTCGTGGAGGAAGGCAGTCAGATCCTGGGGCAGCTCGGTCCTCCTCCGCAGGATACAAACTGCTGAAGTAGACCCCAGAGTGCAGGGCCATTTGTGAGAGACATCACACAATTTGCAGGACGTTGCCGTGCAGGCACTGGATGGACTAATTCTGCTAATAGAGTATTTGATTTAATGGCACATTAAAGGGGACGGGGAGCGCCGCGCACATCCTTCAGCTCCGCGGCTGATGGGTCACTGTAGATACCGGGAGGAAGGAGTCCAACCCTCCTCGGCTTCACCAGGGCAGTGAGAGGCGCAGGAGCGGACACGGGTCATTTTGCAGGTTGGGTTTTGGTTCAGGAGTTTGGAGCAAAAATCCTCAGGTTAATGCAGTTCTTTCGCACTGACGCTATGGCAACTGCTTGGAACGGCTGATCCACACAATGATGACGAGTTTCTTTCCCTTTTTATTAAAAAAAAAAAAAAGAATTTTCTAGACGATGCTAGAGTGGAATAAAACAGAAACAGCGGTTCCTTAGTGGACCATCACATTTCCTTTCAGCATTATCTGTTTCCAGTCTTGTGCCCTTTGGCCCCTTCTGTCATTGTTGAGTGCTTTCACTGTGCCAGGCTCTTTACATGTAAGCCCAGGCATTTACATGTGTTTTGTGGTATAACCCTCTGAGGGACCTGTTATTGTCATCCTACTTTACAGATGCGTAATCTGAGATACAGAGAGGTTAAGTACATTTCTCAAGGTTGCATGGCTTGCTGGGGCCAGAGCTTGGATTTAAATCCAAATTTCTCTGACCCCAGAAGCTGGGTCCTTAACCCTACAAAGAACTGTCCTTTCAGCCAGAAGGTGGGGGACAGCAGGACTCGTCAAACATCGTCACCAGAAAAGCCCAAGCCAGAAGTGGTTTGTTTAGAGATGCAAACAAACCGTGTGTGTGTGTGTGTGTGTGTGTGTGTGTGTGTGTGTGTGTGTGTTATCGTAAGTACATGACAGAATTACCCAGAAATTCAGATTTATTTGGTCAGTGGTGGGTTGAGAAGTTCTGTCATTGAGGCTTGCTAACTGACTGATTGCATGGGTCAATGGATGGATGGATGGATGGATGGATGGATGGATGGATGAATGAATGAATGAATGATGAATGAACGAACACACTTGAGACACAAAGCCTTAGACTCTGGCTGACCCCTACCAGCCCTGGAGATTTATGACTCGCTTTGCCCTGGAGTACTTAGAATTTGTCTAGCACGGCCTCTTGGTCATGCACCAGGTCAGGGGACTGTGAATTCAGACCCAGTATGTTCATGGATCCCTTGGTTGACTTTAATGAACTTTCTCTTAGTCCCAGTTTACAAAATGAAAAGGATGATTCCTCCCACAAGAAGGAACTGAAAAATGCTTTCTAAGGTTGGGTGGCAGATGCCGTGAAGTTACAATTCGGATTCAAAAGATACCCCCTTCCTTCTTGATCAGCTCAGGCAAGAGCTCATCTTCAATTCTCTGCCAACTAAGAATGCCAGAACCCGTGGTGGTTAGAGGCTGTAACAGCACTCATGCCCAGCGACCGCAGGTAACACCCTTGGGTGCTAGAGGGCTGTCATCCTGACTACACCTCAGGCAGAAGCTTCCTGTAAGCCCATCCCTGAGGCCTGAGTGGAGCAGACCCCACCATCACAGCCAAGTCTGGGAGGCCAGTTCACAGAGTGGGCCAACCTCGTTCTGTTGTTCCAGAGACCCCTTGCTAAGCCTGCTCCCCTTTGTCCACCTTCTGAGGAGAAAAAAAGCCGGAAGTCCAGAAGAGTTCAGCTGGCAGAGTCCCAATCTCGCCCGCCATCAAGTGGCTGGCGAGCCCCTGCATTTGAAAAACCACAGATGCCTGCTCTGCCTTCCAGCACCAGGCAGGAGCAATGAGACAAACAAGCTTGGAAAATAAATCTGACTCTCTGCCGGCTCCAATAGCCAGCCGACAAGTGTTCGTCCATCTGCCGTGAACATTCACACTGTGAATTCGTTGATTTGATAAGACCCTCACGTAATTGATTGAGGGTGAGACTGGCTCCTTGACTGGCCTCTCTGTCTGTTGTCTGATATCTTCCCAGCGCTGCTCAGACCACTTGATGTGTGACAAAGAAGGAGAAACCAAAGATTGGTCTGGCACTTATTGATGGAATGGCACATGGACTATTGGCTTTCCTGGGATAGTATACTTTTCAAAAATATTTTTTTTTATTGATTTCAGAGAGGAAGGAAGAGGGAGAAAGAGATAGAAATATCAATGATGAGAGAGCATCATTGATCAGCTGCCTCCGGCATGCCCCCAATTGGGGATGGAGCCCAAAACCTAGGCTTGTGCCCTGACCAGAAATCAAACCATGAACTCCTGGTTCATAGGTTGATGCTCAACCACTGAGCCACACCAGCTGGGATGAGATAGTATATTTTTTTGAGTTCTTGAATGGCAGGAACTGTTCATTGAGTGCTTCTTTCCACTAACATATTTGCCTTATCTTCACAATATTGCATGCGTTCTCTCCACCCTGGCTGTCCGACTGTATTTACAGGTAACAAAAAATAGCTAGAGGTCTGTTGCTATACCTGAAGTCTGTCCCTAGTGAGAGGGACACAGCAGCAACCATGGACTGACCTAGAGCAATGCTAAGTGCAGAATTGTTGTTTGAGATATTAGCCTGGGAATAATACTGATTTTACTACTCACGGCAACCTCAACAACCCACCCGCCTCTGTGGTTGTGGCATTGAGATGTCACCACCATTTCATTAAATGGAATCAAAACAGCTGTGAGGGTGGCTGTTTTATGTTATCATACGAAGTCACCATAACTTACTTTACAAAGCAGCTCTCACGGCAACCACAACAACCCACCCACCTCTGAGGCTGTGGCATTCAGATGTCACCACCACTTCATTAAATGGGATCAAAACAGCTGGGAGGATGGCTGTCTTATTTTGTCATACAAAGTCATCATAACTTACTTTACAAAGCAGCTAGCAGCTAGCAAGCACGCCTGAAATGGATAAGCTGATCGCAAAAGGATGAACATGACAGAGGAACAAAACCGGGGCTGGTGGAATTGGGAGACAGCTAGGAGTCATGGCTCACTGAAAATGACCCAGAGCACATGACTATATGGTTATTTGCAGTTGACTATTAGGCAAAGATATACCCTCGGACAATGGTCGGCAAACTGCGGCTCGCGAGCCACAGGCAGCTCTTTGGCCCCTTGAGTGTGGCTCTTCCACAAAATACCACGTGTGGGCGCGCACATACAGTGCGATTGAAACTTCATGGCCCATGCGCAGAAGTCGGTTTTCGGCTCTCAAAAGAAATTTCAGTCGTTGTACCATTGATATTTGGCTCTGTTGACTAATGAGTTTGCGACCACAGCCCTAGGACAAGTTGAGTTTAGCATCTAATAAACAAACACCTGGATACTAAGATTCAATTCAGTCTAAAATTGATTACTAACTGGCCATTCCTAGAGACAGAAGTCCAGGTAATATAGCACTTGTAGGTCTCCTCTCCTACCTGCAACACTCACCTCCCTCCCAACCACCCCACCCAGCCCTGAAGCAGCATAAACCCCATCAAAACATGGTTTTTACATCTTGGAGACATGCCAACTTCTTCAGCTGGACAGCATGGCCAAGCCTGTGCGGCTAAGTCATTGACTTTCAAGTGAAAGAGGCTAGATTTGCATTTTGCCCATGATGCTTATTAGCTGTGTGTCACCAGGAAAATTTCATACCTCTATTATCTCAGTTTACTCATCTGTAAAACGGGCTTCATGGGGACAGCAGATCTTGCGAATGCTCTGCCCTTACCTTGAACCTTACCGCTTCCAACTGCATTCTTTGCCTTAAAGCTTTTTCTGGTGGTCAGAGCCCACTGTGCCTGCTCACCTGGCAGGATGGATGCACCAGAGAATTAATACTCTGGGAGAGGAGCTCTCAACAATGAGGATGGGGGCTGGTGTATACGTTGGTACTGGTATATAAACACCTCAACGCCCTGGCCCCTTGAGTGGAATAACTCTAAGATACAGGTTCTACATCAACTCCCAGACTTCTACAGCAACATCAATCTCCAGTTGACCACAACATGACTTGCTTAATAATAAGCCTTTGTTAGCTGTCTCCTTTCCTTGTCTCACTTCCCCACTCACCTTCTGAGGTTTCCTGAAATCATCTCCCAGATAACTTCAGAGTGCCTTTTTCTCATTGGCCTCTCCAGAGAGAAAGCCTGTTCTAATTGGTCTCCCCATTTGATGTGCTTTTTTAAGCCTGTTGTCAGGGACACCCTGCAGATCTATACATGAGATTGTCCAGTTCCCAGATATGTTTGCTCTCTCTATCCTCAAGACCCAGCACTGGTCCTTCCCCAAGCGGTATACACTTCTGCATTCATGCTGTTTGATACTGGAAATATCCTAGGATTTCCTTTTGAAAACTTCATTATTGGGGCAGTGAATTAAGTTGCACAATGCTATTTCCTTCCTGAAATTGGTACATTCAGTCCCATATCATACTTCTACAATGTGGCGGATCAATACTACTCTGACAACATCACCTCTCTGAGGACAGCACAGCAGACTTCTTTATCACAAATCCCATTTTATTCTTGACTTACAGTATATAATTGGGAATACTTTTGCAGAGGAAAAAAATCCATAAATCACCTTTTCTCTCTTAACCTTGTAGGGTCGTATGAGCATGCAGGCATTCAAAAAATGAGCAACTATATGCCCAGCCAATGTGGCTCAGTGGTTGAGCATCATCCTATGAACCAAGAGGGCTTTGGGCTCAATCCCTAGTATGGGGTGTGCAGGAGGCAGCCGATCGATGATTCTCTCTCATCATTGATGTTTCTGTCTATCTCCCTCTTCTTTCCTCTCTGAAATCAATAAAAATATTTTTAAATGATCAACTATACACCAAGGGTTTGGGGTTTCTTGGTAATGGGACTAGTTGAGAATTAGCAGTTATTACTGGGAAAGTTGAAGCCTAGAGCTTGTTAGCACATTTAGTTGGAGCAACGGTGTTAATGAAAGTAGTATTTGCATTTATTCCTCATCAAGGCTAAATGAAACTAGGTTTAAAAGTTAGGTCAAGTTCATCTTCTGGAAGGAAAAACAATTCAGAGCACATACTCTCCTAATAGTGGGACAGTCGCATAAGAATAACAGCCAAGGTTATTATTAATCCTCATTATTTGAACTCGAGCTTTTGGGTCAGGGCACCTGTGCAAAGGAGTACCTGTAGGCCTGGGCACCGGGGAGCCATATACAGCCGCACAGTGTGGCCATGGCACTCTGCAGAGGTGCCATTTCCTAGACAGCAGCACCAGTGCCAACTCCCGCTGGAGAGCTTTCTCCTCCCCGAGGGTCTATAATCCATGAGACGCCTGGTAATTCTGATATGTGTCTCAGGGTAATACTTGTTTCAATTCTTCCCCCTTTTAATCAGTTCAAAGTCAAACCCATTTCAGTGCTGATGTGCCAACACCACCCTCAGGGAGTGCTCACAATCCGTTTTCCGCTCAATTGAGGGATTTAGGAATGCCTGGTAGACAGTATCTTATTGGGACCAATGAAGCCTATATAAAGCTTAAGGGATGTTGACAAAGTGGCTCTTGGCTTTCATAGAATTTCTTCCTCTGGTGTCCTGGACAGCCCATAATTTGTCCATGGAAAGGGCCGCTTCAGAAAATTGCACTCTTTATGGTGGCAATTCAGTCTCACATCTGAGTTCTTGATAGTAAAGTATTTAATGTAAAAGTATATTTTGATATAAAGTCTATAGAAACACACTCCCTCTGTTATTTGGGTACTCTCGCCAAGCAGAGACCTTGGGGCTGGCTGCTTCATGACTGTTTCGTTTTCCCATTCAATCCATTTTCACTGAAAAGGAGACATAAGCAGTGAAGCCAATATAGTTTTATTGGATCCAATGCACTGCCACTAAAACAAATATATGTACACTCAGGCCAATACACTTTTATTAAAACAAATAGAATTTAATTCAAACCAGCATTCAATACATTTTCTCAAAGCAATGAAATTAAGCTGTGCCAGTACTTCTGCTCAATATGTTTTCCCAATCAGATCCATTTGAACAAAGTGAAATATATTTATCATAGATAACACACTTTTATTAAAAACAAATTCGCTGAAACCAAGTTTTGCTCTGAACTGATAGATAAAAATTCTAACCAATTGTCCAATTAGATCATAAAAACGGATGTATTTTTATTTTTAGCAAAAGCATTTCTATTTAGGTTCACTTTAAAGCACACTAATGAATAATAAAAGTTGCTCCAACAATGTCTTTAATGGAGCATTTTCTCAAAAGTGTG
The DNA here is from genome assembly GCF_963455305.1 of Plecotus auritus. Classification (NCBI taxonomy): domain Eukaryota; kingdom Metazoa; phylum Chordata; class Mammalia; order Chiroptera; family Vespertilionidae; genus Plecotus; species Plecotus auritus. Next base: position 180,923,710 of record NC_137775.1, on the reverse strand, counting down.
TCCCTTGGGGTTGAAGTACAATCTAGACAAAGAAAAAACCACTTAGGGGAAAAGAACAGTGCTGGGAATCGGGTTACAATAAATTCAGATTCGCAATGATTACATATGTAATCTACCTATGTGGACTTAGAGTGAAGTTGTTGGACACGTGCGAGTGCAAAAGACATGTTTGGACACAACACGGCTGGGTGCCATGTAGTTGTGTACTATATCACATTGTCCCGACAAACCCTTCCTTACAGGCGTTCACACATAGATTCTCATCTACCTGAGGTTCACCAGGGATTGCTCTGCATAGGGAGAACTTGATGCAAGAGCATCCAGTTGGACGCAGGTTCAGGTCCACTCGGCTCCTGACCTGAGGCAGGCCCTCAGGTAGAGAAGCACCTCCAGAGAAGTTAGAGCTCAGCCCCCAGGGCACATTAGGGCTCTACTTTAATCCATTGCCTAGAACCCCTTCCTGTTTGCCTCTGCCTGATCCCCATACTCTGTCTTATCTGCTTCCTCCCTACCCTAAGGCTACAAGTCTGTATTTCTACTGCCTTCACTAAGCAGCCCAGGAAATGGTCTTTAAATCAAGACTGTGGGTTCCCAGTACTACTTCCTCCTTCCTGCCTGGCCAAGTGCAAGAAGTACAAATTATGCCCACGAGTCACTGGGCAAATAAGTCATTGACCTCTGAGGCACCCTGGCCTTGGATGGACTAGACCCGCCCTCCGAAACACAGCTAGTCACGAAGGATACCTTGAGCACAGTTAGCACCAGATGTTCACCACAGAATTATACATAAAGGGGAAATATTGGAAACCCAAATATCTAGCACCTGGGGGATTGGCTAAATACATTGTAATAAGTCTTCCCAATGTATTCTGTAGTATTAGTATCAGCACAGTGTTAAAAGCATTCAAAGTGATATTATAAAGATGAGAAATGCCCATGGTATATAATTAAATAAAAAATGCTTAACAAAACATGATACATAGTAGTACCTTGTCTTTTTAAAATAGACATACATGTCTATGCATAGACAAAATAATGAGATGACACTAAAATGTTAATAGGGTTAAATGAGTGATGTTATCGATTTCTCTTCTTTCAAAAATCTGCATTTTACAAATTTCCTATAATGAGCATGTATTACTTTTGATATAAGAAAAAATATTTTAAAAGTGATTGTTTTTGAAAGATGGTGTTAAGTCCAACCTAGTAACCAAATACTGGGTCTGCCTCTGTAATCTGAATTCTCCCATCTTTTTGAAAAGGGGCAGCATTCCACCTCACTTTCCTTTTTTAATATATTTTTATTGATGTCAGAGAGGAAGGGAAAGAGAGAGAGAGAGAAACATCAATGCTAAGAGAGAATCACTGATCGACTGCCTCCTGCATACCCTCCACTGGGGATTGAGCCCACAACCCGGGCATGTGCCCTTGACCGGAATCGAACTCAGGACCCTTCGGTTCACAGGCCGATGCTCTATCCACTGAGCCAAACCAGCTAGGGCCCACCTCACTTTCCATGTCTTTTTGCAAGACCCTATTTGAAGACCTTGTTTAACTGGCCAGCCATCACGCACTTATACAAGAACCCAGGTAATAAATGTCTCTGTGAGTTTGTTCCAGAAGCAGTGGCCCAGCAAAAAAAGATGGGTATGCTTTACCTTGTCAGATAATATGAACTGTGTCCCCTCCCCCTCTCCCAGATTTTCCTTTTTGCTTTAGCTCAAGCCATGCTTGGCTTTTCAAATGATCTCATCTCAGATGTCTGGTAACATCTAATGCCTTTACTCCTTTTTAGTAATTAAATTATACTTTCCTCCTCTATGTTCTGGTTTTTTATTGTAGTGATTTATTAAAAAGATTCCGGTTTGTTTTGGGAAAAGATTTGAATTTTTATGAATTCTGTAGAATGCTTGCTTTGGCAGCACATATACAAAACTGAAACAAAAGCAGAGAAGATTAGCATGGCTGCTGCACAAGGATGATATACTAATTTGTGAACCATCCCCCATTTTTTGATGGTTGCCAGAGGTAAGGGGGGGGTGTGGGCGGGGGGAGGGGGGGAAGAGGCAGTGAAAATGATGAAGAGGAATAAGAGCTACAAACTTCTAGTTATAAAATAAATAAGTCACAGGGATGTAATGTACAGCACAGGGAGTATACTCATATACTCAATAATATCATAATACCTTTATATGGTGATAGATGGGTTACTAGACTTATCATGGTGAACACATCATCCTATATAATAAAAGGCCAGTGACCATAAGCGTAATGACTGGAACAACCACTTGATCAGTCACCATGAGGTGCATTGACCACCTCTCGGTCCCTTCCCCCACCCCCCCGCCCCCCGGCCCGCAGGCTCCGATTGCAGTATGGCAAACGGGGAACCCCGAGGTGAGTGGCAAACAGCTGACCGGAGCCCTGCTGCGATCGGGAACCATGACGAACCTGGGGGTGGCGGTGGGGTGGGACTGGGACTGGCGAGCGGGCAGAAGATGGCCCTGATTGCAGGCTAGGCCTAGGGACACCCCCCCCCCCCCCCGCACATGATTTTGTGCACTGGGCCTCTAGTAAGGTAAATAAATGTAGAATCACTATTTTGTATACCTGAAACTAATATAATATTATGTCAACTATACTTTTACCAATAGAAGCAAATCCCAAACACATACAGATATTTGACCATGATTACATGAAGAAAATTCCTGCTGCCTTCTGGGGTCATGGTGTGTCACAGAGCCCCAGCTACACTGGGTGAGTGACACCTGAGGAGGAACTGTGGGGGAAAAACTAAAGCTTGGGAGTCATCTCATTCCCTTTGCTCAGGTACAAGGTCCTCTATCCTCTGCTTGGCACTGACAGGAGCAGTTCAGCTTCCCTGACTGGAGGAGCAGCTAGAGCGCCCCCCTGTGGCATGGAGGTATTGGACAGTGAGCCCAGGAATGGAAGGGGTTCTCTCTCCTTCTTTAGGATCCTCTGTGTACCCTGTGGAGGAGGTTTGCTTTTCTGGGCTTCTTCATGCATGTGGTTCTTAGTCATGTGTTCAGTCCCTTCAATTCAACTGTGTCCTTATTTGGAGTTTTCCTGCCTCCCCCTGCGAGGAGGGGAATGGGGACCAGAAGAAGGAGAGAGGGACGGTTTGCTGGTTGGTGGAAGAGAAAGAGAAATACATACAGACAGACGGGACAACACAGAGTACACAGGACATGTTTAATTAATACTGACATTTATCCCGCTGCAGTTGAACACTGGTGGAAAACATTGCTGTTCATTGTATTGTTTTAGATGAAAATGGCGGAAATAAATGGAACTGTCAAAGTTATAAACCTTCCCATCTTCATTAAAAATAAAGAGTTAAGAAATGAACAACAGTAGCAAGGAGCCAAGGTGTTGAGAGGTTTCTTTTTCTTCCCCCCTAAGGCAATGTTCCCCACAAAGACTGTCATCTATGCATTGGGTTTTCTGTCCCACTATTATAGTCATTTCACTTTCTCCTCCCCTGGCAAGGATCGCTCAGAGCCTCATCCCCACCCCCAGGACAGGCCTCTTCCAGCCTGGACTTCTTCATGGGCCAGTCACCCTCCCTCACTGACCTTCAAAGCCTCCCACTCCCCAGTTCTTCCTTCTGCCCCTGGGGAAATGCCTTCTCCAGAAGTTGTCTGTGCTTTAACCAATCTAAATATCTTAATGCCCCCCTGAGATAGACATCTTATCCCCTTTTCACAGAGGTAGACACTGAGCCTCAGAGAAGTCAAGTGACTGATGCCAGGTCACAGCTCCTACAGCAACTGAGTGACAGAGCTAAGATTCACACCAGTCAGCTGACCCCAGAGCAGGTGATTGCCCTGCTTCTTGCTGCTTCCCTAGGAAGTCTCATGGATCGTCTGACTTGATGTCGGCTGGTGCAGAAAAGAAAACCGAGGCCCGGAAAGATGGTGTAGTTTGTCCAAGGTCACTTGGATCGTGTCAGTTAGCCTTGGGCTCTCTCCACTCCACCACATTGCAAAGCTCATTATATTCAAATAATTTAGTCAATATATCCAGTAAAATTACTGCCACTAAAATTACTGCCAGCATTTTCTAAGAGAAAGCAGCTTCGTTCCAGTCTCATTCTCCATCATTTATTTTTTTAACCAGAGGCCTAATAAACATCGCAGCTGTGGTTTTGTTTCATCTCCTTTCATTTCCTCTCCCTGCCCTTAGGTGGGGGTGCCAATGTATGACAACATGGCTTTAAACTGGGCCAAGAGGAGAAGGGAAAAGCTTGGAAAATATAGGTAGGAGCAGCGCTCTCTCTCTCTCTCTCTCTCTCTCTCTCTCTCTCTCTCTCTCTCTCAATTTCTTTCCACTCCACTGTCCTTCCGATGTCCCTGGGAATCCAACCTCAGTCTGTTGGGCTTAGGAAGTTGCTGAAGCCAAAAGCTGGTCTACCAAGGAAAGAGGAGGCAGACACACCAGGGAATTGGGAAGAACTTTGAAACCACATCAGTTGCTGCTTCCCTTTGAGAGGGAGAAGATCAATCACCCATTTCTACCAGATTCATAGACTCTGTCAAAAAAAAAAGAGACCAGACAGAGATATTTAATGTCTGTTGCAACATGAAGGCCTGACTGTTGATTGAGACACAGAGGGTGGTAGAAGCAGGGACCTGAGAATCAGATGGATTTTGTTCAAAGTTGGGACTAAGTAGTCAGTAGACTAACCACTTGGCTAGTAGTCTGGGGGAAGTAATTTATCCTCTCTGAACCTCAGCTCTCTCACCCGTAAAATGGGACACTAGAACACAGTGGACTCTCAATATATATAGGGTGGGGCAAAAGTAGGTTTACAGTTGTCAGTATGCAAAACAGTTATTCTTGTATTGTTATTTACTAATTTTTGTATTACTTATCATCATTATTATTAACCTACTTTTCCTTACCCCTGTATATATTTGATGAGTTTGAATGGCAGTATTTAAAATCATTTGGTTTAAAATAAGCAGAATAACCCAATTCCTGTTCATCTGGAATTCAATTGTCCAGCTTGGAGTTTCAAAGGCAACCAAATCTCTCTCTTTTTTTAAAGGTTGTTATCTTTTAAAATATATATGTATATATTTTTTATTATTTCAGAGAGGAAGGGAGAGAGAGAGAGATAGAAACATCAATGATGAGAGAGAATCATTGGGCAACAAAATCTTAATGGCTGAATGTCATTGGGGTAGTCCTAAAATTTATTAGGAGGCTAACAAGCTCCATGATGTTGGTATCCTGGAGGCAATGCCTGATGCATTTAGTTAGACCTCTGATAGACAGACTCGAATGTGCAGGACCACTCACCTATGAGTGATGGTATGAGTGATGGTATGCATGAACGTATGCACACGCGTGCACTCACACACAGGACCATGAAACTCACACTAAAAGAAGGGAGGGGGAAAATCATTACATTCATCTAACATGAGCCCTGTAGAACTCCACAGTGAGGGTAAGTTTTCCCCCTAATATCCCAACAGGCTAGCGTAGCCACAAGCTTTTAGATAATATATTTATTATCCAAACACTAGCAGATATTTTACTTAAACCCAGAAATGTTCTACCGAGAAAGAAAAGGAACTAAGAAAACAGAAGGTAAGTGGTATTTCTCAGCTACTTAATCTCATCACAACTTCAACAAAACCAGGTGTATCCTTGCCTTGTCCCTGCTGGTTCTGCCAACCAAGTGACTGGATCGGAGCAGATTTAGGTTTGAAATGCCTAAATGCCCTCTAATACCATCTGGGCAAATTAACTTAGGTGGCTGGACATTGTGTTCCAGCCACAGAGGATGTTCGTTTTATTTAATTCTTTTTTTACATCCTCACCTGAGGACATATTTATTGAGAGAGAGAGAGAGAGAGAGAGAGATTGGCTGCCTCCTGTACATGCCCCAACCGGGGATGGAACAGGAAACCTAGCTAGGTATGTGCCCTGATCGGGAATCGAACCCACCATTTTTTTGGCCCAACCAATCGAGCCACCTGGCTGAGGAGAACATTCTTTTCCTGTCAGAAGCTCCAGCAGCCCAATGCCACGGTGAAATATCAGTAACCTCTTCACATTTTTCTTGATTTCTTTAAGAGTGAACATTAGCTGTATTAAAAACAACCACCCAATCGTTAAGCCCCTTGCGGTTCTCCTAGGAGCCAGCTCTGTGCTTCAATCAGATTACGGACCACTCATTCTCACCCCGGCCATTCATCTCTTTTGTTTATTCACACACCAAGTGACGTTCATCTGAGCGTCAAAAAATCGTCATCCGAATTGAGAACAACAAAAGATCTTTCATTATTTACACTGTTAAGTAACATCTATTTGCTTTCATTTGTTTCCAAACAATCAAGTACTGGGTTCTGATTAAACCTGGCACGTGTTAATTACGTCTGGGGCCTGGGGCTGTTTTGCCTGCAATAAAGGGTTCCTTAAGGTGGGACCTGAGCTGAAACGGGAGTCACCGGCCTCCATGTGCTTCCTCGGGGGAAGTTTCCAGCTTGCCACCGAACAGTGACAGGATTTTTTGGTTTGGTTTTGGTTTGAAGCCCTCAGCTTTATCACCCGTTTTATGGGCTGGAGTTAAGTGGCAGTACAATGCAGTTTGCTCTCGCGCTGCTCAGCACTAACAGCCATCATGAGCCATAATTAGAAGTAAAACCACCACATAAATAACGTGGCAGAAAAATTGCCACGAGGACGAGGCAGACTTTGGCGATGGGAAACTTCAGCAGGTCCTGGGTATCCATCACACTTAAGGGGCACTGTGCGTTTTAGCCCATATTTGTCTCACTAAAGCCAAAATGGGAGCCATTTAGACTTTCAAATACGCTTTTAAAAATAGACAATGCCATTGGAAACAGACTGTCTGCTATTAAGTGTGATGGAGAAACCCTTCGCCTGGAGGCCAGGGCAGCTGCGAGGGCTGGGAGGCGGGGAGAGGGAGTCCAGAGGCAAGGAAGGGGGGAAAACTGAACAGGATGCCTGGACTTCCCCCAACAGGGAGGTCTGGAATAGTTCACTCAGAACCCAGAAGTGCTGCACCCCACGAGCCCTAGAGGTTGACGGCGCTGGGGGAGCCGAAGCTGGTGGCTTCCACTCGGTGATGAAGTGAGAGCAGGGAGACGAGCATTTTGAGGCACCTGGACACCTTACATCAATTTTCTTGAATTCTCAAAACAGTCTTAGGAAGTCAGAGAAAGAGAAAATGCATTGAGCTGTGCACCTGAAAATGACCTTGAGGATTGACAACCAGCAGCCGGCTCTCTGTACCGGGCCTGCCCATGTGCACAGAGGCAGCAGCTATGGGCGAACAGAAGGGTGCCCTACAGTAATCAGAACAACCTCCTTTTATCTGCGTTAGCCTCCCTCATGCTGGGGCTTGGGAAACAGACCAAAGAGAGAAAACCTGTTCCGGAAGAAACACGCTTTGCCGTGTGCAGCATTTCTCAAGGCCTGGATCGTTTAAAAAGAAGTGATTGGAATACATGCACTTGCTGTTCAAAATGTCTTATGTATTTTCCTATTGATCAGCCGGGATAGTGAAGATCTAATCTTCACGTGGAAAGACAACAGTCCTTGGATAGTCTAAAAGCCCACGTGTTCTCTAAAGAGGGTGGTTTGCTTACTCCTTTCTCTTCCTTCCTTTGTAAAATCAGTCACTCAAACAAACAAAACGAAAAACAAAACAAAATTCATCAAAAACTCAGTGTTGAGAGTTTTTAAGAAAATTGCACTTGGCATTAAGCAGGATATTTAGTGAAATGGCCTTAGCCTTCCATAGGCAACTTGGCTCTGCTTCACATGGGGACCTTGGTCTGCCTCGATACCTGCCCAGGCCAGATACGGCGTGACACCAACATTTCTAAAGTTAAGATATGAAGTGCTCATTTTTGTGTGTGTGGGCCTGCTATATTCTCACAAATTTACTACAGGTCTCAGCAAACATGGCTTTGCCAAAGTTGGTGAGTAGCCCAGCATAGTTTATCTCAGGCCCACAGCTCTTTCCCTGAATTCAACACTGCAGGCACAATTTAATGCAAACCCAATTTATGACTTAATGCTCTGGGGACCGTAGTGGGAGATTGTTATATTATTCTTTTCTAATCCTATTTGTGTTTTAATTTGCTAAGTCTGTAATGAGGTGCATGCTTTGAATAGATTCAAGATCTTTCACATTGCTTTTGACTTTGTTTAATATAATACATTTTACAGTTTGCATTAAATACCCAGGTGCTACGGTCAGTATTATCTCTTTATTTTCTCAACTAGAGTGACTAAAATTACACCGTGAAAGTAATTGTGTACATGCTTCCTTGTTTATTGTAATGGTTTATTTCCTATTATAATTCTTGATTCGAATTACATCTAGTTCTCCAACAGCCAATTCTCTGTGGGCTCCTACTTCCCCTTTCCATTCAATTGTTAGTTTCCAAAGAGAATGGCCTCTTGGCTGACAATTGATTCATTGAGAAATAATAGATTAAGCTTTCTAGTCTAAGTTATGATACTTCAATTAAACAGAAAGGGAAAAAAGTGAGGAAGAAGGGGAGAGAGGGAGGGAGAGAAGGAAGAAGGAAGGGAAGAAGGAAGGAAGGAAAGAAGGAAGGGAGGGAAGAAGGGAGGGAGAGGTGGAGGGAGAGAGGAAAGGAGAGAGGGACAGAAGGAGGGAAAAAGAGGAGGGAGGGAGGAAGGAAGGGAGGGGGTCACCATACACTCACTATTTTATTTCTGGCATTCGACTACAACATGCCATCCCTAATCCAAGCTGCTACATCACCCACCTTCACTGCGTGTCATTTTCTGTCCCTAACTATGTTATAGCCAATTATAGCTAAATTCTCTTTTCTGTATGCACAATCAAAGGGCGTCTGGAATGTATTTTGCTATTTTCTGAATCCTATTATTGCAGACATGTTTATTACATTCCGAAGATGGCTTTCTGAAATTACATTGGAATTGTGCAACCCACCTGCCATGTACAAACAAAAGGGCCTAAACATTTCTTAACAAGGAGAAAGTTCATTTAGCTCCCTCCTGCTAACTTTTCCCACGTTGTCTTCTTCCATGACCATCTGTGTAAGACCCGCTGCTCAAGCCTCTATATATTTGTAAAAATATCGAAGCTCTCCTGTTAATATTTACATTTAAATTAATAACAGCACAGCAGGTCAAAAAGGAATTGTAAATAAACTACTGCCATCTGGGGTAGATGCTCACTGCCATGTTCATTGTGACATTTCCTCAGACCACGTAGGAAGGGATTGTAGAATGGATCCTAAATTATAACTATTTGATCACCCTGAAATAATTTCTCTAGGCTGCCTGTCAAAAGAAAAAAAAATCAAGTTATGGCTCTAGATTTCATTTGGGGCCGTTTTAAGAGGAAAGTGAGTGCTGTTAGAAAGACACACGATATCTATTGGAAAACGCAGCACCTCGTCATTAATTATTAAGGGAGAAATGGAAGTGTTTCTAAACCACATGCTTCCCTTTTCCCTTCCACCGAAGTTTATACTCCTGAGTGCCCCCACCCCCAGCTTACTTTATTACTGGCATGTGCCTGGCAGAGCCCGGGGATATTACTACCTTTTTATTTGCTGTTTTTACAGGGCCCAACAAAGTGCTTTTAAAATATAGAACCACTTAATTCAAGTCAAGCTTCTTCAATACTCCTTTCATTCAAGCCCTTTCTAATTTGTTTTCCACCAGCCAGGAGCCCGGAGAAGACACTGTGATTTATGTTTTCATTTATTTATTTTATTTGGGCTTTTCATTTAAGAAGAGAAATTCTGCACAGCCCCCACTGCCCTCCGTTCCGCATCATCTCTCCCTGCTCCACCCCTTGGTGTCTGGATCATTTAGATTCTCTCAAGGCCGGACCTTGGAGTTTTAAACAAGTAACTGGGAGCTTGGACCCTGGTCTGGAGGACGCTGGGCCTGGGGTGCTTCCAGGCACACCAAGGGAGGGTCCTTACAGCGCCCAGGGCGGAAACAGGCTGTACCTTTCTCTTCCTTTAACACTCTCCTCCTGCCCAGAACAAAGCTCCCATACAGAGCCCTGGGGGAGGGCAGCCTTCCCCCAATGGCGAAAAATGCTTTGCCACTGAGCTTATCTTTACGCGCAGATTAAAGGTGTGTGCTTCGGCAGCAGGAAGGATATTACTAGTTCACGTCAACATACTATTTTGGTTTGGGCACTGGGCGTGGGGTGGAGGAAATTCCTACATGACATTTGAGACCTTGGGCTGAAGACCTCACTCGTTTTGAGTGAGGTATTCCTCCTCTCTACACTGATCCATTGATCCAGCCAGTGAGTCAGCAAATACTTATTAGGCACCTACTGTATGCCAGGCACTGAGTTAGGCAGAGTGGGTAACAGGTAGCAACACAGACCTGATTCCTGCCCTCACTGATCTAGTGGGGCCAACAGATAGACAAGTGTTTTCAGTAAAATGTGACAGGCATGCTATTAGGGGAAACCAAGGAAGCCTCCCAGAAAAAAAGTGATAGATAGATGACATGAGATCAGTATCCTCCAAGGTAAAATAGGAGGCAATATAAATCCTGTCTCATGGGGGCACTATTTACAATGGGGCTTTGCATTGATCCCACAAAAAGTAAATAAGATCATTTACAATGGGGCTTTGCATTGATCCCACAAAAAGTAAAAACTCAGTTAAAAAAAAATTGGAAAGCAAGTATTGTCATTATTGCTAAGTACCACCCAGGGTTCCAAAGAAATTAGTATTAGAGAACCACATTTCCCCTTTTAGAAGACACAAGCTTTCCCCTGTAGTTCTCGTGCTTTTTTAATAGAATTAAATAATGTTGTCTACAGAACATTAAAGTAAATTTGAAGATCAACGAACTCAAATTAATGGGCTCTTTCAAGTAAAAATCTCAAGCAATTGACTTTTTATCAAACACCGGCTTCTCGTGGGTGGGAAGAGCCAGATGAGTCAGTTCTACCCGCTTCGAAAGAGGATTCATTTCCCACACGAGCCAGGGGCGTTCCCGGCAGAAGAATGCTTCTCCAAAGCGTGCCGACCAGGTAACAGGTAATAGCATTTACTTTCACTTAAAGATAGCCAGGAAGCATTTCTAGGTGAATATTTTTAAATATGTCACATAAGTCATAAGTTTAGAAATGCATTCCCACAGAGGCAAACTTTGGCTCCACCTATCCCCAAAGAGAACCCCCCTTAGGAGATCCATGCAGCAAACACTTGTTAGATACCTACTATATGCCAGGCACTGAGTTGCTCTGTCTTGATGGACACAGTGTGGGTAATGGAGTTCTCCAACACAATTCCTGAAAATAATGCCATCAAGTGTTCATGCGCACGAACTTTGATTACTGACCCAATGTCACAGATATTTGAGGGAAATCGTCTGTAAGTTTAGCTGTAGCAGCGTTCATCTTAAGGGAGGAAGAAGACTAGCTTCATTTTAGCAAATACTTAGATGCACCATTTCGGTGCCTTTGGATGGGGTCCGAGACAGAGGGGGGTTGCTCTGCTTAGTATCATTGGAGAAATTCTGAGGTTCAAATGGATCAGCCTGAGAAGCAGAGAGAGAGGAAAGGAGGTTTTCGAGGGAGAAGGACAGAGCAGTGGGCGGGAGCTGTTTAAGAGGAAAGCTGGTAAAGAGGTTTACCTTGAGGTAGGTCTGGTAGAGGAACAATTCCCCAAAACGACGTTCAACAGTCAGTTCTAGTTAGCAGTTCATTGTCTCCCAAGCTGGATCGCCAGGTAACATTTGCACAGACACTTACACGGAACTGTCACCATAGGTCTGTGAACATTGCATTGTGTGAGTAGTTATGAGAGACCCTCCAGGAAACTGGGGGTGTCTTGGTGGCCACAGAACAGAGAAGAAATAGCAGCTGTGGGGGTCCAAGTGAGATCCAGAGGTGAGTAGGAACAAGGTATTAGAGGAAAAGGCCCCCAAGAATGTGATTCCCTAGAAAGTCACAGAAATCATGGGCAAGGCAATGATTACCCATCCAGCACATGGACAAGAGGTTAGAGCCGGTTTTATCCCGCCTGGGCTACATACTACATGTAAACTATAGCACGCCCTTCACTCTCTCATTGGGAATTCTCACTAAGTCCAGGTAACCTGAGAATTTAAGCAGCTCCTACTGGATGAACCCTCACTTCAGGTTTTAGAATAACTGACCACACGGAGCTATTCTTTTTTAGCATTTCGGAGATGCCAGCTTGGCTCGTTTATACTATCCCTTTAAGTAGTACTATCCCTTTAAGTAGTTAATAGTACTATCCCTTTAAGTAGGAGAACCCTGTCATCAATGAATGGTTGCTGATTTAATGACTAATTTATAGCAGAGTCTCTAATGACCTAATAGCTCATTAGGGTTGACTGAGCCAGCAAGGGTCTTGGAAAATGTTTTTTATTCCACTCTGAGGCTTGTGAGTTTTCCTGTACATACATCAAACCGGGGCCCAGGTTATTAAACTTACAAATGTGAAACCACGGCAAGAACAGGATGGACCTATACAACTATAAGGAAAAATATAGAACCCACATGACAGAGATTTATAACACTGCCAAAATCGTATGATGGGAAGCAAGAGAGAAACATGCTGGAGACCAAATGGGTTCCCAACAGGTAAGATCTTACGCCAAGAATTGAGTCGTCACCATGATAGTATGGGAACAGCTCAGAGGGAGTAAGTTCACCATTCGGCCATCATTTAATAAATCAATTTTTATTAAATACCTATTACTCATAAGGTAGTATATATAAATGCTTTATAGATGTTGTAGCAATTTATACAATTGTTATGATCATTTCACATATAAGGAAATCAAGCCTCTAGCTAGTTAGGAGGCTCAAGAGAGTTATATAATCTACTAAAGGCCTGGTGCATGAAAATTCATGCACTGGAGAGGGGTCCCTCAGCCCGGCCTGCCCCCTCTCACAGTCCAGGAGCCCTCAGGGGCGGGAGGCGACCCGGTGGTCAGGGGAAGGTGACGCTCCCATCACACCTCTGCTGCTGCCACTGCCAGCAGCACAAGCCTTGGCCGGCCCTGGTTACCTGAGCCTCAGGCGGGCCTGGGCAGCTAGGCAGCCACCATCAGAGGCTTGTCTGTGCCTCGGGCTGGCCCTGGGTGGCTGAGGGGCTGAGGGCGGGTCCAGCCGCACTGCACGCCTGCCACCCGCCCCCCACCTCGGTGGGGCTGAAAGGACTGGGGGACTCTGGCGGGGCTGAGGGGACTGGGCGCCACCATCTTGTGGCTATAGGTGCCATCATCTTTATGATGGTGTGATGGTCAATTTGCATATTCCCTGTTTATTATATAGGATAATAATAAAAGCATAATATGCTAATTAGACCAGATGTTCTTCCAGACAAACTTTCAAATGAAGCCAGGGCTGTGAGGGAAGCCCGGGTCCCAGGTGCCTGCCAGCAACCAGAGGGAAGCCCAGGTCCCGGGTGCCAGAGGGAAGCCGGTGCTGGAGCCGGGGGAAGGAAGGCCTACTCTTGTACAAATTTCATGCATCAGGCCTCTAGTATATAAATAATATATACATTGGCCAGATTATTATGATCTCTGAACGCATAATAATCTGGCCACTCAGTGTATATCCTATATAATAAAAGGCTAATATGCAAATTGTCCCCTTGACCAGGAGTTCGACCAGCAGGCAGGCTGGCCAACCGCTCATGTCCCCTCCCCCTGGCCAGGCTGACTGGACCCCACCCATGCACAAATTCATGCACCGGGCCTCTATATATTATATATACTATAATATATATATAAATCAATTTTTACTCATCCAGCACATGGACAAGAGGATTAGAGCCGGTTTTATCCCGGCTCTAATATATATATTATAGTATATAATATATATATTACACACACACACACACAAACACACACACACTGAGTGGCCAGATTATTATGCATTCAGAGATCATAATAATCTGGCCACTCAGTGTATATTCCAGATAAGAAGCAGATCTGGGACACAAACCCAGGCCTCTCTCCAAAGTTTCTGTTATGTTTCTCAGCATATTGTCCCCTAGAGGGTTCAGACAACTCAAGCATCTTGTTTCTTGGGAAATATTTGTGTCTAAAGATATAAGGAAAGGCGACTGCTGCTGATATCCAACCAGAAAGAAATAGCCAGTCCTAATAGGGTGAATAATTAAAATATTCAGGTAAGCCCCAAGCGACAGTGGTGAAGAATTCTCATTCATGCTCCTCTTTCCACCTTAGCCCTCCACTCCTGGGCTGTCACCAGGATGCTCCGTGGATGAATGAGTTCCCTTCCTGTCAACAACCTTCATCCACTGATGGAGCTGGAACTGCCAAGAAACAGAAAGATGAGAAGCAAAGACCTGGAAGATTGACCTGTGGTAACAAAGTGTCTCTGGTTACATTTGAGAAGATTCTAACAATTTTGTCCAACACAACCAACCCCACCTTATGCGTAAGTGAAGTTGTAACTGAAAGCAATCATCAGAGAAGCAACTTAATGTATCAAGAGCATGGCCAAGCGATAGATTTTGAAAGAGAGGCATGTCCATAAATTTGGCCAAGATATTTATTCTCCAACTTCCATCCACCAGGGATGAGGGCTGGACCCAGGAGCACTAATTCCCTGGCACTTCAAGCTCCGGCTGGCCCATGGCAGGCCCTCTGGGAGAGATGCTCGCTGAGGTTTGCTCAAGACAAGTGCCAAGGGGATATGAGCATGTCTTGGACAACATCTGCTACATCTGCTTTCTTCCTAGAATGACCAGAACGGCCCCAAGCCCACATCTGTTCATGAGCATACAGAACAGGAACATATTTTACCTTAGTAGCGTGTGGCTGATACACCCTCTCCAGTACCGGGAGAGTATATAACATGAGCATAAACATGCGGAAATATGTCATGCTGTGGAGAGGCAGCTGCTCACCTCTCTTTTAAAGGGTCCAGGCCATGTTGGTTGACCTCCATTACAGAATGGGCATATATTAGCTGAAATAACCCTTTAACAGTTTTTTAGTACCCAACTATATGTTCTGTTATAAGGAATAGCAAATGTTTAATCATAAATATTTTAATGGCTTCAGGGATTCATGGTATTCAATGACCGTGTTAAATGATAATAATCACATCTGGTTTATTACTATAGTAATTCAGCAGCTTCTCTTCAGCAGTTATTTTTTATTATATGTGCTGTGCTACTGTCATGGTCATTTATAGCAGTAATATTTTAAAGTGGCTCATTTGTTTGTTTAAGGACAGCTTCACAATATATTTCTGTATTAATATACATTTCACACTATTATTTCCAAGCTGCCACTGGAAAATTGATCCTAGCCTGTTACGACTGGAGAGGTTGGAAGACACGAGAAATACCCAGAGATGGAGTGGGTGCCCAGATGGGGCTGTCCTGGCGCCACTGGGGTTATGACAACTGCCATTGAGCCTTATGCATAAATGAAGATGCGCACGAAGAAAGAGTTAAGAAATGATAACTCTAAAGAGAAGGCCCTAGATTTGGGGAGGCATTTCAAGGGAAATACCATCCCAGACGCAAAAGCATCTGGGAAGAACCCAAAGACGCACGGCTTGCAAAGCCGGAGGTGTTCATCAGGGTTTGGCAGGCATACAGGTGCAATAACAAAATAATAGTGAGGGGGCGAAGAGTGAGAAAATGTGAACTCACAGGAGTGAAACAAGGGCAGATCAAGGCTATCCACTGGATGGCTTACACACTGACATCAATTTCAAATCTGCTCCAAGTAGGCGCTGGGAGTGAATTGCAGAGGCCGGGGCGAGCAGCGCCCCATCCGCATTCTTTCCTCTGAGGGGTTCAGAGCAGCAGGTGCTACGCGGGGCTTGGGTGTGACGCCTACTGCACTTTTGCCCCATATGTCACAAGGTGTTGCTTGCGATGAGATAAATATTAGCCTGAAATCAGATCTTGCTCTGCAGTGGGGAGGGGGCGAAGGTGGGGATTCTGAATAACCCAGGAGAGTTCGTTTTCTGTAGCATGCTGCTGAACCAGGTTGTGGAAATTCAGAGGAGTGCAGAGAAACCTGCCAGGCTCCTGCTCCGCTTCCTCTGGGCTGGATCCCGATTGGTTGGGTGACGGAGGGCAAATGGCTTTTGTGGCTATGAATGATGCATGACTGTAAAATGGTCTGTAACCAGAAGTGCCAACTGACATGCCTGCTGATTTAACGGACACCCAGGGTTATGTTTGCACAGAGACGCTTAAATAAACACGTGCTAGGCTTGAAGTCGTTTACTAAGCAATCATTTCTCTCGCTCGTCTTTTCCATTTTATTTTACTTCATCATAAAAACGAGGAGAGTACAACTGTGATTCCCTTTTTTATAACAATGAAGATTTACTCATTGCGTGGGCAGCCCCTCTTTTTTCCACTTTAGGGATTCTGGCCCCCTTCCCCCGCTTCCCACCTGCAGGGGGCGCTGCAGTCGACTTGCCGGAGCCCAGGCAGGTTGGCAAGCGCAGCCACATGAATGAGTCGCCTCTTGGGAGTGCACGGGTTGTGGTCTAGCTGCTTTCGCATTTGGTGGATTAGGAAAAGAACGCCCTGAGGTCGCATTTCACGGCTGGAATGGGAAGATTTCTGTTCAGCTACAAATCAGCAAAGGCACCAGAGTCATGGAAGATGATCTGCTCTTGATGGTCCTCAAACTCAAGAGCATCCCATGAGGTTTCTGGCTTTTTCTGATCCATTGCTATGCCCATAACAGTGATGCTTAATGAAAAGTTAGATTTGGGCCTGGAAGCTTAATCGAGACGATTTTTATAGCGCTACTGAATGGTCATTAGAGGAATATAAATTTTACGGAATGCAAGTTTTCTCAAATAAATTGATCAGAAATCCATAAGACATCATAGAGTAATTCCTGGCTCTATCTGTAGAAAATATCCCATAAGGTCCATTTGACTTCATATTCCAAGCTAAGTCAGGGGTGGCAAATCAAACCCCATTTTTCCCCACTGGATTTCAACTGGGCCCCACAATCTCTTTCACAGGGGCCGCCAAGCAGGCACCACTTGTTGATCTGAGTTGGCACTCAAGATAAGACTTATTTGCTGCTCCTGTTCTGGAACTTTTAGCTCTTTAAAAAGAGGAGTTTATAGAACTCCTTTTTTTTTTGCATGGCCAGTATTTTTCTTTTTTCAAATTAGTGAAATTATCTGTTTTTCAAAGTGTATATAAACCCATCTGATCCTGGTGCCTTTTGCAATGGTAAATCTTCAACTTTCTTCTCTGGTAATCTACTCAGGTTTCAGTTCTTCTTGGGTCAATTTTTGCTAGGACATTGTTTCTTTTAGGTTTTCAATGTTATTGCTATTGAGCTATAGGTAGTAGAGTCTCTTACATTTTTAAAGCAATGTTTAAACAAAAGAATCTGTGACAGAGACCATATGGCCCCCAAAGCTCTGGCCCTAAAGAAAAAGTTTGCTGACCCCTGATAAAACCAGTGAAGGCTATACTTTTCCCTCTGAGTACAGCTTTCACTCCATTTCATAAATTCATGTAAAGTGTTCTACTTTCTCTTGCTTCTTAGAAACATTATAATTTACCTTTTCATTTTCTCTTTTACCAAAGGGCTATTTAAGAGTGTACAGTATTTGAGTTTTCTTTCTTTGCTTAATCCCTTCACCTTTTTCACCCAATTCCCAACCCCCTTCCCCTCTGTTTCTATGTTGACTGTGAAATAAGTTCCAAACAAAGAGTGTATCAGAAAAATAAAAATAATAACTAAAAAAATTTAAAAAGTGTATTGCATAATGTCTAAGTATATTTTATTCACCTTTTGTGTATTCATGTCTAATGTTATCAGCTTATAATAAGAGAATGTGTCCAATCTCTATTCTCTAGCTTGATGTAGTCCCTTCCAATCCTTCTTGTCTGGTCCTGGAGACACTGGGTCTTACCGCCAACATAGTTGGTTGTTGTTTTTTAATCTTCTAAACCCATTCTCCTGAACACATTTTTTGTCACGAGGATTTTTTTGAGATATAATTGTCATGTAACATAGTGTACGTTTAAAGTGTACATGTTGATTTGATACATGTATATGTTGCAAAATGATTACCACCAGAGCATTTGCTAACACTGCTATCATATCACACAGCTGTGAGAATAATTAAGATCTAGTCTCTTAGCAACTTTGAAGTTTATAATACTTCAAATACTTTGCAGTATTGTTGGCTATAATCGCTACATGGTGGATTAGATCTCCAAGATATATTTATCTAGCAGTTGCAGAAATATGGAAACACTGGTCTCAGGGTCTCTCCATCCCCCCTCCCACGTGGATCCTGTGGAAGTGGCACTTACTGAGCACTTCATATGTGCTAAGGGTGCCAGAGCTTTCACCATCTTAGCCCCTTTGTTTATGACAATCACATGCGAGAGCTGGGATTGTGCCTTTTTTACAAACAAGAAAACTGAGGGTGAGTAGAGTAGATCATTTATTTGCCCAAGATCAAAAAGCTAGTTAGTGGCTGAATTAGGATTCAAACCCAAGTTCTGCCTGCTGCAAAGCCATGCTCTCCATCATTATTAGATCCTGCCTCCCTCTCGTCCATACCTTCTTCTCCAGTCCCTCCAAACACAGTCTCCTTCTCCCGCTTAGGTCTCCCTTCTTGTTTGGAGGAAGGGGTCTGATAGTCTCTCAGAGCACATAACCCAACACAGCGTAGATTTTCCATCAGTGTTTTGTGCGATAATGGTGGGGATCTCTCAATAATGCTGATGCAATGACTGCTCTCTTCCCGGGGACAGTGACACCTTAAGTAAAGATGCTGGAAGAGTGTGATGCTTAACTTAATGGGTGAGTTACTGAGAATAGAGCACTAGTTCTGTGTTACAGAAAGAGAAACTGACAAACTGGGACAGTGGGAACACCATGTGAGTCTCTGCTATGCCCAGCCCAGGAAGGTCTAAGTCAGCCTCTCAGAAGGAACGGTCTGGGCCACGGAGCCATTCTTCATGCTACATGCAGGGCCCATTCTTTGTCGCGGGCCAGGTGACCGATGATGGGCTCCTGCAGTATGATCCTGCCCTATTTTAGGAGGCAAATTCTGGCACCTGCATTGAGAATAGACTGTGGTGGGGCAAGGACAGAAGCAAGGAGACCAGGTGCGATAACCCAGGTGAGCAGCGATGGCAGTTGGGAAAGAAGTGGAGGCCATGGGGGTAGTGAAAAGTTGGAGTGGGGGTGCTGGGTGTCTTTTGAAGGTCTTTGGAAATGAAATTCTCCTTCAAGACAATTGAGCTTAATTCTGCACAGTTACTGGTCATGGCTGTATGTTATTCACGGGGATTTACTTAAATGTGGAATCCATGACTAGAATTTGGTGGCGCCAGAGTTTGTGGAAAGACAAAAATGTGTCTGGCTTTTAATCTAATTCAACCCCCTTGTGGGTCATCTTCTAAAAGGAAAAACCCCTGCAGGTTCTGGTTGCACTCTACACTCACACTTCCCACAGCAGTGAACATGCCTTCTCTCCAAACACATCCTCTTCCCCTCCCTTTCTCTATGTCCCTCCTGAGTTCTTTGTAAATTTCCTGGGGACACCCCAAAGCTGTGGGGACCCACAAATTTTGAGTCCTTTAATTGTCACCCTCCAGTGCCTCTGGACAGCCAGAAACCCAGCCGGCTGGCCACATGGAGACACTCCTGCCGGGCCTGGGCCGCCGGCCAGGAGCAGGTTGTAGAGTTTGCAGCTCAGCCAGGGCAGAATGCTGGAGTCCAGTCAAGAGAACAGATGTGCATTATGGACCAATCTGACCACAGAGAAACATTTACCCGTACCTTTTAAAGGTGCACAATTGCCTGCTTAGGCCAAGGCAATTTGACATACATTACCTTGTTTATAAACAGGTGGGGAGAGAGAGAGGGAGGGAGGAGAGAGAAAGAGAGCGGAGGGGGGGGGGGTGGCCTTCTTCCCTAAGGGTGTGCAAACAGTCGAAGAGCAAGCCAAGGACCTCAGAAATGCTGCAGAGCAACCTCGGGAAATGGCCGTGGAAAGGGCCCAACAACACATTAATGGCCCGATGTTACCCTACCCAGGCCAGCAGCAAGAAGCTATCGATCATCTGTTCACTCTTCACTTCAAGGCATGAGTGGAGCTATCTTTACACAGGGGACAAAAGCTTCCATTCCATTTAAAGGAGCCCGCCCCTGCAGACCTTTCACTCTCTCCTCCAACACCTACCCATCATCTGTTCTTCTTAATAGCACCTGCTACTTCTGGTAATTTCACAGAATCCCAAGGAAGTGGCAGCATATTTGTTCTTAAGACACTTAAAATAGAGCTGGGGAGACCAGATGTCTCTTAAGTGAAACACCCAAGGCAATGTATATATATATATGAAACATTAATTTGCAAATAGACCAAACGGCGGAACAACTGAACAATCAGTGGCTATGACATGCGCTGACCACCAGGGGGCACGCATGAAACATGGCAGGCGTCGGCTGCGGTGGGATGGTGGAGCAGGTGAGCGGGGGCCCCAGACCAAGGTGGGGCACCAGTCGCTGTCATCGGGGCGAGCCTCTGGTGGTTACTGAAAATTCTTTGCTCCCACATGCTGTGGTCCTGCCCGGTGCTCGCACCTACTGCTGGCACCTGGCGCTGGCCCCGATTGCTCGGCGCCGTCAGCAGGTGTGAGCGGCAGCTGCTGGCCTCGATCGCCCCTGAGGTCTTCTCCACCTCCCCCTGCTCCTGAGGGGCAATCGGGGTAGCAGCTGCCACTTCCACCTGCTGATGGCGTTGGCCCCGCTCGCACCCGCTGCTGGCACTGACCCCAATTGCTCTGCACTGTCAGCAGGTGTGAGTGGGGCCAGCACTGTCTGCATGTGGGAGCGGCCATGTCAGCCGGTGCAAGTGGGGCTGGTGCCATCAGCGCATGGGAGCGGCGGCGGCGGGAGCAGGTCTGCCGGCAGACAGGGGACCAGGGGCCGCGGTGGGAGGGGCCAGGCAGGGGCGCGGAAGTGGGCCGAGACCCGCCCCTGTGCCCACCACAGCCTCGGGGCACACAGTTCCTTTCAAGGTGCACGAATTTGTGCATTGGGCCCCTAGTCTATATATATAAAAGCCAAGTGACCATTATGTCAGAAAGACCAGAATGACTGGTTGACCAGTAGCTATGATGTGCACTGACCACCAGGGGGCAGACACTCAACACAGCTGCACCCATAGTGGGAGAGTCGCTCGGCTGACCGGAATGAGCGGTGCTCCCACAGGGGGCCAATCCCCATAAGCCATGCTCCCCACCAGTACATGAATCTGTGCACCAGGCCTCTAGTAGAGTAATAATGCTGAGAGAGAAAGGAATTCATCAGTGAGACCAGTTCTATATTCTCTCCCCTCTGCCTGGCATGTTCCATTGACCACCACTATCCACCCACCTTCTGCCATCCCACGCCACATACCTGGTGATTGCCATATTCTCCTTTAAGACGAAACTTGAAGGAGGGGGGTCTTTTGTTTTAAAAACTTTCAAAAAATATCTGTTGTTTCACAATCTAAGATATCAGGAAGACATCCGTTTGATGTCTTCCCCTATTCTCTAAAACGTGGTCCTGCAAGAGGCCATTTGCTTTGAAAACAAAACCAAAAAATTCACACCTGCCAACTTACCATTTCCAAAAGGATGACTCCACTTGGTTTCACAGTGAATTCCTTCCCCTTTAGAACCTTCAGGACTTCTTCTCCAGGAAGCCCTTGGTGCTCAGTTTCTATTGTCTATGTGTGCTCCTTAGCATATCATGGGCACCCATCCCTCAGCATTAAGGCATTTTAACCTAGCTTTTGGCAAGAAGGAGGTGGCTGAAACTGTACCAAAATATCTCTATAACAGATGTCAGCAGCCTGTGTTATAAAATGCACTCTATTTGTCAATAAAATAAAATGATCAAAGAAAAAAAAACACAAAAAAGCATAGTTCATTTACTTCTAAACTCTTTGCCATTTCACCAGACAATAAAAGAAGGTTGTATTTGCATCAAATACTTTAATTCTTAAACCAGTGTTGGATTTTGCTCTTCCTTCTCTAACGGGAGGCCAATCTATCCCACATTCTACACAACTGTGGCAATTCTAGCCGAAGAAAGAAGGAAGCAAATTTAGTATGTATGAATGTGTGGAGCTATGTAGATAAATGGCCAGTTTCCTATTTCTGGGCATATGAGCAGGGACAAAAAAAACCCTCATTAAGTAGGAAGCAAACGATTCCTTCAAGGATTGGAAGGGAGCTCTTCCTCTCCTCTTCCTTCTTACTCATATGATGACTGCATCATTATTTTCTAGAGCCTTCGATTGCAGTGAGAACATGGTCAAGATGTGGAATTTTTCTTATATGTAATGTTTCTCTAGTTCATTGTGTGAGAAAATTTGGTTAAGAAATTGGTTTGTATATGTTGAATCCTTGGTAAAAAGTAAATGCCATTATTCAAACTCTTGTGATTAGTTTTACTTGTTTAATTTTTCATTTTAAATTCATTTTATTGAGGTGTAATTACATACAATAGAATGCCTCTACTTTAAATATACATTACAGCTCAATGAGTTTTGACAATGTATATACCCCTCATATAACAATCACCTCAATAAAGAAACAAACCATTCCCAACACCCCAAAATTTTCCTTATACACTGTTGCAGTTTCCTCCACCCCTAAACCCTAAATCCTATAAAACCACGGCTCTGCTCTCTGTCATTATAGATTAGTTCTGCTTTTTTATGATGAAGTAGAAATAAAATCATTCATCATGTAGTCTTTGGTTTCCGGCTCCTTTCTCTCAGCACAATGTGTTTGAGGTTCATCTGTGTTATTTTGTGTACCAATAGTTCTTATCTTGACCATATTTGACAAACCTACAGCAACATCATTCTCAAAGGGCAACAACTAAAACCATTTCTCCTAAGCACAGGAGCAAGACTGGGATGTCTGCTTTCACCACTTTTGTTTGACATAGCACTGGAAGTCCTAGCCATAGCAATCAGACAAGAAGAAAAAATAAAAGGCATCCAACTTGGAAAGGAGGAAGTAAAATTTATTCGCAGATGACATAGAATACCCTGAAGACTCCATCAAAAAACTACTAGATTTAATAAATGAATTAGGCAATGTAGCAGGATACAAAATTAATGCCCAGAAATCTATGGCATTTTTATACCAATAATGAATTCTCAGAAAGAGAAATGAAAAACACAATCCATTTATCATTGCAACAAAAACAAATTAAGATACTTAGGAATAAACTTAACCAAGGAGGTAAAAGACCTGTACTCAGGAAAATACAGGACATTGAAAAAGGAGATAGAAGATATAAACAAGTGGAAGAATATACTGTGTTCATAGTTGGTAGAATCAACATCATTAAAATGTACATACTACCCAAGGCAGTCTACAGATTCAATGCAATCCCTATTAAAATACCAATGGCAAAAATCACAGATCTGGAACAAAAACTCCAAAAATGTATATGGAACCAAAAAAGACCCCAAATAGCTGCAGCAATCTTGAAAAAGAAGAACAAAGTTGGAGGAATCACAATACCAAATATCAAGTTATACGGCAAAGCCACTGTACTCAAAATAGTCTGGTACTGGCACAAGAACAGGCATATATCAATGGAACAAAACAGAGAACCCAGAAATTAACTCAAGCCCTTATGCTCAATTAATATTTGACAAAGGAGGCAAGAGATACAATGGAGTGAAGACAGTCTCTTCAATTTAAAAGGTATTGGGAAAATTGGACAGGTACATGCAAAAAAATAAAACTAGACCACCAACTTACATCATACACAAGAATAAACTCAAATGGAAAAAGACTTAAATGTAAGTCATGGAACCATGAAAATCTTAGAATAAACCATAGGCAGCAAAATCTCAGACATCTCTCATAGCAATATGTTTACTGATACATCTCCTAAAGCAATGTTGATTTAACTCATTGGATTTTAAAATATCAAATATTAAAATCTGAATCCAGTAAATTTTAAAAAATAAGGTCAATGCTGTTAAAAACAGATCAAATTATGGAATATGTAAATGGCCTGGTGGGTAGCTCTGTTGGTTAGAGTTTTGTACCGATACAATTGGATACACCAAGGGGCACATACCAATGAATGAATAAATAAGTAAAACAACTAATTGATGTTTCTCTATCTATCTATCTATCTATCTATCTATCTCTTCTCTCTCTCTCCCCTCTCTCTCTCTCTCTCTCTCTCTAAGTCAATAAAAATAAAAAAAAAACAGCTCTGAAAGAAAGTACCCATTTGGGTGTGCGCCCACACCAGGCACAGCCCTTAGACAGTAGAATCTAGGCCTGATTCAGGCTTCTCTACCCAATGCCTGACATTCATGGGCTCCCAGTGTACACATTCATGGAAGGAAGGAAAGAAGGAAGGAAGGAAGGAAGGAAGGAAGGAAGGAAGGAAGGAAGGAAGGAAGGAAGGAAGGAGGGAAGGAAGGAAGGAGGGCGGGCTTATGGTGGCAACATAAAACAAAACAGAGCTTTGTGGATACTTCTGCTGTCCCCAAAAGAGCTATTTATTTCCCCAAATTTATTCGAACTCACCATAGTTGCCAGGTGGTTCTTTCCTCACATGAAACAGCAACTTGGACTAGAACCAAAAGGTTCTTATCATCCTTCAGTGAAGGCCAAGTCTCAGTAGAGGGGGCTCCTGTCTGAGTTCCTCTCTGCTCTATGCCTCAGTTTCCTGATGTGTATTTAATAGCATTTCACCAGGCATCATGGAGCTAACGCTTCCACAGTCTTAAGTGGCCAGAAACCTTTCTCCCGGACCCCACTCACCGCTGGATTGTGACTGCTTACCTTTCCAGGAAGGAAAAGACAGCAGTGGCTGACTCATTGCCCTCAGCCCCTGCAGGCTGCTGCTGAGATGTCCACCGGACTTGGCTTCTCTCTGCCTCTGAGCCAGTGGGTGGCAGCACCCTCTGTGACTGGCCTGGGGAGACACCCCCCAGGGCAGGCCCAGGCAGCAGCTCTGCCCAGGAAACAAGACGCAGGGCCAGACAGCACAGACCCCCAGTCCTGTCCACACACACACGTCACCTCTGAGGAAAACTGGTCCCTCTCTCCTTTTGCTTTTCCCAAACATTTTTCTCTTCAACATGCATCCTCTACCAGCACATTTGTCTCCTGAAGTGACCAACATAGCTGACTAGCTGCTGGAAAGAGAAGATGGGAATAAAGAGAGAAACATCAAGGGCTAAAAGAACAAAGGGTCTCCATTAGATTAAGTGTCTGCAACGTTGGATGTAATCAATTAATGTGAGTTGAGTTGTTGTTATTGTTGTATTATTATTATTCACGGGGGAGCTGCAGCGGAGGAGCCCCCTTTCTGACAGGAGTTAGAATGAGGCATTGCCACCAGGCTGGCCACAGGGGGCTGCCTTCCTTTCCCTGCTGTTCATGGAGCGCCAGCCAACTCTCAACCCATGTGAGCGCGCTGCCATCCAAGACAATTTGAATTAATTTGGGGCATGAAATTTGGTGGGATGCAGTGCCAAATGTTTAACTGAAATCAAGATGCAAACTTCCCTTCATCTACTCGTTTTGTAAATGCTGTCAGAAATAAAATAAAAGCCATTAAGCTTGTCTGGCAACATTTGTCCTTTATGCACCAAGCTCTTCATTGTTCCTGATTCCCTCCTCCTGCTCCCCCCACCCCCCACCCCCAATATCGGTTCTGTTATATTTATGGTCTCTGAGCAGGCCCAGGACACTGTCTGTCAGCTTTACTGGCTTTGCCAAGTCTAAAATCCCTTTTAGGGACTTATTTTATTTAAAGAGCACCCCCATTAATGGGTTTAATGGCCTTTCAATCACTTAGCATGCATTGTCAATGAGGGAGAATCGATTTTCTGAGAACTCCTGCTCTGGGAGGAAAACAAACAGCCCTTCCTTCCTGGCCCACGCACAGACGCAGGACTGGCTCTGCCCTGGGCTCACTAGCTTCCCTTGCAGCAGGACTGTGAGGAATGGCCTCACAGCGCCCCACACAGTAAGCCTTACTCCTTCTTTCAGTTTCCTTTCTCCTTTGAGGCTGTAACCTGCTGGGCTGTGGGGACACCTTGCATCTGAACTTGGGA
This sequence comes from Plecotus auritus, assembly GCF_963455305.1. Taxonomy (NCBI): domain Eukaryota; kingdom Metazoa; phylum Chordata; class Mammalia; order Chiroptera; family Vespertilionidae; genus Plecotus; species Plecotus auritus. Next base: position 180,897,546 of record NC_137775.1, on the reverse strand, counting down.
TGAGGTTGAGTGTTGCTCTCACCGAAGACCCCCTTCCCAGAGAAGAAGCCACCCTCTTTGGGGAAGAAACAGGCCACCATGCTTGGGGCTTTACCAGACCCTCTAGGCCACAGCAACAGATGGGAAAGAATGGCTGGCCTTCCAGTGCCCCCGGACCCAGACTTCTAAGAAGAGCCCTGCCCCCACACCATCTTGAGTTCCAGAACCTCAAGGCAATGATCCAACACGTACACTCTCACTGGGGTAACTTCTAATTAGCTAAACTCTCACCGGGAGCTCTCTAATTCCATAAATGTCTGTTGACGACTTTCTGTGTATAAGACACGCTTGACACCGTGGGAGATCCATGCAGGGACATCAAGAGAATAAAACACAGCCTGGGTCTACTCAGGGTTTGTCTCTTCCACGTTAGGATCTTTTAGGTGGTGTTAACTAAAATTCTCTCTCCCTCTCTAGTTCTCCTCCCGCCCCTCCTTCTTCTCTCCCTCCTCCTCCTTCTCTCCCTCTGCAGCCCTTCCCCAAGAATCCTGCATTAAGTGCCCACATTCTCAGTAACAACTGCTGTATTTTATGGAGACTGACAATGAGCCAGAATCCCCTCCTTGGCATCCTACGTGCACCAGTCTACATCACCCTCACCACAATTCTATGTAAGTGCTATTCTATTACTACTAAACCCCTTTTTTCAGAGAAGGAAGGCGAGTTTAAGAAAGGTCATGTCATTATTTGTGGAGCCAGATCCATCTGACTTGAAAAGCTTTCCCCTTAAACCCAACACTTACTATGTCTCCTCATGCTCTTTTTAGGGTACTTTGCTCCCCAGGGAGTCCTACCCAGCAGGTACCCACTGTCCTAACCTAAGGTAAGTGGAACAGGCTTCCTGATGTCTGGCCAGTTAGAATAATATTAATAACCATGGCTGTCTTCCACGAAGTGCCCATCCTGTGCCAAACTCCTTATATACATCTTTTCCACTTAATCTTCACAACTGCCTCAAGAGATGGAGAAAGGGCCGAAACTGGTTTGGCTCAGTGGATAGAGCGTCGGCCTGCGGACTGAAGGGTCCCGGGTTTGATTCGGTCAAGGGCATGTACCTTGGTTGCGGGCACATCCCCAGTGGGAGGTATGTGGGAGGCAGCTGATTGATGTTTCTCTCTCATCGATGTTTCTAGCTCTCTATCCTTCTCCCTTCCTCTCTGTAAAATATCAATAAAAAATATATTTTTAAAAAAAGAGAGAGATGGAGAAAGGGACAATGTGAGGTTAAGGGCCTTGCTCAGTGTCTCACAATTATGAAGTAACTAGAGGCCCGATGCACAAAATTCACGCAAGGGGCTCAGCCCTCACAGCCCCGGCTTCGTCCAGATAGTCGTTCTGCTGTTTGGTCTAATGAGCATGTTAGCTCTTTATTATATAGGATAATAATGATGAAATGGCTAGCACTGATTGCAGGCTTATTATAGGACAAGTGCTGGGCTAATGTTTTTACATCTATGTATTTTTTAATCCTAATAAGATATTATCATTTATAGTTTACAGGTGAGGAAACTGAGGCTCAGAGACTAAAGTAGCTTTCCCAAGGTTACCCAGCCTGCAAGTAGTGGAGCTAGCATTTGACCCACACAGCCTGTGCTTGTAATCACAATGCCACAGTCACATCCCAAAGCTCACGTCCTTCCTATTACACCAAAGCCGCCTCCCTCCCCAAAAGCCCTTTGGAAAGGGTCCCACAAGTTTTCCCCAAACAATAGTTGAAGACAAACCTGAGAGACTTGGGGCTTCGTGGCAGGGCTGTCTCTTCACAAGCTCCTGCGCGCACCGGAATCTCATTTGCATTTGTCCTTTCGCAGTAGTTTCCAATTCCCAAGCAGAACACAATTTAACTGTAAAATTCGCCTTAACTAGGCAGCTGTCTGCGGCAGTCAGGCACCAGGCTCAGGTGCGACTCCCAGTAGGCGCCCGAAGCAGCGTGCCAGCCTCTGTAAAGCAATATAAAGTCACCTCCGAGAAATTAGATGCCACTTGGAAGAGGCATATGCTGCCATGCCCGCTTGTTGTCAGCTTGGAACGGCGCAGGGAGTGCCAATCATGACTCAATTACTCCCAGGACTTCTCTCCTGAAGGCCTCCCTGCCATTGATGAGAACCAGTGCAGGGAAAACTACCAAATGTCCTGGACCAGGAGCGTTACTTGGGATGGGATCTCGGGAGGGAGGAGTTCCAGGTTTAATTGGCTTCCCTTCACCACAGTGTCAACAAGCCATCAAAACGAGAGCTCCCAACATCCAACAAGCAAGATAATGCGATTCAACAAATGTCATCTGAGCCTCTGCTACACTCAGGATATAATGCTAGGGGATATGAAAGTGAATCAAAAACCAATCTCAGCTTGACATACCCCTACAATTTGGGCAGGAACCTAGAAGTGCCAAGTAGAGTAAGAAAAAAGTACCCTTAGCAAGGTCTAAGCAATGGAGTTCAGAGACACCTGTTTAGAGGCTGTAGTTGAAATGAAGGGAGCAGATGAGATTATTGGGAGAAAGATTATAGGGAAAGATGATGAAATGCCCAGAAGGACATTTATGCAGAGGCCTAAACCTATGGTGCAGAGGAAATGGCAAAGACATCCTAGAAACAGAGCCAGAAAAGAGAGTGACAGCTCAGAATCTCAGGGTGACAAGTGGGAGGGGTGTGTCCATAGTATCCACTCAGACCAGGTTATAATACCAGAGAAAAGGCCATGGACCCTGGAGTTTAGGAGGATGCTGACAACCCCAACAACACAGTGTTGGTAAAGGGCAACCAGAGGTTTGCCCAAGGTCAAGGAGACACGTGGGTTGTGAGGAAAATAACTGAAGAGCATAGGCTGATCTTCAGAAATGTGCTATATAATAAAGAGCTAATATGCAAATTGTCCCCTCAGGAGTTTGACCTCTCACTATGACGTGCGCTGACCACCAGGGGGTGGCACAGAATGAAGGAAGGCCCCAGCTGGCAGCCGGCAGCCAGGGGAAGGAAGGCCCCGATCGACCCTGATCACCAGCCAGGCCTAGGGACCCTACCTGTGCACAGATTTCATGCACCGGGCCTCTAGTTTAATAATAAAAAGAAAAAGAGGTGGAGGTCAGTAAGGTAAGAGAGTATCGGGCCTGAGGGACATGCTTAGAAGGATGGAGGAGAGTCAAGCATGCTTGCAGGTCCCAGGACAAGAGAGGTGGAAGATACAGGAGAGCATGGTTCCTGATGGAGTGAGCTTCTAGAGCAGGCAGGAGGGACCAAGGACACAAAGGGGGACAAATTCACAGTGGAAAAGTGGAGAGACATTTCACAGACAGGAGCAAGGAAGGAGGGGAAGAGATAGTGCAGCCATTTTGAGATGGAGAAGGGGTGTTGAAAGAACTTACAACTGGTAACCTTGACTTTGCCATAGCAACCAAAAGTGATTTCCAAAACAGTGACTGTCCTATCACAATAGTGGGGGGGACTGTGCTAAAATGGTCCTCTTCTGAAGGAAGATGCTAGAGGATATGGGAAAAGAGTCCCTACATTCATTTTTCATCAGGCAAATTTCCATCTTTTTCTTTCTTGTTGATTTTTTTTAAATTACATTTATAATTACAGTAAATTTAGCGCTTCAACATTTCCTGTCTTTACCTCTCCTTAGGAATATCTTATAACCTTTATCTCAAGGATTTGCTTCCTGTTATTACCATCAACTCTAGAGTCTGTAGGGGCTAATTATTCAGGCTGAAGATTATCTGGGTCTTTCTTGTCTTCTCCCCCTCAGACTCCTTGCATCTTAGCCATTTCATTTGCTCATCAATCCTTCCACTAGATGTGGGCAGGGGAAACCTGGAAAGCTCAAACTCAGATCAGTTCATTCTATTACTTATTTTGGGATCTAGCCAAATATTTTAAGATATTACCTCAAATGAGGTTGGGGGCAAACTGATGTTCATAATTATTTTATTATCCCTGAATGGAATTACCACCCACAATTAGTCCCAAAGTCAGAATGATGAAAATGTCTATGTGGAAAAAAAAAGACACATCTAGGGAAGGTCCTACTGACAGGGTGCTAAAGAAATAACTCTTGTGTCATAGCTTTGACTATCTCCTTGCTGTTCACTCTGAGTCTTGCTTTCTCATATGGTTTATCTAATTTGCAATTTCATATATTGTATTTTCAGATTGGAAGCTAAGAGTTAGCGCTGCCATTATTAACAGATCAGTGGCTTTTCCAGTCCCTGAAATGTGATGCTCAGAGAATTCATCAGCATTATGAATGGAGCATCAGCTTTTGATGCCCCATACCCTGTATCTCTTGTTGACAATGACAACTGGGCATGATCAGATAGTACCTAGTTTCTTTTTATTTATTACACGTTGGGAAGTGTGAATTTGTTTTATTTTATTTTTTTGTGTTTTCCTTTTTGGTTTCTTTCTGAGAAGTGTGTATTTTTAAAAGATCCAATAGGTTGTGATGTTGTACTACAGTTTTTCAAGATGTTACCATTGGGAGAATATAGATAAAGAATCCATAGAACTTCTCATATTATTGTGAATCTACAATTGTATTGTGAATGTACTATTATCTCAAAATAAAAAGTTTAATAATAAAGTTCCCAAGAACTTTTTACCATCAGAACAGCAAAAACAAAACAAAATCTAACAATGATTTTCACATATTCAATACAATCCACTAAAATGGCTAAAATTAAAGACTGACAACATCAAGTGTTGTCAAGGATGTGAATGAACTAAGAAGGTCCTATCCTGCTGGTGGAATATACAACCACTTTGGAAAACAGCTTGGCAATTTTTTGTAAAGTTAAACATACACTTATGATATGACCTAACACTTCCACTCCCGGGTTTTAACTCAAGAAAAGTGAAAACATATGCCCACAAAAAACTTGTATACAAATGTTGAGTGCACTTTATACATAATAGCTTCAAACTGGAAACAACCCAAATGTCCATCAACTTAGCAAATAGCTAAACAAATTTTGATATATTCATGCAACGGAATACTACTCAGCAATAAAAAGATGAAAGCCACTGACACATATAATATGAATGCATTTTAAGAACATTATGCTGAGTAATAGAATTTACACACAAGAATACATTACTATGTGATTCCATTTATTTGAAATTCTAAAACAAACAATGCAATCTATACTAACAAAAAGCAGACCTGTGCTTTCCCAGAGACATGAGGATCAGGAGGGGAGATTAACTGCAAAAAGGCACAATGGAATTTTTTGGGGGGACAGAAATGTACAATATCTTGATTGGGTGGTGGTGGTGGTGGTGGTTACACAGGTGTATGTGTGTGTGTGTGTGTGTGTGTGTGTGTGTGTGTGTGTGTTATTTTATATAAAGTATATCTCAATAAAGTTGATTGAGAGGGAAAAAAGACACCAAGGACCTTAATCAAATAAGAAAAATAAAATAAGCCCTAGCAATAATTTTTTAATACTTAATATCTTAATTTCCTGATTTTAAAGGCTTCTTCAGCAATCTACAGGTACCCATAGTCAACAGACCCTGGCTTAGATCAGCCAGTAGAGGGAACTCTTTTTCAAAGGGAGGCCCCACGAACTCAATGACCTACAAGATTAATCTCTAAGTTGTGAACATGTAACTCTCTTATGTCTCCACATTTCTCCCCTCTTTATAGATGCAGCCACTTAGCTGCAGGTAAGCGCTCAAACTCTCCCAGTGGAGAAACCAACCGTGTTCCTATGGAGAGGCTGGGATGGGAGGAGTTCCAGACCACCAGGCAGGTGCTTCAGCACCAAAGCCTATTTCCTACTTTTCCCCTCTCTGATCTTTAGATGAAGCTGGTGATTATTAAGCATGTTTGTAAGTTAGCCCTTCTTTTACTCCCCAGCCCCTGACATCAGAGCCCTGCAACAGTGCTGAGCCTGCTCCCCACCCACTCCACCCCCTATCTCAGTTGCCTAAGGTGGGGTCATGACTTCGTTTTGCCTGCAGTGCTATAACCTAAAGTCCCACTGACATTAATGTCAGGCCACCCTAGAGCCAGCCTGGTCTTCCAATTTCCTGCAGCCAGGTTCCCATGATGTTCCATTCTGTCCATTTATAGGACCATACCCAGGAAACAACCACCCCACCTCACCCCCAAGGGACTCTGTGCTCTGAGTGTGAATGTCCTTGTCACCATCTCCTGAGGCCTTCTCAGATTTATGAAGTTCATTTCATCCCCAGGGATGCCTGTCCATTACCAGCTATACTCTGATTCTCAAGGACATTTCTGCAAATCATTGTTCACCAGAAACCATATTGGTGACACAATCCCAAGTTCTAAGAGGACAAATTCTGAGCTGCTGTAAAGTAATTATCTTTCTGTTGCACCTAGAATTACAGAACTATAGAGTCAGAAGATTTTCAAAGCCTATGAGCTTCAGTCTGCCACAGCGGGCATCACTGAGAAATGCCATGGAAGTCCTACTTCTGAATATTCCCAGTAGGGGGCACTCACTACTTTTCAAGATAATTCATACCATTATTAGCAGATATAATTGCTAAAATCTCCTTTATATGGACTTCAAATTTATCTCCTTGGAAAACTACCTATTATCTTGGTTCCTACTCTTTTGTGAGGAACACAGAATTCCTTCTTCTGTGCAATAGCACTTTAATGGTTCTAAGTCAGCACCATGTGCTCCTCTTCCTGCTGCTTCTCACATTATTTCTTCTTCCGTATGGGGGTGGGGGGAAGGGGATCAATTAAGTTCAATTCAGTCCCTACTCAGTTCTAGGCAGCATCCTGAGTGCTTGAGATGCAAAGATGAGTAATATGTGGTTCCTGCCTACAAAGAGTTTATAGCATGAAAGGGAAGGGTTGGAGAGTCCGGGGTGGACTCTTGGAGGAGATAGTAGCACTGGGCGAGGAGGGAGAGTATTGCAGGCATTGGAAATTGTATGTGCAAAGGCTCAGTGGCACGGCTGGAGAGTAGGGGTGCATGGAATGGGAGTGTAATAAGAGATGATCCTGGAGAAGCAAGCCAGAACCAGGTTGTGAAGGACATTGTAGGCCATGAAAGGGGATGACACAGTACTCTTCTGGTTTTAGCAACATGTCCTTGACTGCTAGGTGCAGAAGTGATTAGAGAGAGGCAAAACTGGAGACAGGGATGTCCACGAAGAAGCTACCATGAGAACCAGGGCGAGATGCCCATGGCCTTACCTCAGGTAGTAGCAGAGGGAATGACAAGAAGTGGATTCAATAGAGAGTGGCCAAAAATATTGACTTAATAGACTTGGAGGTGGGGGTACAGGAGAAGAAAATTCAACTCCCATTTTTCTGGCTTGACGGGATGATGGTGCTTTGACAAAGAAGACAGACAACAGAGAAGGAAAACCAGGCACAGAGCAAGGAGCTGGTGGGGGCAGCTCTGCAAGGTTTCAGCCTGTGGAGATGACATTTAGCTATGGCTGGTATGTATTAGGGATGCTTGTAAGGAAGGCTTCCTCTTACTCCTCAAAATAGATACTTAGACTAATTAAAATGTAAACTTTTGTTTCACTATAATAATAATAATGAAAAGGTAACCCAAAAAATGGGAGAAAATATTTGCAACCATTTATCTAATGAGGGGTTGGTATCTAGGATACTTAAGGAGCTTCTGCAACAACAACAGAAACCCAATTTAAATATGGGCAAAGAACTTGAATGGACATTTTCCAAAGATGACACAGAATGGCCACTAAGCACACGAAAAAGATGCTCCACAGCACTAATCATCAGACAAATGTGTATCAAAACCATAATAAGATACACGGCACACCCATTAGGATGACTTTCATAAAAAAGAAAGGAAGAAAATACCGAGCATTGGCGAGGATGTAGAGAAACGGAAACTCCTGTGCACTGTTGGTTGGAATGTAAAATGGTGTAACTTCTATGAAAAACAATATAGTGGTTCCTCAAAAAATTCAACATAAAATTACCATATGATCCAGCAGTTCCACTTCTAGGCAAATACCCCGAGGAATCGAAGGTAGGGACTCAAACATATTTGTGTACCAATGTTCATATCAGCGTTATTCACAATAGCCAAAAGATGAAAACAGCCCAGATGTCCATTGACAGGCCATGAATAAATAAAATGTGGTTTATAAATACATTGTAACATCATTCTGCTTTAAAAAGGAATGAGTTCTGACACATGCTACCACATGGGTGAATCTCAAAGACTTTATGCTAAGTGAAATAAGCCAGACCTAAAAGAACAAATGTTGTATCATTGCATTTATACGTGGTATTTAGAACAGCCAAATTAATAGAGACAGTAAATAAAACAGAATTTACCAGAGGTAGAAGGGAAGAGATGATGGGGAGTTATTGTTTAGTGGGTACAGAGATTCCATTGAGGATGATAAAAAATGCTCTAGAAATGGATGGGGGTGATGGTTACAAAACAGCATGAATTTACTTACTTCTACTAACTTGTATACAGTCATGCACTGCATATGACCTTTTGATCAAGGAAGACTGCAAACCGGGTGGTGGTCTCATCAGTCGTAACACAAGGCATTATTCACGTGTTGTGGGGATGCTGGTGTAAACACCTACTGCACTGCCAGTCGTATGCAAGCGCAGCACATACCATTATGCACAGTACATGACATCTGATAACGATAACACATGACTATGTCACTGGTTTATGTGTTACTGGACTGTACTTTATCACGATGTTAGAGTGCACTCTTTCTACTTAGAAAAAAGTTTTTATTGTGCAACAGCAGCCGTATTACACCGGCAGCAGCCTCGTCCATCTCGTGTCTATAGCGTCTCTTTTGCATCATTTTCTCTTGTGCCTGGGCTGTTTTGCACAGTACCACGCAGACTTGTAGCCGATGTGTGTGGTAGGCTGTACCGTCTCGGTCTGTGTAAGTGCACTGTGATGTTCGCACCGTGACGGAGCAGCCTAACAATGCATTTCTCAGAACATATGCCTGTCATTAAGTGGCGTGTGGCTGCGTTTTTAAATGGTTGAAATGATAGATTGTATGTTGGATCTATGTTACTGCAATGAAAACCTAAGAAATGAAATCAAAACAAAACATGAAATCCAGTTCGTAGCTTGTGCCAGGTGCTGTTTGTGCGTTACTTCAGAGGGTTCTCTCAATAAGCCCATGACGCAGGGATGACTATCATCCCCATTCGACAGACGAGAAATGGAGGCTCAGAGAAGTTAAGTGCTTTGCCAATGGAAGCAGAGAGAGAAGGTGGTAGAGCTGGGCAAGGAACCCAGAGAGTCAGGCGCCAGGTTCAGCTCTGTAACCTGCACATCACACATCCTCCCATTTGACTAACAAGTTATGAGCATTACCTGTGCTTGGGTAGGGAGAGGACTAAGTGAGGGAGCTCGGGACCAGACCCTGGCCTGGCTGTCGGCCCATGACTCAGCATCTTCATGATGCTGGACAAGCTAGGTACACCCAGGCCAGCACCTCTTCCTCCTGACCTTTACTGCTAGAGCCTTGTGGAAGATTCTGCCCCACATGCAGCCACTGTGAACATAGAGGGCATGTGGCCTAGCCCCTTACAAGTGAGGGGAGAGTTTCCTTTAAACATTCTCTGAGAAAAGGCCTAAGGGAGCATGTGCCAGTCTAAAGATGTCTGAGATTATTGTACTACTTCATCTGAAAGCCTTGCAGCTGAGAGCCCCTCATTTAGCTAGAAATCCTTTGAAGTTACCAAAAAAAAAAAAAAAAAAAAAATGGAACACCTAATGCCGTTGGTGAATCCTTGACTAAACCACTTGCATAATCTGGTTTTGGGGGGAAATTCTTATATTGGAGGTTTCAAAATGTTAATGTTTTACTAATGTGTATGCTGGTTTTCGATATACTAGTGTTAACAGATTGAATTACTATGTTATTAATTAGCAGTATGTTGTTTTTCAATATCCTATATAATAAAAGCCTAATATGCAAATTGACCAAACGGCAAAATGACCAGCGGAACCACGGGTCACTATGACGTGCACTGACCACCAAGGGGCAGATGCTCAACGCAGGAGCTGCCCCCAGCCTGCAGGCCCCAGGCCAGCCAAGGCGGGTGCCAGCGGGGGTCCCCTGATCATCCCACTGGTCAACCCACAGATTGGCCTTGATTGCCAGCCAGGTCTAGGGACCCTACCCATGCACGAATTTCATGCACCAGGCCTCTAGTATTAATATATCTCTCTTTTCTGAACTCTCTCTAGCTATAAAAGAACAACCAGTGTTACCACAAAGGCTCTGTGTTATTAATATTTATTGAGATCTTGCTACATGTATGCTCTTCACATGTATTATTTCATCCTCACAGCATCCTCATTTTATAGCTGAGAAAACACACAGAGGCTGAGTAACCTGTCCAATGTCAAGGGAGTGGAGCGCTGACCATCAGTCACACAGGGCAGCCTGACCCCAACCCTCACAAAATTGCCCTGTGATCTTGGGAAACTCCCTTCATACTCTTAGAGGCCCATTTTCTTCATCTGGGAAGCAAGGGAATTGGACCAGGTGATGTGGGAAATTCTCTTCCAGCTGGAACATGTCTATTTCCTTGTCCACACTCACAAATGACATGGCCCTCCACCAAGGCGTCCCAGGTGGGTGTCCACCAACACTCCTGCTTGAATTATGGCTGCCATTAACGCTGCAGGGTTGGAAAGAAGAGGTGAGCTCAGCAGAAACTGGCAGGTCCCCTGAGCTGTTTATCATTCTTGTGTCCTGCCCCAAACACCTTTGCTCTTCAACTGCACTCACCCCCTAATGACCTGAGTCTCAACTATCTGAACAAAGTCTCCGAAATAGCCTAATAAATGAAAGCAAGAGACAAAAAGACTCCAGACCAAGGAGGAGAAAGGGTTGGAATTGATATGCTCATTACACTTCCCTCTTTCTTCCTCTGGAGTCATTCAAGTTCTTCTCCCTCACCACAACATTTCTAACGAGCCTGGATAGTATAGTGGTGTGCTGGTAAGTTATTAATAACCAGTTCTCCAAGAAAACAAAATGGCCCTGGTGGGTAGCATCTGCTAAGTTCTGTAGTTTAAATATCCCCAGGCTCATTTCAACCTACCAATATCAAGTCGCTGAACACGAAGCTGGAAAGACCTATGAGCCAGAAGAACTGCCACCAGCACCATTGAGCCTGGATCACTGTATTATTTCATCTGAAAGCTTTGCATCTGAGAGTATTGTTTATTCATTGTTCATTCATCCATGCAAATATCTTTTTAAAATTAAGCTGGAAATATGAACAAGGTAGTTTTTAAATTCTTTCTTTATTACAATTCAAATGCCCTATTGAGTTTATTACAAAATATTATTTTTCCAGAACTTTTCCCTGGAAGTTTCTTGGGACAAAACAGGTGGAGTGATGGCTTTTCTACCTTCAAATAATTCTCTTAACCAAACCAAACTAAACAATTTGCTTCTCTTGGGTTAATAATTCTCACTAGTAGTCTAAGCATTGGGCATCAGAATAGACTTGCCTACAAAACCCTAAACTGCTTTATTATAGAAAGTTTATAAAAGCAATGCAAAAGAAAAAAATCACCTCCAGAAAATGCTGACATAGACATAACCCATCTGTAATACTTTTTCTCTACATTGGTATATTCAAGGTACATGTGGGTCATAAAGAGTATGGACTCTGGAGCTTAACTACCTGGATTCAAATTACAGTTTCACCACTTATTAGCTGTGTGATTTGAACAAATTAGTTAACCTCTTTGTGCTTTAATTTTCTCACTGTAAAGTAGGATTCATGATAATAATAGTAGCCATTGTGAGAACTGAGTAAATATACGTACAACACCTAGAATAACATATAGGAAATTCCCTATAACTGTTGGCAGTTATTGGCAAACACAATCAAGTGTTTTTTTGAATATTGTGTAAGCATATCTTTCCAACAAGATGACAGTCCTCAAAATCATTTTGCAGTCCCCATAGTGCCTAGTGCATAGTATGAATTTAATAAATCCTATATAATAAAACCCTAATATGCAAATCGATCGAATGGTGGAACAACCAGATGCTATGATGCACATTGACCACAAGGGGGCAGACGCTTAATGCAAGAGCTGCCCCCGGTAGTCAGTGCGCTTCCACAGGGGGAGCACCGCTCAGCCAGAAGTCAGGCTCATGGCTGGCAAGCACAGGGGCAGTGGCGGGAGCCTCTCCCACCTCCGTGGCAGCGCTAAGGACCCCTCAAGGAGTGGGCCTAAGCCGGCAGGCGGACATGCCCCGAGGGGTTGGGACCCTCTCCCCCCCCCACCCCCCCGTGCACGAATGTCATGCACCAGGCATCTAGTTCTTATAGAATAAGCAAATGGAGTAACTAATTGATTAAATATGGTTGGATCAATATAACTCCAGAACATCCTTGCCACAAATAAGATATTCAGTCTCTGGATCCTGGACACATTTTATATCTCCATGAGCCTCTCTAAAGGGAAGGAGAATAACTAAGAATAAGTACTTGGACTAATTTGTCAGAGTTGTTAACATGTATTTATGTTGAAGAATGTTTACTAGATATAAACAAGAAATAATAAAAACAACCCAAATGTTCAACAAGGGAAAGGTTGAATAAATTATGATGTAACTACTAAATATTTATGTTTTCAGTAAATATTTATTAGTATGAAGAAAATGCCCTAATTATAATATGTGAAAAAGCAGCATATAAAATGGTATAAACCATATAATCCCAATGTTTATTTTTTATAATGTGTTTGTATTAAAGGATAAATTTTTTAAAAGACAGAGACTTACCAGAAATATACTGAAATCATAACAGTAGCCATCTCTGATTAATGGGACTTAGGGTGATTTTTTTTTCTTGATATATATTTTTTCTGTATTTTCTAAAAATGATAATAAGAAAAGATGAAATAGATCTGGACTATCAACCAGGGAGTTAGTAGCTCAGGAATGAAAGTGCATAGATTCTATGTACATAGATTCACTGACCTAACCACCTCTGAGCACTCATCCACACATCCACCCAGGCTGACATTGGCCACCACCCATCTCCATCCTCTTTCAGTCTCTGAAAGTGTCCCAAACCTGACTTGACAGCATAATCTACGTTTTGCAAATATGACTCCAATATCCAGCGATTTGGGAGCACCAATGATTACCTTAATTTTTCACATTCCCTTCAGATATCTAGTATTGGGTAAATACAGTCAACCTTACGAAGACATATTTCCACTATTAAAATCTAAGCATATTTGTGTTATCTCCTGCCCTTGAGGTACCTAATACAAGGGAAGCATGAATGAGTACCTTACTGATAAGGCTGAGCAAATATGTCTTTTGAAATAGGCTATAGGAAAAGCCCAGGTTCAGGTGTGGGATACACATTAAAATCTAGCTAAAACTGGGGAAAAGTTATGTCTCGATTTAGCAAAGTGTGACTTCTAGGATATTTGCTTAATAAGAACCATTTTATTACTCTCAAATCCAAATAGATTTGAAGCACACTATTGTGAGTGTAAATTTAGGTAGCAAGTATATAGTTGGCTCCAGCTTTGAGGCATAGGTAAGAATTATCTATAACAATAAAAGGGTAACATGCTAATTAGACCAGACGTCTTCTGGATGTCCTTCCTGACAAAGCTGGGGCTGGAGGGAAGCCAGCCTGGGTCCCAGGTGCCTGCGGGCGGCCCGAGGAGGGAAGCAGCTGGGGGAAGGGAGGCCTACTCTTGCACACATTTTCGTGCATCGGGCCTCCAGTTTATAATAATGAGCATATCAGTCAAGTATGACATAGTCCTTTTGATGTGCTTAAGACAACATATTCAAAGTAATAAAAGGTGACTTAGTCCCTTCAGTACTGCAATGTTTAGCAATCTTATTTTTATTCTTAATTTGCTTACATCCACCTCTCAAGGCAATCTCAAGCCAAAGTCTATCTAAAGATCATAAATTTCAAACTGCTGAGCTAAATCGATAAGGTTTTATGGCACATCTTTTTTAAAAAGGAATAAGAGGCATAATTTAAATATAGCTGGAGACATGCACCAAAGTTAGTTCTGTCTTAGTGCCCTCACTGAGATCAGGAGCCAAACAGATGTTTCCTTTTCACTCATGGGGGGAAATCTCCAAACAGGGTGCAGCATGGGACATGATCAATTCACACAAGAAGAAACAGGACTCCATCCCAGGACCCTCACTTTTCTCTAAGGACCCAAACCCCAGACCTCTATCCAGGACCCAAACCTCCATCCCAGTGCACTGACCTACATCTAGGGCCCAGAATATCTTCTGGGGCCCAGAGCTCCATCCAAGGCCCAGAACTCCATCCAGGGTCCAGAACTCCATCCGTAATGTAGACCTTCATGGCAGGACACATATTTCCAAGGAGGGATTCAGACCTCCATCCAGGGCACAGACCTGCATACAGAGCTCTGACCTTCATCTGGGGCCATGACCTTCATGGCAGGACCCATATTTCCATGGCAGAACCCAGGTGTCCAAGGCAGGACTCAGACCTCCAACAGGAGTCCAGACTCTATCCCAGGGCCCTGACCTCCATCCAAGACACAGACCTCCATAAAGGGCTGTGACCTTCATCCCGAGCCAGGCTCTGACATCCATCTGGGGCCCAGACCTTCACCCGGGGCCCAGACCTCCATTGGGGGCCTAGACCTTCATGGCAGGAGCCATATTTCCATGGTGGGACTCAGATCTCCATTCGGGGCCCAGACCTCCATGGAAGGACCCAAATGACCAAGGCAGTACTCAGACCTTCATCTGGGGTCAAGATTTCTTCCCAAACTCAGACATCCACTGGGGCCCAGCTTTCCAACCCAGGGCCCTGACCTCCATCCAGGACACAGACCTCCATATAGGGCTCTGACCTTCATCCGAGGACAGGCCCTGATATCCACCCTGGAACAAGACCACCATCCGGGGCCCAAACCTCAATCCCAGGGCCCTTACCTTCATCCAGGGCCCAGAACACCTTCCGGGGCCCAGACCGCCATTAGAACCCCAGACCTCCATCCCGGGACCAAGACCTCTCTCTGCCCCCAACATCCACCAGGGGAATCAGACCTATAACTGGGTCCAGACCTTCATGCCATAGCCCAGAACTCCATCCCGGGACCAAGACCTCAAACCGAGAATCCAGTCCTCTATCGGGTGCCGGCCTTGATACCGACCCAGATGTCCATCCCACAATCCAGCCCTCCAGTCAGGGTCCAGACCTCCATCCCAGGACCCAGACATCCCTCCAGGCCCATACCACCATCCCAAACCCCAGACCACAATCTGGGGCTCAGACCTACATTCGGGTCCCAGACATTCATGCCAGGCCCAGAATTCCGTCCCGAGGCCCAGACCTCAAACCCAGAAACCAGTCCTATATCAGAGGCCCATTCCTCCATCCAGAGCCCAGACCTCCATCCTAGGCTC